>NC_140176.1:31003676-31031176 GCF_963971535.1 Notolepis coatsorum | reverse complement strand
CACACACACATACACACTCATATACACACACACACACACACACACACATACACACACACACACACACACACACACACACACACTCATATACACACTCATACACACACACACACACACACACACACACACACACACATACACTCATATACACACTCACACACACACACATACACTCATACACACACACACACACACACACACACACACACACATACACACACACACACACACACTCATATACACACACACACACACACACACACATATACACACTCATATACACACACATATACACTCATATACACACTCATATATACACACACACATATATATACACTCATATACACACTCGTATACACACACACACACACACACATATACACACTCATATACACACACATATACACTCATATACACACTCATATATACACACACACACACACATATATACACTCATATACACACACATATACACTCATATACACACTCATATATATACACACACATCACTCATATACACACTCATATATATACACACACATATATACACTCATACACACACTCATATATACACACACATATATATACACTCATATTTATACACACACACATATATACACTCATACACACACTCATATATACACACATATACACTCATATACACACTCATATATTTACACACACTCATATACACTCGTATACACACTCATATACACACACATATACACACACATATACACTCATATACACACATACACACTCATATATACACACACACACTCATATACACACATACACATATACATATATATTATACATACATACACACATATATACACACTCATACACACACATATATATACACTCATATACACATCCTTACACACACACCACACACACACACATATATACACACTCATATACACACACACACATTTTTACACACACATATACACACACACATACTCACACACATACTCATTCTCATACACAGCAGGTTCTGTTTAGAGCAGATGGGAGCGTTGGGCGTTAAGCCTCATGAATGTGTGTGAATTGGGTCCCCTTTAAATCCCCTCCGTCCTCATATTGTACACAATATAACCCAGTGCACACTATAACCCAGTATACACTATAACCCAGGAAATTAGTATTGGTGTGTGTGTGTGTGTGCAAGTGTGATTGCCTAGGTATGCATCTGCATTTATGTGTGAGTGAGTTTGTGCGCGTGTGAGTGAGAACCATGTACATGCAATTGTTTCCATGCGTGTGTACGTCTGTCTGTGTGTGTGTGTGCGCGTCAGGAAGAATTCTGACTGTAATTGAGACATGCAGACAATATGAGTTCCATTGAGGGGCTGTTTGTTATCATGCAGGGCTGTAACGAGAGCTCTGGTTGCTGCACAGACCATGTTAGGCAGATCTCAGAGGCTTATGTGCTTATATGTTCTCGTGGGCTAAAAACCACAGCACATTATTTCAGTGTGTTGCCAAAATACATGCACTTGTCTGCCCCCCCCCCCACACACACACACTTAACAACCCTCTGCTGTTGTGTCAGCTCTGCCTTTTAAAGACAATATATATTTAACCTTTATTTAACCAGGCAGGTCAATTAAGAACAGATCCTCATTTACAGTGACGGCCTGGCGAGCGGAGAAAAGGGCCTCTTGGGGGGGTTAACGGGGAAAGGAGACAAAAAATACAATAGAATAAAATAGAAAAGAGACAGATGGTCATACATCACAGAGGTAAGGGAAATGATAATAACACATCAAACCAAATACAATGACATGGTATGTAAACATGAAGCAGAACAGACCCATCACAGTTAACAGGCTGGGTGACAGTTGCAGGTGTGTGGCAACAACTTTATTCTATTTATTTTTGTGCTTTTTTTCTGTATTTTTCACCCATCCCGATTTAGTCAATGCCAATTCCCTTCCTGGTCGTTGCACGCATTGCCCCACTGTCGGCCTGGGGAGGGTGTAGAACTACCCTATGCCTCCTCCGATACATGTGGAGTCGCCAGCCGCTTCTTTTCACCTGACAGCGAGGAGTTTCACTGGGGGAACGTAACGCGTGCGTAGGTTCACGCTATCGCCCCCAGATCCCCTCCCTGCTGAACAGGCGCCTCGACCGACCAGTAGGAGTCGCAGTTTACAACGACCAGGACACATACCCCACCGGCTTCCCACCCGCTAACTGCCAATTGTGTTAGTAGGGATGACTGACCAAGCCGGAGGTACCGCTGACAGCTGGATTCGATCCCAGAGTCTCTGTGTTGGTAGGCGAGTGCTTAGCCCACTGCGCTACCCAGCCGCCCTGATTTACGCTCTTAATAACCCTTTGATTGCCAAAAACGTAGAGCTACGTTTCTGTGGCCCAGCGGTTGAGTGCCGGAAACGTATATCTACATTTCTGTGTCGTTATTTCTTTTATTCGCTATTTCCATTCATAATTCATCCTGCTATGCTGTAGGACTGTGTTGCACTCTGTCTGAGGCCGCAACGGTCCGATACCGCCGCCTAACGCCTTGCGGCCGCTATTGCACTCCATTTGAAACTATGTAGTTTGTTTTTTCGGCCGAGCTGCAGCGTGGGGGCGGGTTCTAAACACTCCGGCAAAACAAGCGCTTATAGGGATGGCATCGACAAGGGTCCCCGCCCGCCCGTTCATGTGCAATGCTGGCTAACGTTGGACACAGGATCGCTGTGGATATTTGGAATGGCGATCAGATAATTGGATTATTCTTTTTGCAGTACATCAGAGACAAGGTAAGGACTATTATGTTATCAATCTTGCGTTGATCCGATCCTTTTTTTCCCGCGACCGCAGCGTGTGTCTGTAATGTACTGTGTAATGTATACCGTTGGTGGCGCTCGAAGCATAAAAAAACGATCCCCCCCCCCCACCCTTTCGTGCATGCATGATGAAACATGATACCGATAATTGCCGTTGATTTCAGATCGATTCAATAATCAGGCGAGAAATGGCACGATTTATAATGAAATGCAGTAAAGCGCTGTTTGCTGGAGTTTCCTGGGATTACACAGGATCACTCTAAAACTATACTCATATTCACTCCAAAAATTATCTGTTTTTTGCATGTTGACCGGAAGAAACTCACTGACAATCGACGTTGTTATTAGATCCATAGCTATAATATTTAATATAGGTTTAGCACTGCAAAACACCGGCATTTATCCCATTGAACAGAGCGCTGGCACTCACGGCCCACAGCGCCCCCTGCTGAACGGCACTTGATGTGTTAACCAGCCATTGAATGTAGCCATAATTAACCATTAACGTACATTCTTTACTAGCCATAATTTCAACTAGCAATCATAACATTATAGATTTACGTTAAATGCTAATGACAACGTTGGCTTGTGTCGGCTCCGCTCTGTGGACTGGATGCTTTCTGCTGAGATGCTGAAGCATTGATGACGTGTTGTGGTGCTAGTTTGATTTTACAATAGACACTGTACAGAGTTTTCCTTTTCTTTCAGCTTGAAATTATCCCAAACCTTCAACAATTTCTGGTGTTTTCTAGGTTCTGTCTCTCATCACTATTTCCTCTATCGTCTTCCATTTTGCAATCCGCGCCTGAAATCTCTTCGCGTTCACGTCTCCAGCCCCTTTGGTGTTCCACAGCGGAAGCGCGTTGTGCGACAGTAATTACCGTCCGTGTGAAACGCAGTGCGCTGTGGGTTAAATCAGGCCAGAGGCAAAATCATTTTAGATTTTTCTTTGTACTGGAGTTACTGGAGGAAGCGTTTGGGCCCACATTAGATACTGAAGCGCCCTGATACGAGCACCGTCGCTTTATCTTCACAATCTGATTTCTAAATCTTCTGGGCTTAATGAGGTGTCCTCATAGTGTCCGTCTCCCTCCGCCTCCCTCAGACAAGAGGCCTTGGCCTGCCTGCTTCAGCCCGGCCTACCTGCTTAAGCCCGGCCTACCTGCTTAAGCCCGGCCTACCTGCTTAAGCCCGACCTACCTCCTTCAGCCCGGCCTACCTTCTTAACACTTTGTATGCCACTCACGGCTTTTCTCGGGTTTACGCCCCGACCGTTGAATGCCACGGTCACGAGTATTCTCTGGTATTTTTATTTTTTTTTTATTAGCGATCTGAAATCATATTGCATCACGCGAGCCTACCGTTGGAGATCCAGGGACCGCCGGCGCTCAGATGTGAAAAAAGCGCCCCCTATCGTCTCCCAGATGGTAAATAACCCTTTTGGAATGGACTCAATGAAAGTGAATGGGAGAACGGATTTCTGACTCCACATTTTACTTCTCACTGATGCAGCCGGGGTCTACCAGAGTTCATTCTGGAGCCTCTGAGCCACGGCGAATATGGGTTATACTGTACACACGATGGATCCAGCGTTTCCGTAATTACCGGTATTTGACCGGCAAAATCTGTTGAAGTCCGACATATTTAATCTCTCCGGTCTTAATGTCCGGTGAAAATAATTCCCTGAGTCTAAGCACAATTTGATTATTTGAATTGTATTAAAATAGGCTAAAATTAAATAGCCTATGCGATGAACGAAACAATCATTACATTTGTTTCATCGTTGCTTCACCAAGCAGGTATAATAATGTTGTCAGCGAGAGCTTAGTGCTGGGTTTTGCGAGTGCATGTGTAGCTGCAGAGCCGGAGCAGCAGCGGCCATTACAGCGGCCATTGCAGTACTCCAATTCAGCCATTGGCAATTCAATGTTGGGTGGAGGGCGCTGCTGTGCGGTCCCCAGATAGAGCCAGAAAAGAGCCAATAACAGCTGAATCTGCTGCTCTGCATCGACATACTCTCGCAAATAAGTCGTTGGGAGGTGGAGAGAGAGAGAGTCGTCACGCAAACCCACGATAATGTTGCCGTCTCTCTCTGCCAAATTTCTCAGTTCTTCGCTTGATATAATTAATACAAATGTCCAATATAACGGAATTCGTTAGCTCATAAAAATGTGATTATAACAGACTGCTGTTTATTATTGTCGGGCGACTGCCCACAGACACCTATTTGATTTAAAGTCGGCAGCAGCACGAGTCTCGGGACTTATTTTATTTGGAATATAATGGCTTTATACGCAAAAGTTGCCTAGTTTTAAGTAAAAATATTATAAATCTACATGCCTTGATGATGTCATTCTTTTGTTTTGTTGTCATTATTTTGCCTATCAATTGTTTTTAAGCTCAATAAACTCTGACCGGAATTTCTCTCATTTGACCGGTAGATTAAAATCTACCGGACACTGAGGCCGGCAACAATTTTTTCAAACGGAAACCCTGGATAGATCAATACATTTATCGATTTTTTTCGAATGGCGATCGGAAATTGGAATAAACCATTTGGATACCATCTGACCTCAGGTAAGGAATCTATGTTATCAGTGTTAGGATAATCAGACTCGTTTTCACGGATATATAAGCGTTTATGTGATATGTGATATGGCTGTTTTGACTGTAAAAGCCATGAGGAAATAAGAGCAGCGATTATCAGCGCATGGCACGAGCGTGCGTGCGCACACATATACTATCGATCATCTAGCGTTTATTTGAAAACGATTCATAAATAGGCCGACAAATGACAACGTTCTGGAATATTCCAGTAAAAGGCGATTATCATAGGCATGGGTTGTTTTTTCCCCGAAAACGGGTGATTTTCAAAATGCTATCAAACGGAAATTAAGCGATAAAAATACAATCTGCCTTGACAATGTTGACTGGAAAATGATTTTTTTTTTTCTTTTTTATCTTTCTTCCCCTCCTTTTTCCCGATTTTTCTCCCATCCCACCCTTCCTGGTTGTTGCGTACTTTCCCCTACTGTTGGTCCGGGAGACCGGAGACTGTCACATGCTTTCCTCCGACGCATGTGCAGCCTGGGGCAGGCCAACCTGGCTGCGCAGGTTCTCACCGGGGAGAGTGTAGCGTGTGGGAGGAAGTTCCAACCCTTGCTGAGCAGGCGCCCCGACCGAACTGTAGGGGTCGCTGTCCACAACGCCCAGGACCCACCCTTCAGCTTTCCCACCCCCTGATACAGCCAATTGTATCAGTGTGAGAGGCCAGCCAAGCTGATAGCAACGCCGGGAGCTGGATTCGAACAGGCGAATCCAGTGTCTCCCGGTGTTGGTGACGAACGTAATCTCCGTGCGCCACCTGCCCCCCCCCGGAAAATGATTATTTGATAAGCGACGGGCAGATTAGACACATAGCCATAATTTAAAACATAGATTAGGCGATATTAACGTTAACATTGGCCGTGGACCGTGGCATTCAAGGGGGTAAAAAGGAAAACACGGCTGGCGCTCAAAGTGTTAAGCCTAGCCTGCCTGCTTAAGCCCGGCCTACCTGCTTAAGCCTGGCCTGCCTGCTTAAGCCCGGCCTACCTGCTTAAGCCCGGCTTGATTTTACTGGAAAATGGCCTGTGGTATAAGTTCTGACAAACCGTGTTCTGTACAAAGCCAGCTCCCAGTATGGATCCTGGCACTGTGATTGCGAATGTGCGTGCGTGTGTGTGCGTGCGTGCTTGCGTGCATGTGTGTATTTGTATGTATGTATGTATGTGTGCGTGTATTTGTGTCTGTGTGTGTGTCTCTGGGTACATGTATTTGGGTGTGTGCAGGTTTCAGGATGTGTGTGTGTGTGTGTGTGTGTGTGTGTGTGTGTGTGTGTGTGTGTGTGTGTGTGTGTGTGTGTGTGTGTGTGTGTGTGTGTGTGTGTGTGTGTGTGTGTGTGTGTGTGTGTGTGTGTGTGTGTGTGTGTGTGTGTGTGTGTGTGTGTGTGTGTTGTTATTAATTTGGCCTGCATGGCGTGGGTGCAGGGGGTACATGTGCTGGAAGTAGGAATGGAGGTAATGTACAACACATGGAGCAAGTCCTGACTGAATCATGTCTCTCTCTCTTTCTCTCATTCTCTCTCACCCTCTCTCTCTATCTCTCTCCATCCGTCTCTCACCCTCTCTCTGTCTCTTAACAAAATCTCTCTCTGTCTGTCATTCTCTCGTATCCATCCATCCATCCATCTCTCTGGCTTGTTCTCACTATGTGCCCTCATTCCTCTCTCTTTCTCTTTCTCTCTCTATCTCTCTCTCTCTCTCTTCTCTTCCTATCTCCCTCTCTCACACACACTCAAGCCTCTCTCCACTCTCTCCAGGCATTGATTGATCGATGGTCACTTTTCACTTGTTAGGTTGCTGGATAAAAAAAGAAGAGGGTGTTGGTCAGAGAGTGTCTCATCGGCTGCCTCTCACACCTCTGCCTGACAGTCTGTCCGTCTGAATTAGACTGACGCTTTCATTTCATTTCACACCTTTATTTAAACAACAGCGTTTCAAAATAACCGGAGAAACGCATGGTGTCTCCACAGCGCACCGCTGTGAAGGAAGGGTGCGCTGCATTTACATGATCGTGGGAAGACAAAATCCTAATTGACACGGGACTGTTGATGGTGACCAAGTTCAAGTTCAACTTCTTTAATAGTTGTCATACAGAAGTACAGAATACTTTCATACAAAATGCTTCTTACTTTTACGCTCCAGAGACTGTGCTAGACAAGATAGTATCAAATAACATAATAACATAATATAGCATGAATTTAGAAGAAGAAAATGAGGTCACAGTGTTCGGTATAGACATATGTACAATGTTCTGAGTTACCATATAATATACAATACACAATACTATGCAGTGTACTAATGTACAGTACTATCTAGTGCAAAGCAGAAATGGGATGAGGTACAATTTTAGTTACAATTTACAGTAAGGTGTACGAGTTGTAGTGCAATCCTTCATCCATAAATATAAAGTGTGGGGAGTGGGTGCTACAGTGTGTTTGTTTAAAATGGGTGTGTGCTATAAAGTGTGTGGAGTGGGTGCTACAGTGTTTGTTTAAAGTGAGTGTGTGCGTGTGGATGTGTGTGCTATGTGCGTTTGGTGGTTGTTGTTGTGTAGTGTTCATTCATTGTTCGTTTAGCAGCCTGATGGCCTGGGGATAGAAGCTTCTTCTGAGTCTTTCTGTGCTCGCCTTGAGACTCCGGTATCGCTTGCCTGACCGCAGCAGTTCAAAGAGGCAGTTGTTTGGGTGACTGGAGTCTTTAATGATTCTCTTAGCCTTGCCCTTGCAACGCTTGTAGTAAATGTTCTGGAGGGTGGGGAGCCCCCCTCCAATTGTGCGTTCGGCTAAACGTGTCACTCTTTGTAGTCTGCTTCGGTCTTGTGCAGTGCTATTCCCAAACCAGGAGGTGATGTTGCCGGTCAAGATGCTCTCTATTGTACATGAGTAGAAGTTCTTAAGGATCTTCTGGCTGACTTGGAACTTCCTTAGGCGCCTGAGGAAGTAGAGGCGTTGTCGTGCCTTCTTCACAACACTGTCAATGTGTGTGGTCCATGTCAAGTCCTCGGATATGTAGGCTCCGAGGTACTTAAAGCTGTTGACTCTCTCAACCGGTGCCCCGTCGATGCTGAGGGGGCTGTAGTCCTTGACCCCCGACCTCCTGAAGTCCACAATCATCTCCTTTGTTTTGCTGACGTTCAGGGAGAGGCTGTTTTCCTGGCACCATCCCGCCAGGACCTTGACCTCTTCCAGGTAGGCCCTCTCGTCGTTGGCAGAGATCAGGCCCACCACCACTGTGTCGTCAGCAAATTTGACGATTGTATTGCTACTCCGCTGAGCCACACAGTCGTGTGTGTACAGGGAGTAGAGGAGGGGACTCAGAACACAGCCCTGGGGGGCCCCTATGTTGAGGGTGATGGATGAGGAGGTGCAGTTGCCTGCTCTCACCACCTGGGGTCTGCCAGTCAGGAAGTCCAAGACCCACTGGCAGAGGTCATAGCCCAAGCCCAGGTCCCTGAGCTTGGCTATGAGTATGGAGGGGACTATGGTATTGAATGCCGAGCTGTAGTCGATGAATAGCATTCTCACATAGTTCCCCTGCCTCTTGTCCAGGTGTGATGCTGTTGTGTGCAGCACATGGGATATGGCGTCCTCCGTGGACCTGTTGGGGCGGTATGCAAATTGCAGGGGGTCCATGTTGATGGGGAGGGAGGAGCAGATGTAGCCCTTTACTAGCTTCTCAAAGCACTTCATGACCAAGACGCCTGCGATGGAATACCACGGACGCCACTTTCTCAAGGTATCTGATACCGATTAGTAGATCGATTGGCCAGTTTGGGTTTTGACATCGCTCCAAAATAGCTACTATGAAACATAGTACTGTACAACTAGAATATACATAGGGGAGAACGGGGATGGTTGTCTTTTTTTTTTTACTCTAGTGTGAATTGCTCATCATCAAAACATCTTTCAATCATTCCTACATTAAATTGAAGCTTAAGATGTTGGCTTGAAATGTGTATCCCTCTCATTTTCCAACGTATTGTAACAAAGAGGAAATTACCTATCAAAGACACTCTTGACACATTGCGACAACCAACCCTATCATGGGGATGGTTGTCACACACTATGGGGTTGGTTGTCACACACTATGGAATTGGTTGTCACAATATGTTTTAATGGGAAAGATCTTAAAAAGAAGGCAAGGAAGAACAAAATGTTGAATTGCACTGACAAATTGACAAATACATAACTTAATGCATCTTATCATGGCCATAAACAGGAAACACATCTTTAAGGCCATCCTATATAACAAAATAAGAACAAAATAATAGGCCATTTAAATAATAATAATAGCCAACACAACTAGGTAACTCATTCACTATATGAGTTACAGTGATGGCAAATGTAGGGTCTGGGCACTCCAACTAAGCAGAGCTTGTGTGCCCACTCGTTGCACATCCAACACTTCTCCCATACCTCCCCTGAACAGCTGTTGGAGAACGTTTCCATACAAACCAAACAAAAACAATCATCTTCATCTGATGAAGACTTTTCCTGTCTCTTTCTTTTCTGTTTCTTCTTCTTGCTGGCTGCCTTTTCCAGCTGGGGTGGAGTACACTGGGATGTACTAGGCTTGGCAGGTGGTCTAGGCTGGGATGTACTAGGCTTGGCAGGTGGTCTAGGCTGGGATGTACTAGGCTTGCTAGGTGGTCTAGGCTGGGATGTACTTGGCTTGGCAGGTGGTCTAGGCTGGGATGTACTAGGCTTGGCAGGTGGTCTAGGCTGGGATGTACTAGGCTTGGTAGGTGGGCTGGGCTGGGGTGCATTGGGCTCTGCTTGGTCTGTCCTCAGCTCATCCATCACCTCCTCCAAGTTGGTGAAGAAACGGTCCATGTTGTCACATGTGACAACCAACCCCAAAGAAAATGTGATGACCAACCCCAACTGGAATGTCTTGCTAGTATCAAGGCTAACAACCATCTAACAACTAGTTAGTTAGCCAACAACAATCTAAACTATAGCTTTCCCTTCATACTTTTTAAGGGTAACAATTGTTTCATTATAACCAATTGTGTAAAAGCCTAGAAGAAGAACACTGAGGAGCTGAATATTTATAATTTCACGTGAAAAACACAAAATGTCCTCTCACCTCAAGTTCAGCTGTCTTACTCCAAAGAAGACCAGGTAGGTGAGCTCTTATCCCAATTCTGGACATTTCCATACCAAAATATGGGAGACAGTGCCTTTTGGTAGCGAAATATAATGAATGTGACAACCAACCCGTGTGACAACCAACCCCGTTCTCCCCTACTTGACATAGCTCTGGAATAGCTTGTCAGTGTCCAGCTGTTTATAGAGTATAATTGTCTCTGAAATACTGCTGCGGCTCACATGTGTGTTGTTTCCAGACAGACCATTTTACTGCTGCGGCTCACAGGTGTGTTGTGTCACACAGACAGCATTACTGCTGCGGCTCACATGTGTGTTGTTTCCACACGGACAGCATTACTGCTGCGGCTCACAGGTGTGTTGTGTCACACAGACAGCATTACTGCTGCGGCTCACAGGTGTGTTGTTTCCAGACAGACAGCATTACTGCTGCGGCTCACAGGTGTGTTTCCAGACAGACAGCATTACTGCTGCGGCTCACAGGTGTGTTGTTTCCAGACAGACAGCATTACTGCTGCGGCTCACAGGTGTGTTGTTTCCAGACAGACAGCATTACTGCTGCGGCTCACAGGTGTGTTGTGTCACACAGACAGCATTACTGCTGCGGCTCACAGGTGTGTTGTTTCCACACAGACAGCATTACTGCTGCGGCTCACAGGTGTGTTGTGTCACACAGACAGCATTACTGCTGCGGCTCACAGGTGTGTTGTGTGACGATACATAGATCATCGATATCAATGATCCAATGATCGATGCAACGTAAAAAGATCGGTTCATATCGATACTCTTGTTTTGAAAATCCTGTGGCAAGTCTCATTTACGCCCAAGCGCAGCTCCGGCAGCTGGATTCGTGCAAGATCATCACGCGAGATGTGAAAACAAACCATCTGGCAGAGTCAGGTTAGCAACAGCAGCATGTGAAACGCCTGTGTATGAAGACGTTACAGCAGGGCTCCAGAGTGCACCTATTTGGTAGCATTTTGCGACCCGAAATAAGTCCCTGCTTATTAACACATTCGGCGCCAGACCCGAGATATCCCGGGTTAACTCGCCAGCGGTTGAGTGCCAGACCCGAGATTTCTCGGGTTTTGGTAGTTTTTTCTTTTATTGGATATTTGTATTCATTATTCATTCACGGACCTCTGTGTTCCCATAGGAAATCATTCTGAGATCGCCAAAGTGCAATACCAAAGTGGCAATTTTTCATGTCTGGTAAATTTGTGCATGGTTTTATTCACTGTCAAAGATGAAAAACAAATTTATATTCTCCTTTGGTTCATTACAATTTACTCAAGCCTAGTAACACACACAATAATTCTGACACTGGGAATACATTCCCTGAGATCCACAGATGTCCCTAGATACCAATAACATGCACCTTGTATATAATGGACCTTGTAGAAGTGGAGCAATCTTCCATTTACTTAGGTATGTATTTTTAGGCGGATTTTGAGAAAATAGGGCTAGGGCTCAAGAGGTTAAACATGTCGAGTAAAATTGGAGAAAGTTTATCAGAAAAAATTCGATTGGATACCCATCGGGGCCATTCAGTTTCA
Source organism: Notolepis coatsorum (assembly GCF_963971535.1). Classification (NCBI taxonomy): domain Eukaryota; kingdom Metazoa; phylum Chordata; class Actinopteri; order Aulopiformes; family Paralepididae; genus Notolepis; species Notolepis coatsorum. The sequence goes on along the minus strand of NC_140176.1, from coordinate 31,019,108 downwards.
GTCTTATGTACAGGATCTATGGTGGGAGCTTGGAGTTCCTCAAAAAAGCGTTCCATATCTGTGCCATCATCAGCTATCTCAGATGTGTATAAGTTAGAGTAAAATGAGGCAAATGTGTCATTAATTTCTTTTGGGTCAATAGTTAAGTCCCCATCTGTTTTTATTATCTGCGGGACTGAGCGGCTCTTAAGTTGATGCGCTAAGAGCCAACCTGCTTTCTCTCCATGCTCATAGACATAACCATGTGACTTTAACAAAAGCCGCGTTGTCTTTTCAGTTGATAGTAAATTATATTGCATCTGGAGGTCTAGCTTCCTTTTATAAAGAGCAGGTGAAGGAACCCAAGAGTACTGTGTGTCCACTGCGTTTATTGTTTTAATAAGATGGTCCTGTTCCGCTCTATTATTCTTGTTCCTTCCAGCAGAGTAATAAATAATCTCTCCTCTGATTACAACTTCAAGCGTTTCCCAAAGAAGTGACAGGGAAGTATCTGCTATTCTGTTCAATTCCAAGAAGTCGTAAATTATTTTGGAAACAAATTCACAAAAGGCACCATCAGCCAGGAGAGTTTTGTCTCATTTCCAGGGAGGACGCTCCACTTTGGTATGAGGGAACGAAAAATCCAGCAACACAGGCGCATGATCAGACTTGACCATAGCTGAATATTACATTTCCGTGACATAGGGAAAAAGGGTTCTATCAATAAATAAATAATCGATCCTACTATATGAGTGGTGTACAGGGGGGGACATTTAAAAAGACTGACTGTGGAAATAATGAGCGCCACGGGTCCACCCCTCCTATCCGATACATAAAACTGAAAGTGACTTGGCCATTTTTGATTGGTTTACAGATTGTGGGTTAGAACGATCTAAAACCGGGTTAATTACACAGTTCAGATCCCCACCAAAAATATATCTTTTTTTTTGATCAAATTTTTTTATTATTAATCACATGAAACAAGACAACACAATAACCACAGTAACAAAAAACATAACTTCACAGGAGAATAACAACCAATAATAATACAGAATAATACAGAATAATAAATTATAAAGACAAAAAGAAAAAGAAACAGCGTCCAACCTATCAAATATAGATGGCTACTTCAATAACAAAAGGTCTTCAAACATGCCAACCTTTCCCCACCTTTACAAAGTGGAGTGACTTAAAAGATTGTTTACGAGAGTGTTGCCGCAGATTTACTGTAGATAGCCTAGGTCCCTTACACATGTTCAAGACTGCCAAACTCGCAGAAGGTAAAGTGTAAGAAGAAAGAAAATCTTCCTCCAAGTTGGTTGACAGGTCAATCAGTCTGCCAATATTAGTCCCTTGGGGAGATGGCATGTGAAATGACATATAGCGCAGAATAGCTAAATATCAACCCCCCCTAAAATCCCCCCAGTCAAAGTTAAGAAGGACAAGACAAAAACCAAGACAGACAAGACATTTCCTCCTCCCCCTCCCCAGAGACCGCCGGACCCCCCCGATCAAGCGCCCCAACCCCGTTCAGCCGCACACGGCGGTCTTTACCTTCTCAGCTGCTGCGAACCACAGGTCAATGCCAGCCTGCCCTACCCCAATCACCCGAGCCGTGGATATCTCAAGATAAATCACATCCAATAGAGTTAGGGACCAGTTAATCATTGTAAGCTTCTCAGGCTCCTTCCATCTCATTGCTATAAGCTTCTTCGCTGCTGTGACGCCCGCTAGGACAACCCTTTTCAGTTGTACGGACGCGGGTAGTGTCGTTATATCGTTCAGGAGTAGCGTAACAGCTGTGAATGGGATAGTTAAGCCACACAGATCTGAAAGTTTGTCCGTTATTGACCTCCAGAAGCGGGCCACTGGTGGGCAATCCCAATACATATGCATATAAGTGCCAGTGGCCTTTTGAGAGCACAAAGTGCACCGAGAGTCGGTTATCAGTCCCATAGCAAATAGCTTCCTAGGTGTAAGATAGGTCCTATGAATATAATTAAAATTAATTTGCTGGTGATTGGGGTTGCGGGAAGATAATGCCACATTTGCCCAAACATCATCCCAGTCAAACTCGGGGTCCAACTCCGGGATATCCACACGCCAGATTGTATCCAATGATACATTTTTATTAGTGGATTGAATTAAGAGCGTATAAAAGTCTGAGACAAACCCTCTGGATGTCGTCCTGTCCACTATGAGCCTGAGGAAGGGGTGTGGGTGCAAAGCTTGAGCCCACGGTACGCCATGCGCCCTCAGTGCTGACCTTAGTTGAAGGTAAAGAAAGAAGGACTCGCTGGGAAGATCATAAAATTCTCTTAAGTCCTGAAACGCACGGAGGCCGTTCTTATCATAAATATCCTCCAGAGTATGCACTCCCCTCCTTTGCCATTGAGGAATATTAACCGGCTTGTGTCCTACAAGTAATTGCTGGTTATTAAAAATTGGAGAGTCCAGGTGCCATGGGCATTTAACCCCACACGACCTCTGTACATTACGCCACGTTTGGATCACGTGAGTTATGATCGGTCCATACCTCAGCCGGCATTTCGAAATAGAGACAGTGGAGTACACTACATCCTGCAATCTTAGCGGAGATACCGCCGCCGCTTCTAAGGAGCGCCACGATACAGCCTCTACAGGGTCTAGCCAGCACATCAGAGGTCTCAGTGAAAAGGACCAGAAATAAAGTTTAAAATCAGGGATTGCGAGGCCCCCATCTTGTTTCCTACGTTGAGTAGTAGCCCTTTTGATTCTCGGGCGTTTGTTATTCCAGATAAATTTAGATACCATCGATTGTACCTTGCGCCAGTGGTCTATTGGAGGGGGCAGGGGAAGCATTGAGCTAATAAAATGTATCCTAGGCAGGATGTTCATTTTGATTATGGAAGCCCGGGCTTGTAAGGAGTTAGGAAGGGACGACCACCTGTCTAAATCCTGGCGTATTTTATCATAAGTACCCGTGAAGTTGTACTTAGTAGTTTGGTTCAGCGTGGGGAATATCTCTATGCCCAAGTATTTAAAATTTTCTACTATGGGGATATCAGCTGGTAGTCGTACCGCCTTGGCCAGCTCATTAAGAGGTAGGCAGGCTGATTTGTTCCAGTTAATCTTAAAGCCTGACAATTTACCAAAGTCGTCGATTATCCTCAATAATTTTGTGGCCGACCGGGAGGGGTCGTCCATGAAAATCAGCAGGTCATCCGCATAGAGAGCAATTTTGTGTGGAGTATTATTGACCATTATGGGGACGATGTCCTCCGATTGCCTAATAAATTGGGCCAAAGGTTCGAGGGAAAGCGCGAACAGTCCTGGGCTCAGAGGACAACCCTGTCTAGAAGATCTGGAGACTGGAAAGAGTGTGGAACAGTTTTTGCCTGTCAGTATCATCGCAGACGGCGAGGCATACAGGACTTTAATCATATGAATAAAACTCTTCCCGAGACCCATGACCTCAAGTACCTTCCACAGGTATGACCACTCAAGTCTGTCAAACGCCTTCATGGCATCCAAAGACAGAACTGTGGATGGAGTTGTATTGTCTTTACTGTTATCGATTACATGCAACAGCCTCCTAAGATTATCTGCAGCCAGACGCCCCGGGATAAAACCAGTTTGATCGCAGTGTACCAATACAGACATAAATCTCTGCAGGCGACGGGCCAGCACCTTGGCAAACACTTTTAAATCGGCCCCGAGAAGACTCAAGGGTCTATAGCTACCACAATCATTGGGATCTTTGTCCTTCTTGAGAAGTAAAGAAATCAACGCCATATTGACATCTCTTGAGAACTCCCCTTGTTCGATAGCGTAATTGATCATATCGAGCATCAATGGACCCAGTTGGTCCCAGAAAGCTAAATACACTTCGGGTGGAATACCATCCCAGCCTGGTGCCTTACCCCTCTGCATTTCAACAATCGTCTCCCTCAATTCCACGAGAGTAATCGGTCTCCCCAGTTCCTTGGCCTCTTCCTCAGAAATGTGGGGTATCTCAAGCCCGCCAATGAACGATTCAAATTTAGAGTCATCAAGATTACCCTCTGAGCTATATAACTGTGAGTAAAACTCTTTAAAAGTGTCATTGATCTTTTTCGAATCAGTAGTGACTGCACCCTGGCTCGTCCTGATCGAGGGGATATCCGAGAAATGATCATTTGAGCGTATTTTCATTGCCAATAGATGGCTAGGTCTGGAGCCGTGAAAGTAGTAATTTTGTCTTGTCCTATCCCTATGTATCAAGAACTCAGACTGTTGTTTAAGTATGGAGTTTATTTCTTTTTTGACTATCTTACGTTGTGTGTTTAGTCGTTCACTATAGTTAGTTTGCAAGGATGCGTATAGGTCCGCATATAATGATTCCAGTCCTTCTAGCTTCTTTGACCGGGATTTTCGCAAATTGGAGGCAAATAGTGTGACATGACCCCTGATAAATCCTTTCAATGCGTTCCACAGGACCCTAGGGTCTTCTACTGTGCCAACGTTGATCTGCAAAAATTCAGCTAGTTTACTCCTGAACTCAGAACAGAAGTCATCGTTCTTTAGCAAGGTCGAATTAAAACGCCATCTGGGAGCTCTTGCGGAGAGCCTGCCAAAGGTTGCCGTAAGGAAAATCCCCTTGTGGTCTGAGAGAGCCAAGGGAACCAATGAGACATCGAAACTATCAAACATATTAGGGGACGCAAATGCATAGTCAATTCGAGAGAAGCTTTTGTGTCTGGCTGACAGGTGAGAGTAATCTTTGAGGGTGGGGTTGGATAAGCGCCAAAGGTCTGAGAGCCCCGTGTCCTGGGCCCACATCCTGAGGGCCTTAGAGGCCCGTTTTTGGTCGCTCGTTTCAGAGGGCCCGGACCTATCCATTTCCGCATCCCAGCACGCATTAAAATCGCCACCCACAATGAGAGCGTATCCATTAAGTTCCAACATATTCTTCGTGATTGTATTATAGAACGCTGAATCAAATGTGTTAGGAGCATACAATGCTATTATAGCCATCTTCCTATGCGAGAATTCAACTTTTGCTATAGTAATCCTTCCCTCCGTGTCCGACCATACATCCAGGACTTTGATATCAAGGTTACGTCTTGTAACTATGACGACTCCTTTCGTCTTATCATCGGCTGAGGATGAGGAGATAACGTGATATTGCCGATTTGCCAGTCTTGACACGTCACCTACCAATAAATGCGTCTCACTAAGGAGAGCAAGGTCAATATTTCTCCTCTTCAATAGCCAAAGGACACTGGCACGCTTGTGTGGGGCGTTAAGCCCTCCTGCGTTCCAAATTAAAATATTCAATTTAGCCATGGTCGAGCTTGTCTAAATGCGTAGAGAACATACCAGTGCAGCCAGGCTGAGTACAGAGGCGCTGATCCAGGCGGGCCCAGACGGTCAATCCCAGGAGTTCAGAGGAGGAACAATTACACACATATAAGACAACAGTACATAAAACACATACAAATACCACCCCAGCTACAACCCCCCCTCCTTCTACTCTAAACCCTAACCCACCCGTCCTATTATAAGCCCTCCTATACCCACTCTCCAGTCCCCACCCTATGCCCCATCCATTGAGGATGGTCATCTTCCTATCACTTCCCACTAGAGACATGGATCCAATAAGACGCTCCCCACTCCAACCCCCCTCTAGATAAACCCCTGAGTAAACCCCCACTAGTCCAATAAACACAAATAATAATAAAAATAAAATTCAATAAAGATATCGGTCGAAAACCACCTGAGCCTTGGCCCCAACATGAGACAACCATAATGGTAAAAATAGCCATTATTAAATAATAACTCCACATCAACCTGCAACCATCTATTTCCGAATCTGCGCTTCAACGTCGCAATGTTATAGCCCAAATGGGTACAGGAAAATTCAAAACAAAATTAAATTAAAGCATCCCAGCCGATAGTCTAAGGCAGGATCGGGTCACAGGTTAATTGTGCAAAATTGTGTGAACAATGTCAATTAAACAATGACAATAATAAGAAAGGGAAAAAAGGGGTTATGGTCAAAGTGCACCCCTGTAGCAGTCCCTCTGATCAGGCACAACGGCTGAAATGACAAAACCTATGTAAGAATAGAATTAAACACATTCATTAATCCGGGGATGGTAATAGGCAATACCTGACACAACCTGTTATCATATATTGTTTCAATAAAGATATCGGTCGAAAACCACCGTGAGCCTTGGCCCTAACTTGAGATAACTATAATGGAAAAGGAAAAAAAATATATAGTCATTATTATATAACAACTCAACATCAACCCTGCAACCATCTATTTCCGAGTCTGCGCATCAACGTCGCAATGTAATAGTACAAATGGATAAAGGAAAATTCAAAACAAAATTAAATTAGAGCATACCAGCATATAGTCTAAGGTAGGATCGGGTTCCAGGTAAATTGTGTAAACAAATGTCATTTAAACAACGATGATAAGAGGAAGGGGAAAAGGGGGTTATGGTCAAAGTGTACACCTGTAAGTTCCCCTCTGATCAGGCACCACGGCTGGAATGACATAACCTATGTAAGCATAGAATTAAACACATTCATTAACCCGGGGATGGTCAAAAGCAATACCCGACACAACCTGTTATCATATCTTGTTTATATATATATTCAACCGATCTTCTCCTACCGGAGCCCAAAGCTCAAAACAGCCTGGATATAAAAATAACAGCATACAAGAAGTTAGTTAAGGACCCCATCACCGTTGAATTGTGCAAGCCGATTGCACTTAAACAGCAACAACAACCAAAGTGCGTAAATATTAACGGGTCTCGAATGTCTCAGCGCAGACGATAGACGCAGCCCGCTAGCTAGCCAGAGGCTAGCGCGTAAGCTAGTGATGAATCCGGATAGCACATTAGTCTATTATGTACATTGTTCAGCTAGCTCGTTAGCTTCCAAAGAGGCGATACACAAGTACGACTATGAGGTCAGCTTTAGCAAGTAACAGAAGTCATTGGGAAGCCCCGCTAGTTGGATGGGCAGTGGGCAGTTAGCATGTCTGGGCATGACAGCAAGTATTTGTGAATAGTCGGCCTAATCAATGTATATAGGCCCACACCGCCAAGTCACTCACCCGACATAGATATCGGGTATCCCCGCGAGATATTCCTTCGCTTTAGCCAACGACCAAAATGAACGCAGACCATCGACCTTCTCCAACACAGATAATTTCGCGGGAGCGAATAGCGTGGGCCTCAGGCCTAGTTTCCATAGCCTAGACAGGACCACCTTGTATTCGCCTCTCTGTGCTTGAACCTCCGGCGTAAAGTCTTCGAAAATGGCCACTTTGTGATCGCCAAGCCTCAGATTACCCCTTCTGGTACGAGCCGACCGCATGATGAGTTCTCTCTGCTGAAGCCTGTTCAGCTTGACTATGATGGGCCTCGGCTCTTTGTTCACGCCGGGAGAAAACTTGCCCGCCCTGTAGGCCGACTCACAGACAGGAGGCGAAGGGAGGACGTCCGTTCCTAGTATTTTCTGCAGCAGTTCGGGCATGGTCTCAGAGAGACGGCCTTCACCGCTGGCCTCCGGTACTCCAACAATCCTGACGTTGTGGCGTCTATCCCGGGACTGCATCTCCTCCATTGCCGACTGTAGTTTGTTGACTTCAGCCTGCCTAGCCAGCAGGGCGGACTCTAGACCCACCATCTTCTCGCCCTGTAATGATACCTCCGTCGTTAGCATGGCTAGTTCGTTAGCATTAGCCGAGGAGACAGCGTGCATCGACTCCATCTTGTCTATCAGCGGGACTACCGCCAGCCGTATTTCTTCTGATATCTCACGATGGAGGTTGACACAAAAATCCGCCAACACTTTCTTCTGTGCTTCAGCGAAGCGTGTCTCAGAGTCTGCGTGTAGCTTGGTCATGACCAAGAGCACAGCTTCGCTTATCTCCCCGACACCGGGCGACGATGCGGCCAGGCCCGGTGGTGGTGGTTTGCTGGTTGGGGCGCTCATGGCTCTGGTTTCCACCCCCGTCATCGCAGAAAGTCGAAAAAAGTTGATGACAGTATACTAACCACGACGACCTAGCAAACAGATAAAAAACAAATAAAAATAAAATAAAGACTAATGGGGAGAAACGTATATTCAGCACGGTAGAAGGGAGCTCATGTGAAACACGTCTACTCCATGATCGCTCAGCTCCGCCCCCCCTGTGTCACCCCCACCAAAAATAATTTGTTGTGAATTTAAATCCGGCACTAATGAAATTACTTTATCCATAAAAGAGGCGTCATCCCAATTTGGAGCGTACATACATTGAAGAGAATGACGGGTTTGTTGAAAAGAAGACCTGATACCATCCCCGGATGTTGAGAGGACGCTGGCGTGTTTATCGCCGCTTCTCACTCTGTGGAAAAGTTTGTTCTTTTTGTATGTAATCATTGCTTATTATTACCGCAAGTAGCAAGGATTCGTTGTCTAATTCTCATATAAACCACAACAATAGCCCTTGAATTCTACAAACAGTCGGAATATCGCAATACTTTGGAGTACTCACCCAAACTCATAGCTGCCCGGTCAGCTGTTAGCCCCATAACGCTAGCTCTGCTGCTGTAGCTTGCCAACCAACTCCGGTGCTCGCGGTCTTCTGAGGACATCCAAAACTCCTCAACCCGCCTGATCGGATGCCACACCATCGGGACTTTCCACAACTCCTCTCACTGGGATACCTTTCACTCCTGGCTATACTGCTAGCTGGAGCTGCGACCCGAGGATGGACGCCTCCTCCCCGGCTTTCGGCTCTGCAAGCTAGCCAACACCGGCACTTCTCTGATACCGTCATGGTAACTTTCCAATACTCCACGCTGCAACTTTGCAACCTCTTCCGTCATTCCACACCAAACTGCATCGATGCTATTAAGTCTCTGGGGCTCCTTCGTCGCCCTCGCTACATGCACAGAGCCTCCCGTTGCAAGTTTGTTTACTATTCAGACCATGGAATTCCTTCTGTGCTACCGGGCTGGCGCTCCAACAACGTGCAGCAACGACGTCATCACAACAAACCCCACGTGCGCACTCTGACCAATCTGCGGCCACTAGTCTGTGTTGACATCCCTCCATCACTGTCTGCCCCAGCATCCATCAAAAATGCAACATTCATGCTCCAGAATGTTCGCTCTCTTAACAATAAATCTCTCCTCATCCATGACATAATTACTGACAGAGATATAGATTTTCTATGTCTTACTGAGACATGGCAATATCAACAGGACTTCATTTCACTCAACCAAGCCACACCCCCAGGCTATGTTTACATCCAAAAGCCACGTACTCAGGGTCGTGGTGGTGGGCTGGCTGTAATACATCGGGCTGACTTTCTAGTCAAAGAGCTCCCAGTACCCACTGTCACCTCCTTCGAGTACGTGGCTTTCTCACTACCTGGGCCTACACCACTCCAGGTAGTCCTCATCTACCGCCCCCCCCAAAGCCTCCACCTACTTTATGTTTTGACCTGTCTGAACTCCTCACCACTGTCTGCACCATGTGCTCATCCACACTCCTGCTTGGGGACTTCAATATTCATGTGGACAACACCAGCTGCTCCACAGCCATTGATTTCCTCTCACTACTGGACTCTTTCAATATCACACAGCACACAAATGGTCCCACCCACACCAAAGGCCATACACTTGACCTGGTCTGTTCCACTGGCATAATACCATCTGATGTACAGTGTCTCGACCTGGCGGTGTCCGACCACCATGCTGTCCTTTTCACCCTCCCTACTTCCCTACCCAAGCTTCGGAATGCACGCACCATCACCTACAGGGACATCAAAACAGTCAGTGCACCAGCTCTGACCAACCTGCTAACCATCCACCTGGCCTCAGCTCCCCCCAGCACCCAGGTGGATGGTCTGGCTGCCCACTACAACTCCGCCCTATCCCGCAGCCTGGACTCTCTCGCCCCCATCAAAACCCGGACTGTCACCTACACCCGTCCTGCCCCCTGGTACACCCCTGAACTCCGCTCCCTGAAGGCTGTCGGTCGCCAATTGGAGAGACGCCATAGAAGATCTGGCCTCACTGTCCACCTCGAGGCCTACAAGGACCACGTGCAGACCTACAAGCTAGCTCTCATCAAGGCCAAAACAAATTACTATTCCACCCTCATCGGCAACCAGCAAAACCACCCCAGGACACTCTTCTCCACCATCAACCGGCTACTCCGCCCCCTCGACCCCCCCCCGCCCATCTGGTGCCCACGACCTCTGCTCCAGGTTCCATGTCTTTTTCCAGGACAAGGTCAATACCATCTACCATCTACCAGCAGTGCCCCCCTCCTCCCCCTCACCTGCTCCTCCCCCTGGGTGCCCCCCCCCCCCCAATGCAGCCTCTCCTCCTTCTCCCCGGTAAATGATCCCCAAGTTGTCAAGCTCATAGCCTCAGCCAAAGCCTCCACCTGCTCACTTGACCCCATGCCTACCACCCTGGTCAAGATCTGCCTCCCTGCTCTCTGCCCCACCATGGTCAACATCATCAACTCCTCATTTGAATCTGGTCTCGTCCCCCCCTGCTTCAAAACAGCCTCCGTCACCCCCATCATTAAGAAACCCGGCATCGACCCAGACGAGCTAAACAACTTCCGTCCGATCTCCAACCTTCCTTTCCTTAGCAAAATCTTGGAAAGAGCAGTGGCCGCCCAACTCCAACAATACATGTCCAACCATGAGCTCTATGAGCCTTTTCAATCCGGCTTCAGAACTCAACACAGCACAGAGACCGCCCTCATCAAAATTACCAACGACCTCCTCCTTGCAGCTGACTCTGGCCACATTAGCATCCTCATCCTCTTGACCTTTCTGCAGCATTCGACACAGTCTCCCACTCCATCCTCCTCAACCGCCTATCCAACAACCTCGGCATCACTGGCTCAGCACTCTCCTGGTTTCAATCCTACCTCACCACCCGGACACAGTTCATCACCATCGGCGACTCCAGTTCCACCCCGGCTCCAGTCAACCAAGGCGTCCCCCAAGGCTCCGTACTTGGCCCAATCCTATTCACCATCTACATGCTCCCCCTCGGTCAGATCATCCGCCGCCATGGCCTCAACTTCCACTCCTATGCCGATGACACTCAACTCTACCTCTCCACCAAACCATCCACCCATCTCCCCCCACACTCCCTTATCAACTGCCTGCACGAAATAAAAACCTGGATGTCATCTAATCTCCTCAAGCTCAACAACAATAAAACCGAGCTCATGGTTGTGGCACCCAAGGCCCTGCTCCGGAAGGTTGGGGATCTCACCCTCAACATTGACGGCTGCTTCATCTCCCCATCCCCTAAGGTCCGCAACCTGGGCGTTATCCTGGACTCCACCCTTTCCTATCAATCCCATGTAAATTCCCTCACCAAATCCGCCTTCTTTCACCTCCGAAACATTTCCAGACTCCGACCATCACTTTCCGACACCACAGCTGAGACCCTCATCCACGCCTTCGTCACCTCCCGCCTGGACTACTGCAACGGGGTCCTGTCCGGGGTCCCAAGCAAAACCCTGGACAGGCTCCAGTATGTTCAAAATTCAGCTGCCAGGGTTCTAACCCGCACCAAACCCTGGCAGCACATCACCCCCATCCTCATCCACCTCCACTGGCTCCCCATCAAATCCCGCATCACCTACAAAACCCTCCTGCTCACCTACAAATCCCTTCACGCCCTGGCACCTCAGTACCTCACTGACCTCCTCCACCCCTACACTCAGTCACGGTCCCTGCGATCCACGGACACTGGTCAGCTCTCCATCCCCCGAACCAGACTACGGACGTTCGGGGACAGAGCTTTCAGTGTGGCAGCTCCCACCCTCTGGAACTCCCTCCCCGCAGAACTCCGCACCACCCCAACTCTGGACTCATTTAAAAAACTGCTCAAAACCCACCTCTTCAACCTGGCCTTCAACCCCTAACTTTCTCACTTTATATGTATATGTTGTGTCTGTCCACTATGTTTGTTAATTTGTTATCTCCCCCCCCCCCCTCCCCTTATGTAAAGCGACCTTGGGTCCTCTGAAAGGCGCTATATAAAACGAAGTATTATTATTATTATTATTATTATTATTATTATTATTATTATTATTATTATTATTATTATTATTATTATTATTATTATTATAACAAAACGCCCCCGTTTGTCCGAAACAACACTAGTTACCTTGAACTGATATTTATTGTGCATTAGTATGGCTGTCCCTCGTGTTTTGCAATCAAAAGTCTGAATGAAAAACATGGCCCACCCAAGAATGGTCTTTTACCGATAGCCATGTCTTCTGGAGGAAGGCAATGCCACGGTTAAGAAATTTAAGGTGATTAAATATTCGAGCGCTTAACTGGCCCATTTAAACCTTTTACGTTCCAGCTAATAAAACGTATATCAGACATCGTCAAGCACTACATTAGTGTCCATCGATGCGTGATGTAATAGCAAACTTAAACATACTAGATGATAGCAAAGTGTACAAGTGAAAGTGGTCGTGGTATTTCCTACTCTACCCAAAATAACCCTATCCCATAACAACAACACAGACACAACTAACACAAAGCCTATACTTGTTCCCCTCTCGGAGGCAAGCTGCAGGCTACTCAACATCAACACCACTAACTTCTGGAAGTACAGTCTCTTATTCTAAATGCGAGGCTCCCAGTGTCAAAGCAAAATATATATATAAAAATATATATATACACACACACACACACACACACACACACACACACACACACACACACACACACACACACACACAGCATTACAAATTATTGTTTTTATAATAAATAATAGAGGTGGGCATAGATTAATTTTTTTAATCTAGATTAATCTATCTGCAATCCTGGATTTAATCTAGATTAATCTAGATTAAAATGGCTAAAAAAAAAAGAAAAAAAAACTGCCGAAGGCATTCAAAATATGTGTGTTCTACCCAAATAATGACCAGAAGTAAGTCCTTACTTTTTCTTTCCTCCTTATGTTTCTCAGGCCAGGTGGCCCATTACACCATGAGCCCATCTCCCGTTTCCAAAATGCATTACAGACTGTTTGAAAAAGCTGTTTTGCTATGATAATTGGTAATGAAATATCAAAATAATGTTCAATAAGATGTACTTGTGTTTAATAAGTTGTTTTATTCAGAAGTTAACACAAATAAATAATATTACCAGTACAGTACAGTATCTAGCACACTCTCAGGAGCAAAACAGAAAGAATCATTTCAAACTTGAACTATGTGACATGGCTTGAATCAACTGCTCCAGTGGAGTTGCTCAGTGGCCAATGGTGTCAACTGTGGTTGTACTGGGCAGCTCCCAGGTGTGAATGGAACTGTGTGAATGTGAAGCAGGGCGTTCCTGAAAAAGAGCATCTGTGCTCAGCGAACCTACCCTGGGTAAATAAAGGTAAAAAAAAAAAAAAAACATTGATTAATGCGTTAATTATATTATCGCGCGATACTAGTATAGCGTTAACGCAGCACGTTAACGCCGTTAACGGCCCAGCTCTAATAAATAATAATAATAATAATACAAATAAATAACAGAATATACAGCAGCCTCTTCATTTGGCACATTTAACAGCCGTTTCCATGGGGGGGTTTGGGTTTCTGTTCTACAGGTGTCCACGAGTGGGCTTTTCGAGAACTAGGCGTGACCTTTTACATTATAGAGAGAGAGAGAGGGACAGAGAGAGAGAGAGAAATGGAAAACTACTGTCCTTCACCTGATGTTCTGTTAACTTATTATTAACATAATATAATTATAGCCTACATGGTTTCCACTATGACTATATAGAACACATAGCCTCCACTTTCTCTTTTAATGACATGCATTTTCTTTCATGTCTGTGATATTATTCTACAGATATAGACGTTGAAACTATAGTGAAAGGTGTTGTAATGTCGCTGGTATCGGCAGATCATCTCGCTGTCTATTTCTGCTGAGAACGTCACACAGAGAAAACACGACACTCCCCTGCTAGACTGGTGTGAAGTCGGCTTGATATCTGGGACTAACCAGACCAGACCGTTATCTCTTCTGAACGGGAAGTCGTCCGTATCTGAGAATCTTTCATACATATCATTGTTTTTCTTAATAATGGTCAATTTGGTCCGAAATTACACTGTTTGCGATAGAAAAACTCCACTTCTCCACTTCTACACATGCACCATCCGGTGGTTTCTCCCACAGGGTCCTTAGTTACCGTGGCAACCGCTCACCGCACGACTCCCCAGCCTCTTGGTCGGAGATCTGGATTAATTTAAAAACATGTTTAAAAACGCGCACATCGCCTCAGAAGGCGGCAGATTGTAAGAGACGTCTCGCATGTGTCATGTTTCCGGCCGCACGCGTCTCTCCAGGATCTCCTCCTGCAGCTTATAGGAAAATGAATGGACTATTAATAGATGACGCTGCCGGCTTCATCTGTGGTGCATCCAGCTCTGATCCTCTGTGTCTCTGTTCTCATAATACAACATGCAGCTCTGACCCTCTGTGTCTCTGTGTCTCTGTTCTCATAATACAACATGCAGCTCTGACCCTCTGTGTCTCTGTTCTCATAACAACATGCAGCTCTGATCCTCTGTGTATGTATCTCTCTGCTAAAGAGGGGGATTTTGAGTTTTGAAGCAGCCGTATGAAAGAATAAAGGAAACGTCTCTAAACAAAACTAGCTTACAGCTGTCTGCATTGCAGATACACTGTATAATATACTATATAATATAATATATATTGTTACTACACTGTAGGGCTGTCCCCGACTAAGGATTTGGATGGTCGACTATGATTGGCCAAAATTTGCCGTTAGTCGACTATTGGTCGACCAAAGAAAATAAAAATAAAAAATAAAAAAGGATAATATATATATATATATATTTTTTTTTCATTCCATTTGGGCTGTGGGGGGTGCTTAATGTCTGAAGGAGTCGACTGATGGATACATATTGATATTTGTCTAGTGTGTTCATTAGATGGGTGAAATCCTTTTTCAGTGCCTCTGTGCCTGTTTTCATAGGCAGTTAGCCTCTGGTATGCGTGCCATTAGCGTTAGCCACGCTTCTAGGCCTTTTTTCTTTTGGAAAGAATGATACAAACATTTTTTTTTTTTTTTATATATATTCGACTAAGAGGTTGGCCAGTTGACTATGGCTACTGACTGACTGCGCTCCGCGTAGCTTGATTGATTGATTGATTGAAAAGTTTATTAACAGATTGCAGAATGGGTACAGTACAGTACAGCTCAGTACATACAATTGTTAAGGGGATACAGACCAGAGAAAGACTTTCGTCTTGTTTACATCAGGGTCCCCCATTTTCAATTCATCATAAATCATAAAGCTCAACTCGTTATTATTTTGCGCACAGACTGCAGAAACACGGGAACGTTTTGATTATATTTAAAAGGCTTTACGTTAAACGAAACAAGTGGAATTTCGAAGCTGTAA
>NC_140176.1:30966176-30993676 GCF_963971535.1 Notolepis coatsorum | reverse complement strand
ACACTGAGATACTGACACTGAGAGACTGAGATACTGACACTGAGATACTGACACTGAGATACTGAGAGACTCAGACTGAGATACTGACACTGAGAGACTGACACTGAGATACTGAGAGACTGAGATACTGACACTGAGATACTGACACTGAGAGACTGACACTGAGAGACTGACACTGAGATACTGAGAGACTGAGATACTGACACTGAGATACTGACACTGAGAGACTGACACTGAGAGACTGACACTGAGAGACTGACACTGAGAGACTGACACTGAGATGTCAGTAGATGTTCCTCAGGAACCTTTCTCTCTGTATCTCTATGACAGGGACGTTCTTCAGGAACCCACTTTCTCTTCTCGAGCTGGAAGTCAGCTCCAACGTGCACATTGTACACACAGATGCATGTGTATCACACGCGTGCACGTGCGCACACACACACACACACACACACACAAACACTGCCTCTTCTGCTCACTCCTGAGTGTTTTGATTATGCAACACAATAAAGTAGCCTTGCTTTCTCCATTATTCCATGTCCTGCTTTTTGTAACAAAAAACAAACAAGAACAAGAACAAAGAACTTTATTTCAACAAAGAAACAAGAAAAGGTTGTGTGTGTATTTAGTCCTATTCAGACCAACAAGTAGCCAGTCCTGAGAAACCACACTGTTGGCCTTCGCTGTCCTGACAAATTATGGCTCAAGAGTGGACTTTTGTTCCAATGCATGTTGAAGGGGCTCCTTTTTATATGCTGTATATATCAGCCTAAATATAGAGCTCTACATACTATTATTTTTACGTAATTCTGCCTACTCCTTCAACATCTTTTCAAGGAATGGGAGGTTATTTTGACCGTCTGTTACCTCCTTGCCGCTCCCTCTGCCGCCCAGGAGAAGTGAAAGGTATATTAACAATGTGTTTAGCTGCTCTTAACCTCGGGCTCCACTCCAAGGGCCTCTAATTACTTGACACTAACAATGGCGGCCTTGCTCGAGGGCCGAGGGGCCCTGTTTATTTATAGTGGAGTTGATGTTATTTCCTCCTGCTCCTCCTCCTCCTCCTCCTCCTCCTCCTCCTCCTCCTCCTCCTCCTCTCTGTGCAGAGCCAAGGCTCCTGGTCTCTCTCTCTCTTCTCGCACGCTGGTATCTCGTGGTCGTAACTGGAGCCACACAATTCCAGAGAGATCAATTCTGAACCCAAAGCTGTATGTGCTGTATGTTACACAGAGCTGTATGTTACACAGAGCTGTATGTTACACAGAGCTGTATGTTACACAGAGATGTATGTTACACAGCTGTATGTTACACAGAGATGTATGTTACACAGAGCTGTATGTTACACAGAGCTGTACGTTACACAGCATCCTCACCTACTGCATCAATGTGTGGTTCCTCAGCTGCACAGCCACAGAGAGGAAGGCGCTCCAGAGGGTCGTCAACTCTGCCCAAAAAATCATCGGATTCCCTCTCCCCTCACTGGAAGAACTATATAACTCCCGCTGTCTTAAGAAAGCAGTGAAAATACTTAAGGACCCACACCACCCTGGCAACAAACACCTCATACGGCTGCACACAGGCAGGCGTTTCAGCGTCATGCCCACCCAGACTAACAGACTTAAGTTCCGTTTTTATCCCCGGGCCATAAGTGCACTAAACTACAACAACATTTCATTGTACCATTGTGACAATGACAATAAAGATCATTCATTCATCATTCCTAGGAATATTGTTTACAGTATCTTTTCTTTTTAAAGGTCCTGTGTCTTATAAATGGCCTTTTCCAGTGTTTAGCATTGTTTCCTAGCAATGGGGGTTTATATCAATGTGGTCTGTGTCTCTAATTCTCATTTTTACTCATCAGTCTAGTCTCCAGTTCACGCGATCCTCCCTCACTCAACTAAGCCATTCTGATTTGACTGTTTTGCTAACGTGAGTAAGGCACTGGTTGTAGTCACCGCCCACAATCAACAATTCGCTCAACAACAGAGCGAGTGGAATTACTTCCTCAAACGGGTTGACGTGCGCGGGTGCCGACAGAGACAGCAAAGAATGAGCGAGAGAGAGGGAGAGGGAGAGAGATAGAGGGGGAGAGAGAGAGACACAAGCATTTACACACAACCTCCAGCCCTGCGCGTGGGAGTGTGTGTGTAAATGTGTGTGCGCGCGGGGATGGAGCTTCTCCACTCGCATATCACTGTCAAAATATCGTTTGCCACGCTCCCACGTGCGCGCCCGTATTCCGATCCGTGTAATAATATTCACAGGGGTATATATTGTCATTTGAAACAAGTTACCAATGCATTGTCCCGTGGGATTATGCCCCCCGCGGCGAAATGAATTAGTATCCCCCTCCTCTATCTCTCTATATCTCTCTCGGTCTGCCAGTGCAGACTGTGGGTGACTGTCACTCAAAGCGCTTATGGGCGGAGCCCAGCCCAAAACAGCTTGAAATCTTGAAGTGGAAAAATGCTGCTTTAGAGTACTTGATTAGTGTTCTGAAGGATCAGATTAAACCGAATATATATATTTATTTATATATATATATTTAATTGTATTTGTATATCCCCTGATATCCCTTGTATATTCCTTGTACAATATGCATTGAATATCCCTTCTAGTCTACTGAACATCCCATAATAGTCTCCATTCTACCATTGGACGAGACCTTGGTGCCAGGTCGCCATACCCCTCAGACCAGGTTCAATCGTACCGCTCAACATGTATGGACAAGTCCTAGTTCCGCGTAGGAATATGTCTACCGCACCACTAATGGTACTATTTGTTCATAGTGCGTATATATACTGCGCTATTAAAGTAGAGCTTTCTTTTAGTCCAGTTCCTTACCCTCCAACAGAGTGACAGACGCAAAAGCCTCCCCGCGAACCACGTGTGGGCAGTAAGGCCAATTCGGCCCAGTATCGGCATTGAGACATCGTGTATATTAATATTTGAATAGTCATATTTGGCACTATATCGTCGAGTTGGACGTATTCTATTAAGCTAATAATAGTCTATTCATATGTAGTGCCTCGTGCGGTAAGAGTTCTATAGTAATCAGCACCCCCATCGTTTCGGGCATCAGCTGGACGCTTATCCAGGGTGGTTGACCCCACGTGAAGCTGCACCCGAGGAGCTCCAGGCCAAAGAGCGAGTGGACCTGTATATTGGATTATTCTACCGACGACGGCGAGCCTTCCCCGGCTTGGATTATGCTTTGAGTACTTTGATTATTCTATGGATAAAGGCCAACACTGCGGTGTGTTGGAAATACCCCCCCCGGAGAGGACGACAGGTGAGAAGACGCTCTACACGACGAGGTCGCCTCACGTCTCTCCATCGTGGACCGGAGGACGCCGGCCACAGAGAGTCCAACTGCTTTCATCTGTGGATCGAGGATCGCTGGGCACCGGGTCGCACGACTGTGGGCTCTCCCAGGATACCCTCGGCCAGACGGGATACAGCCAGACTCTACCCCCCCCCCTCCAGCTGTCCTACAAGCAGTCGGAACCTTCCCCTAGTGTATCCAGCTATATAATCATTCAAGTATCATTGCTATTGTTCCCTAAATATTCCAGGTTGTATATTTGCTTCCTGCGCAATCAGAGATTGGACATTCGATATTGATCTACCTACGAATACTCATTTGCCATAAAAGTGCATACTATTTCAAATCATAAATGTAATTAAGTGATCGTTGTACATACCTTTTGCTATGTATTATTATTAAACGCAGACTTTCGACTTGGTACATTTGTGTTGGATCCGTTTCATCAGGTGGGAGTGTTTATCATAATTATTTATACCTAGTACTGGGTGGCCAGAGTCTAAAGTACAAGAGGTAGTGGTAGTAAGTATCATATCTAACAATACAGTCAGGGAATTGTACCCCTCAGTTACAATTGGTCCTTCGAGCCGGATGGGTAATCAGTGTAATATTAATATAGTGTTATTAATATTAAAATGGCCTATGATGAACACTCCACGAAACGATCCTCCTAACCAACAACGCCCGCGGCGCAAACGACAGCTCCCTCAGTACCTAGAGGCTTACGCTGTCAGTCAACAACCTAGTCTTCTACCAACAGTAAACGCGGTAAAACTAGAAAGTAAAATTATGTCTAAGCCTAACGACCAGGCTACCCCGACCATAGAGGCCCCTATGGGTTCTAATGTAACTGACCCAGCTCACGGTGGGGACCAGGGGGAACCAGACATGACTTTACACCCCGCCAATACCGAAGAAGTAGTCCCCGACGAGTCCCGGGAGGAAGACAACACTACCGAGAGAGAACTCGGCACGGAAGAAGATGAGGAGAGCACCGTGGAGATAGAGCTCCAAGACTCCGCACGGAGTACCCCAAGGGACGGCTCCCCTATACAACCGTCTTCTCCCAGCGAGGCAAAGAGGACACTACAGCAGGCATTCCTCGTCAGCCTGAAAGCCTCCACTGAACGCGATAGACTCCAGGGTGAACGCGATCGATTGCAGATACAGCAACGGAGCGAAGAAGAGCACATACGCCTGGAAATAAGACGCATTCAGATGGAAGAGAATATGGCAAGAGACCGGGCCGACGCCCAGCGCGCCGCCACCGGTGCCCAGAGAGAATCGGATCTCACCAAGCGCGAAGCCGAGCGCGACAGAGCACAAGCGCAACTAATAGAACAGCTGATCAGAAGGACAACACCCCCTCCCTCCGCCAGAGGCTCCAGGAACTCGTCTAGACATCACTCCAGGGCGGCATCCCCTAGCCGAGTAAGCGACCCTGAACTTGACCAACAGACGAGGTTTATACCCCCCGCAGACCCCCTTCCCCAACCGGTCCAAGCGAGACCCAGCCACCGGGAAGGAGCAGCATACACTGCGGAGAGGCTAAATCAGAGACTACAAGCCCTGGATGACCTAACGGAAGACGAAGAGGAAGAGGAGGAGAACCACGCCCGACGACAGCACAGTACTCTACCGGACCAGGAGGTCCAGTACAGCCCAGGCTATACCCCCGCGGAGCTGCGCTACAGACCCCCAACGCTATTCACGGGTGAGCACGACGCACGACCCGCACCGAGGAACAGCACCTGGACCAGCGGGCCATGGTACACAGCCGGTACCAGCCCACGCCAAGGAGCAGGAGGAGACTCGCCTAGGAGGCCTCTCCCCCAACGCTCGCCGATGTATCAACAATCCGCGTCATACATTGGCACACCTATGGTACCAGACTTCACCCAGGAGAACCGGGCCCAGTATACGGAGCTCCGCATGTGTCTGGAGACAATGTTGGTGGATGTCATTGATGAACGCCATAAATACGCGATACTACTGAAGCATTTAAAGGTACCCCGCGCGCACAACATAGCGCTCGCCTACGCCACTTCCACGACCCCATACACCGCAGCGCTGGTAGCGTTGGACCAGAGATATGGACGTATATGGGATTACGTGATCCAGGAGATCAGGCACATCGACCGCCTACCCCCAGCAATAGACAATCGAGCACTGGACGACCTGTCCATCAGAGTGCAGTCCCTGGTAGGGATGCTGGGAGCGCAGAGGGAAAAGGGTAGGCATGAACTATACGCCAACTCAAATGTAGAGAGGATCTTGGAGAAGCTACCGCCCGCCCGACAGGAGCGCTTTAGGCGGCAGAGAGACCACCGAGACCCTAATGGCCCCGAACCGAACCTCCTCGATCTAGCCGACTTCCTGGCGAGAGAAGTCAGCAGCTTACGGCTAGATACATTCGGACGGAGCACCCCTGGCTCCAGAGAAGGAACCAGGAGACTAAATGATGGAAGAAGATCGGTGACTGTCATGCACCAATCGGAGTCAGTGCCAAGCAGTAGGAGCCACAGTACCCCCTCAAGAAAGGAGAAGTGGAAGATAGTGTGCCCCTACTGTGAGAAAGAACACTGGCTGTCACAATGTGACTCATTCCCCAAGATGAATGCGGAGGAAGCGAGTCAATGGATAAAGTCCAACAGACGCTGTTTTCGCTGTGCGCGATCACACATGGCAGCCGAATGCTGCTTAAAGAAAAAGTGCAGTCGGTGCGATGGAGCCCATCTGGACATACTCCACGACAGTAACAGACGGCGGCCTCCACCCGCACCATCAAGCAGCAAAGCAAGCGTCATGTACATCGACCCCGCCAGCAGCAGCGGAGCCAGAGTGCTCTTAAAGGTAGTCCGTGTGACATTGAGCTACCAGAATAAAGTCATGGACACTTACGCCGTCCTTGATGACGGGTCAGAGAAGACCCTTCTGCTCGCGTCCGCTGCGGCCCAGCTAGGGCTGCGGGGGAGCGAAAACCAAATGACAATTCGGACAATAAGAAGAGATTTGAAAACGATAAAGGGCGAGAATGTCTCATTCTCTATCGCAGCAAGCGGCCAGCCCGAGCGACGGTACAGGATTACAGACGCTTTCACCAGCCAAGAAATAGGACTCTCGCGGTACACATACCCCGTAGCCAAGCTGATGGAGAAATATGTACATCTACGCAAGCTACCGATCCCACTCATAGACGGTGCTACCCCGACACTGTTGATAGGCTCCGACCATGCAGACCTCATTGTCCCGATAGACCGGGTTCATACCGGACCCAGAGGCTGTCCTGCAGCAGTCGAGACCCGCCTAGGATGGACTCTCCAAGGCCCACTCGCCAAATCTCTCAACCGAACCACAGCCACCAGCTGTCTCCACTCCCGAGTCACAGAGGGAGACACCGCACTCCTGCAGCATGTAGAGAGGCTATGGACCTTAGAACAAATGCCCTTTAAGAACGAAAAGAAAGACATTCGCTCTAAAGACGACATCTACGCCATTAACCTCCTCGAGACGGGAACAAAGAGAGTCCCAGTCAGCGGCGTGTTGAGATACGCCACGCCACTCCTGCGGCGGGAAGGGATGCCTACCTTTCACGCAAAGAAAGACGCCACAGAGCGGTACCTACTAAACACAGAGCGGCGCTTAGCCAAGGACCCCGCCCAAGAAAGTGTATACCGCGCTGAGATTGAGAAGCTCATCACAGCGGGACACGTCACAAAGATTGACATTAAAGAGGCCGACCAGACGACTGAATCGTGGTACGTGCCCCACCACAAGGTTCATCACAACGGCAAAGACCGCATCGTGTTTAACTGCAGCTACCAGATCGGATCCCAAAATCTGAATAAAGAGCTATTGCCCGGTCCTACACTCGGCCCCTCCCTACTAGGCGTACTACTCCGCTTCCGCCAGGACAAGGTGGCTATCAGCGGGGATATCAAAGGGATGTTCCTGCAGGTGAGATTAGTAGAGGAGGACAAGCCCCTGTTGCGGTTCCTATGGAGAGAGAGGCCAGGAGATGAGCACCCAGCCATCTACCAATGGGAAGTCCTCCCTTTCGGAACTACATGCAGCCCATGCTGTGCTACATTTGCACTACAGAGACATGTCGCAGAGGACCCAGCAGCGGACGAAGAGGTCCGACACAGTGTGAAGAACAGCTTCTACGTAGATAACTGTCTACAAAGCGTTTCGACCCAGGAAGAAGCCGAGGCTCTCCTACTTAAACTCTGCGCCTCTCTGATCAAAGGCGGCTTTGATCTCAGGCAGTGGGCCAGCAGCGATCCGCACGTACTGCGCAGCCTCTCCTCCGAGGACAAGGCAGCGAGCAGCGAGACCTGGATGGCCACAATCCCAGGAGAAGCCCAAGAGATGACACTAGGACTAGTGTGGCGCTTCAAAACAGATTCGCTCCACTATAGACACAAACCCCTGACCACGGAGCAGGGAAGGTCGACGGCAATACCGACCACCAGACGGAGTGTGTACAGAACACTCGCCCGACAATATGACCCGTTAGGATGTATACTACCGTACACCACCAGGGCAAAGATGGTTGTACGAGCATTGTGGGACAAGGACCAGGGCTGGGACGACCCCATTCCCGCACACCTTGCATCCACCTGGAGAGAGTGGGAGATGGAACTCCACTCACTCCCAGGCGTTAATATACGCCGAAGCTACTTCCCACCCACGGTGAGGCCAGAGACATGTAAAATGGATCTACACGTCTTCAGTGACGCCTCCGAGGTCGCCTACGGATCAGTAGCCTACTTGCGGGCCCAAGAAGAGGGGGGAGAGATCTACACAGCATTCATCCTCGCCCGCTCGAGAATAGCCCCACGCAAGCAACAGTCTATCCCACGTCTAGAGCTCTGCGCAGCCCTCGCAGGAGCGCATCTAGCCACGCTCATCCAACGTGAGCTCACCATTCCGGTGCATAGAACAATCCTGTGGTCAGATTCCACAACAGTACTCGCCTGGATCAAATCGGATTCATGCAAATACAAAGTCTTCGTGGGAGTCAGAGTCACTGAGATTCGAGAGTTAACCGGAGAAGCAAACTGGCGCTATGTTGATACAAAACACAACCCAGCTGACGTCATCACCCGGGGAATGTCCCTAGATGACTTAACCCGTCATAACATCTACAGTGACGGACCAGCATTCCTCAAGCTCCCGGAAGGAGATTGGCCCACGCCCACCCCGAGGGAAGCAAGTGACGAGGAGGCTGAGAATAAGAAACCCATGTTCTGTGGATTGAGCACTGTTGTCTCCGCAGACCCCAACATAGACGATTGCATTACCATAGAGAGTGCGCAGCAACGGACATTCCTGCGGCACCACCCAGAGATTAAGTCCCCCGCTGATATGTCAGCAGCTGACTACGAGGAAGCAGAACTGCTTCTACTGCAACGAGCCCAGAGAGACTCGTTCCCCGATGAACTAGACTGTCTACAGGGAGGAAAGCCCGTCCCATCAGACAGCAGATTGATTCATCTGGCCCCCGAGAGTGACACACATACCCTCATCAGAGTGGGTGGTCGCCTGCGGAGAGCCCCCAATTTACCGGATGACATTAAGTACCCGATCGTATTGAACAGCCGACACAAGGTCACAGAGCTGATTATAAAGAAATACGACGAGGATGTACACCACGCAGGAGCAGAGAGAGTCTTCGCGGAAATCAGACGTCGTTACTGGATACTTCAAGGAAGAGAGGCGGTGCGACGCTTCCAGCGAACCTGTCTAGACTGCCGAAAGTGGCGCGCACAGCCCAGCATACCACGGATGGCTGACCTACCTCCATGTCGCCTCCGACTCGGCGACAAGCCATTCCACTCAACAGGCATGGACTGTTTTGGCCCGCTGCACATAAAGAAAGGAAGAGGCACCGAGAAGCGGTGGGGTATTGTATTCAAATGCATGACCACCAGAGCGATACATATCGAGCTCCTTCCGACCATGAGCGCAGACTCATTCCTTATGGCCTTCCGAAGATTCACATCACGGAAAGGAAAACCGTCTACATTATTGTCCGATCACGGGACAAACTTCAAAGGCGGAGAAAGAGAGCTGAGGGAGAGCTTCCAAGCTATGGGCCCAGAACTTAAGACCCACCTCGCTCCAGCCCAGATTGACTTCCAATTCAACCCCCCAAACGCACCCCACTTCGGTGGAACTTGGGAACGAGAAGTACGTTCTATAAAGACAGCCCTGTACGCAGTACTTGGGGCCCAGACTGTGGCGGAAGAAGTCCTAATGACAGTCCTCACGGAGATTGAGGGAGTATTGAACTCAAAGCCCCTCGGTTACGTCTCCAGTGATGTAGCAGATGTCGACCCAGTCACCCCCAACACCCTCCTGATGGGGCGGCTAGATCCCGCGTTACCCCAGACAATGTACCGGCCTGAAGAAGCGAACGGCCGACGAATGTGGAGGTACAGCCAAGTATTAGCCGACAAGTTTTGGAGCAGTTTCCTACTGCACTACCTACCGTCTCTACAGACCCGCCAGAAGTGGGTAAAAGAGAGAGACAATTTGACGGAAGGAACAGTCGTCATGATTATTGACCAGTCACTACCCAGAGCTATGTGGCCGGCTGGCCGCGTAAGCAAAGTGATCACCGGTGCCGATGGCAAGGTCCGAGCAGCTGAAGTACTCGTCCAGGGGCGCATTTACACCCGTCCTGTGGCGAGGCTCATAGAACTGCCCCGACTCCCAGACACAATCGATGATGACCATGACCCTATGACTTTGTGAGTTGACTGACCCTTACAGCTTATCCAGAGTGGTAGACAGTGCGGTTAATCTGTCTCTGCTTAACTAATTGGGTTGGGACCAATTAGGGGGCGGCTGTTCTGAAGGATCAGATTAAACCGAATATATATATTTATTTATATATATATATTTAATTGTATTTGTATATCCCCTGATATCCCTTGTATATTCCTTGTACAATATGCATTGAATATCCCTTCTAGTCTACTGAACATCCCATAATAGTCTCCATTCTACCATTGGACGAGACCTTGGTGCCAGGTCGCCATACCCCTCAGACCAGGTTCAATCGTACCGCTCAACATGTATGGACAAGTCCTAGTTCCGCGTAGGAATATGTCTACCACACCACTAATGGTACTATTTGTTCATAGTGCGTATATATACTGCGCTATTAAAGTAGAGCTTTCTTTTAGTCCAGTTCCTTACCCTCCAACAGAGTGACAGACGCAAAAGCCTCCCCGCGAACCACGTGTGGGCAGTAAGGCCAATTCGGCCCAGTATCGGCATTGAGACATCGTGTATATTAATATTTGAATAGTCATATTTGGCACTATATCGTCGAGTTGGACGTATTCTATTAAGCTAATAATAGTCTATTCATATGTAGTGCCTCGTGCGGTAAGAGTTCTATAGTAATCAGCACCCCCATCGTTTCGGGCATCAGCTGGACGCTTATCCAGGGTGGTTGACCCCACGTGAAGCTGCACCCGAGGAGCTCCAGGCCAAAGAGCGAGTGGACCTGTATATTGGATTATTCTACCGACGACGGCGAGCCTTCCCCGGCTTGGATTATGCTTTGAGTACTTTGATTATTCTATGGATAAAGGCCAACACTGCGGTGTGTTGGAAATACCCCCCCCGGAGAGGACGACAGGTGAGAAGACGCTCTACACGACGAGGTCGCCTCACGTCTCTCCATCGTGGACCGGAGGACGCCGGCCACAGAGAGTCCAACTGCTTTCATCTGTGGATCGAGGATCGCTGGGCACCGGGTCGCACGACTGTGGGCTCTCCCAGGATACCCTCGGCCAGACGGGATACAGCCAGACTCTACCCCCCCCCCCTCCAGCTGTCCTACAAGCAGTCGGAACCTTCCCCTAGTGTATCCAGCTATATAATCATTCAAGTATCATTGCTATTGTTCCCTAAATATTCCAGGTTGTATATTTGCTTCCTGCGCAATCAGAGATTGGACATTCGATATTGATCTACCTACGAATACTCATTTGCCATAAAAGTGCATACTATTTCAAATCATAAATGTAATTAAGTGATCGTTGTACATACCTTTTGCTATGTATTATTATTAAACGCAGACTTTCGACTTGGTACATTTGTGTTGGATCCGTTTCATCAGGTGGGAGTGTTTATCATAATTATTTATACCTAGTACTGGGTGGCCAGAGTCTAAAGTACAAGAGGTAGTGGTAGTAAGTATCATATCTAACAATACAGTCAGGGAATTGTACCCCTCAGTTACAATTAGAAATACAAAACAATGAATTTTTTGAGAAAAAAACTTTACAGATGTGTTCCATATAGACTCACAGGAATTGTGTAAAGTTGCACAAATAGTGAAGGGGACCTATTGTGAACATTTACTTTTCCTGTGTGTTGCGTTGTGTTTACCGAATGAGAGGTTGTCCCAGCGCTGAGAGAATGTTAAATATGTGCATTGTGCCTTTTCTGCAGTTTGCCAGTGACAAGAACCCTCCCTCTTGAAACCAGCCATTCAGAATTGCAGCCACAATCGCCGTAGTTACCAACGTGCGCGTGGAGATAACTTGATAAAAATGTTCAAACACAAGATGGCGTCAATGTTCTCTTTTCTACCTAAAGTTTAACCTAAAAGAGGTTCACCATAATGTTTACAAACTAGGGCTGGGTTCAAAAAAATCTATTTCCCGATTCTGAATCGATCTTCATTTGAATTAGCGATTATAGATTAATAAAATCCCAAGATTGATAAAAAAAATATATATATATTTTTTTCTTTTTATTATCCCCCAATTTAGTCGTTATGCCAATTCCCTTCCTGGTTGTTGCCTGCATTGCCCCACTGTCGGTCTGGGGAGGGTGTAGACCAGGGGTCTGCAATTAAGTTTGGCCTCGGGATAGGCATTTTCCATTGGTTCTTCCAGCCCACATGACCATTTCTAGCATTTCCATTGGCTATAGTGACAGACATAGATAATGATTGTGGAAATACAACAAATCTACGAAACCACTTACTGAGACATCACCCATTACTGAGACATTATGCAAAAGCCAATGTTCCAATAAAAAGTACATTCATGTAACTGCTTGAGAGTCAATGTAAACATTGATATTTTTAACACTTTCTTTGCCAGGCTTATGTACATCATTATACCATCCTCTGCCAGCTCTATTTGTCTATGGAGAAGTTCCCCTTCTTTGTAGGGCTATAACTTTTTAAATTGTATTGCTAAATTGACATTACTATGGCCCATTCAACGTCAATTATCTATCGTTCAGGATGTAGCAACGTTATACTTTTTCATTCACATATTCATACTAAAATACGGTCTAAAGTATAAATATGTTTTTATCGTTTTCTGCAGCATTCTGCAGAACGTGATTTATAGCCCTAAATGCATTATATTGATGATCAAATACAGTTTGATAGCGATCGGCGCGAGATAAAAAAATTCAAATGGACGTGCTTCTAGAAGTTACTACTTATCATCTGATGTTGACCGGATGGGGGGGGGGGTCGTTTATAATTCCGTGGCCAACGTTAGATGATTCATCTAGTGTGGGTGATATGATTATTAGAGCAGTTTGTATCGAACACGGTAAAAAAAAAATGCTGAATCTTACCCCAGTCTCCTCGGGCCGTTGGGCGATGAGCGTGGAGCAAAAATATTCCTATTATGGGATGTTGAAATATGCGATCCATCTCCAGGTTGTATAATAGTATATACGTCCAAATCATGTTGTTTATCGAGTTATTGGTAACGGATCGCTATCCATTGTGTCGAGCCCGAGTCCCGGGACCTATAGCGAGTGGTCGGACCGATTTTGGATGAGCACCAGCTTCCGTTTCCGGTTTCCGGTTTGGGCGATCCGCCGATCGGCCACCAGATGGCGCTATTGAACCGTTGGAGAGTTGAGAGGGGATCAACAGTAGATATCAAGTCTCCGCGGGATAAATATGATTGCGATCACAGATTTTTGAAATATTGATCTCAATGACGTGTTACGGCGTCATTGGCAGAATTAGCATGGCGGGGAATGACGAGGTAAGGCGTCCTTGGCGGCCATAGTGTTAACAATGCAACATGTTAGAGGGTTCCTTGAACCATTCAAATTTGATAGCATTGAATCGAATTTAATCGGAAATCGAATCGATTCGGGACCTTGTGAATCGGAATCGAATTTAATCGGAAATCGAATCAATTCGTGAAATCAGTGGCGATACCCAGCCCTATTACAAACCGGCTTTGGGTTTTACGGAACACACACATGCACTGAGTCGCTGATGAAATGTTCCCATCCCATCATCCTTCCCGCCAAGGGCAGCCGGGAGCAGACATGGGATGCGGCGTGGGCCGTGCCCGGGGACCAATCCAAGTGCTCCTAGCGTTAGCGATCTGTTGTGCATGTTTTTCAATTGGGTTTATCTTATCGGGAGGGAAAACCCTTGCAAGCACGGGGAGAACATGCAAACTTCACACAGAAAGGCCCAGGAGATACCCCACCTGGGTACCTGGCAACACGGCAACCTGGTCCCCAAGCGGGAATCGAACCCAGGACCTTCTAGCTGTGAGGCGATAGTGTTAACCACTACACCACCCGACTTGAAGCGTTCCTTCTGCAGGACTGTATTGATTTGCAGGAATGTGTGAAACAGCGTTTCTTATTGATTAGTCTACAACATCCTACGACTACTATTTGACTATTTGACTAGTTATTTAGGCTGCCGCAGTATTTAGCCATTATGAGCAAACCTCTCAGAATGTGTGCGAGCACGCTTGTGTTTGATTTTGTGTGTGTATGTGTGTGCACGGACGTCTTGTTTGTGCGATATGCATGCGCTTGTGCTCCTCAGCGGGTGTGTGTTGGGTGCACGGACGAAGAGGAGCGATGCGAGGAAAAGGCTTCCAGCTTTAGCTGAGCCAGGTGTCGGAGGTCGTTCCACATTAGTGCCGCCGATCAATCGCAGGCCTTGCGTAACTCTCTCCCTCCTTTGTCTCCGGAGGAAGTGGATTAGAGGAAGAGATCTGGGATGATTAGTTAGGCCTGTTTAGAATGCGTGACACTCGCGTGCACACACACACACGCGCACGTGTACAGAAACACACACACACACACGCATGCACGCACGTGTACAGAAACACACACACGCGCGCGCGAGGGAGGGGGGCTGCATGGGAGACGATTCAGGTTAACCTCTTAAGCCCTAGCCATATTTTCTGAAAATGTGCCTAAAAATACATACCTAAGTAAATGGAAGATTGCTTTACTTCTACAAGGTCCATTTGCATGTTCTTGGTGGTATCTAGGGACATCTATGGATCTCAG
Source organism: Notolepis coatsorum (assembly GCF_963971535.1). NCBI lineage: Eukaryota > Metazoa > Chordata > Actinopteri > Aulopiformes > Paralepididae > Notolepis > Notolepis coatsorum. Next base: position 30,979,020 of record NC_140176.1, on the reverse strand, counting down.
GGAATGTATTGTCAGAAATATTGTGTCTGTTAACACATTGACCGCCAGCAGCAGGGGGCGCTGATCCCCCTTCAGCGCCAGGTCTTTATTCAATGGATATAGTTTTAGAATGCCAAACTTGCCAGTCCTAAAACTATATTTTATATTATAGCTATGGATCTAATAACGCTGTCGACTGTCAGTGAGTTGCTTCTGGTCAACATGCAAAAAACAGATTGTTTTTTCATCTGTACATTTCCGTTTTATACCGTTTTGAATATGAGTATAGTTTGAGTGATTCTGAGTAATTGTAGGAAAAGACGAGAAAAAGGCATTTTAGTGTAATCCAGTTATCACGTTGTAATTTTTCGGCTGATTATTTAATCATCCTGAAATCAACGCTAGATTATCGTTATTATCCTTCCTCGTGCATACATGAAATGGCCCTCATAGCCCCCCCCCCCCACCGCAGCCAATGGTAAACAGCCACACTGAATTAATGAATTAATGAACACAGATAGCTTTGATCGCGGGAGAAAGAAATATCAGATCAACGCAAGATTGGATATATAGAGTCCTTACCTGGTCTCTGATGTAATGCAAAAAAAAAATCCAATTATCTGATCGCCATTCCAGTTATCCACAGCGATCCTGTCCCCGACATTACAGAGCGTTACACATGCATGGATGCACGGCTCAGATCGGCTCAGAAAACACACCAGACCGTTTCCAATGGAGTGCAATAGCTCCGCAAGGCAGTAGAGGGCGGTGTTGACCGTCTGCCAGCTCAGACACATTCACCAGGGTCTGCAGAGGCTGCAGCCATGAATTATGAATAGATATAGCGAATAAAAGAAATAACGATCATGAAAACGAGTTAACTAGTTTTTGGCGATATTCGCATGGCGGGCAATAACGAGTTAACTCGTTCTTAGCGCAGATTGTGTTAACACATTGTGCGCCATAAACGGCGTAAGTCGCTATTGCCCGCCATGCGTTGAACACCAACAACGCCGTAAATCATTTTTGGGATCAATATTTCATTTTTTCGCCATGGCATTCATAATTCATCCATCAATTTTGTTATCCGGACACATTTGAAATATGAATATAGAATATCAGGCCTATAAAATACCTTATTATGGCCAAGTCACACAGCTATGGATCGGGCAGAGTCCAATCTTGATTTAGTTCCACCAGGCACAGCTGACAGGGCAGCAAAAACCGTGAATGAAATCTACTGTAAGTACAGTTACTTTTTTATAATGTAAATTGCTCCGCCATTTTTCATCAGATTGCAATGCGTTTTTTTGCTAGACGTTCACAGAAAGGTAGAGAAACTAAATGCGTTCTATTTTATGGCAATAACGTTCAGGTTTGTTCCACCCGTGAGATATGATCCTGAAAATAACGAGAACAAATAAAGCTTCACGTTGGAAGTCAGATGATTGACAGGAGCTGGCTTGAGCTGGGAAGTGTAGTTTTATGAAATTCTAAATGAATGGGAGGGGGGTTGGAACATGGCTGGGAGATTGTTTGAGGGGGGGGGTCATTATTCCACAAAGGTCACTAGGATCATGGACTGAGTCTTGGAGCTCAAAGCTACACTCTCATGATGGAAGGATACACTATTGTTTCCGCTTAGCGTCGCCCTAGACAATTGGGATTGTTTGAGAAATACAAAGAATCCAGAGTGTTTTTTTTTCTTCCGTAGTTCGCAATGATAATTGATTCTGCCAGACTCTCCTGCACTAAGCACAGTACTGATGTAGTGTGGAGAGAGGTCTGAATATGGGACTAAATCCTGACAGAACCTTCTCTCCTGTGTCCCCCCTACTCTGTCTCCCTCTCAGCCTTCCTACTGTCTCAATAAAGAACATTATCTCCTGTCTCCCTCTCAGCCTTCCTACTGTCTCAATAAAGAACCTTCTCTCCTGTGTCTCTCCTACTCTGTCTGCCTCTCAGCCTTCCTACTGTCTCAATAAAGAACCTTCTCTCCTGTGTCTCTCCTACTCTGTCTGCCTCTCAGCCTTCCCACTGTCTCAATAAAGAACCTTCTCTCCTGTGTCTCTCCTACTCTGTCTCCCTCTCAGCCTTCCCACTGTCTCAATAAAGAAACTTCTCTCCTGTGTCTCTCCTACTCTGTCTCACTCTCAGCCTTCATACTGTCTCAATAAAGAACCTTCCCTCCTGTGTCTCTCCTACTCTGTCTCCCTCTCAGCATCCCTACTGTCTCAATAAGAACAAGGACACACAGTGTCATAGATGTGAAGCGAACTGGTCTTTCACAGAGTGCAATGTCGGTAAGCCGCCACTAGAGGCAGAGTGTTTAAAATGGTTATCTGCTCTGGTCTGTTCTCTGCAGCAGCAGATACCGTTAGGTACTTATGACTATAACCAAGTTCTGTTAGTATAGCGACGCTCGGCGTCACTCTCTGCACTGTCCTCGCACACACGCACTGAATAAAGACCACAATGTACCTTTAATCCCAATATTTGTCTGACCACACCCCTATCAGCTTACCCATAATAAGCAGGGGTGGGGCCACCCACTCGCCTCCTTCCCAAGCTTTCACCACAAGGCGAGATCAAGGGCTGCAGCGGCGTCGGACGCCGAGCGTCGCTATACTAACAGAACTTGGTTATAGTCATAACCTAACGTTCTGTATCGTATTAGCTCTCGCTCGGCGTCACTCTCTGCACAAGGGAGGCCGAGCGAGAGCCATCGGCCGACAAATACACCCCGCTGAAAGCCCCCCACAACCATCAGAACAGGGAGGGCCGAGCCCCCCCGACCCACCCTAATGGAGGGCACCCCCCCTATTGGGGGCTTCACGGGAGGGCGACGGACCCGACCGTGCGAAGAGGCACTCAAGCAACTCAACGCACAGGGTGAGCAGCCGTGGCTTGACCCCACGACTACACACACGCACAACCCGCATGCCACCCGGGAACGAACGGAGGAAACAACCTCGTTACTGCCCCCAGAATCACGGGGTCAAGGGCAAACCCAACCCCGTGGCAAGGCCCTAGCAGCGGAGCACGAAGGAAGACCCGGAGAAGTCCATGATGCCAGCATCAAGACCCCACCAGGTGGGCACTTAGTGACCCCGCCCCCCACATCGCCAGCGTATTCGGACAAAGGCCCCTCAGCCGAGCGGGCCCTGTCCCCCCAATAGTACACCGCCTGGCACACTGACCCTGCAGAACAGGCAGTCAGCATGGCCGTAAGCACACAAAAAAGGTTAACCAACGGAAGCAGGCAGCGCACCGGGGAAAAACCAGGCAACAGGCTGTTAACCCTAGCCTGGAGACTGCGGACGAGACAGGCGCCAGAGGGGACAGCTGAACACAGCCGCCCCGGCGGAAGGGGCGTATGCTGGCGTTGTTGCATGACCAAGCCTCCATTTAAAAAAAAAACACCCAGAGGGGTTGAGGCAGAGAAGGCTGACACGATTGGCAGACGTCATGAACGTGCAGGGGCACCCTCAACCGGTGAACCCGGGAGTTGACACTGCTCCAACACACCAGGGAATCAACCACCTTGGTGTTACCCAATGCGGCGGTTGTTCCTATAACCCCTCAAGAAAAAACTCCAAAACACACCTGCGAGTATACACCGGCTATACCGCAGTACAAGTGTTTCAGTTTTCAAAAAGGGTTAACCCAGGCCTACGGGTCGACGAAACATTACTTCGGACCGGGCCTGGCGATACGGGAAGCACAGGGTCACCAGAGGAGGTCAAAGACCACCCCAACAGGCCCCTCTTCGCCATGCGTGAGAGAAGAGCGAAAAAGAATGGAGAACCAGCCCCAAGCACACCGTACTAGGTATTCCCAGGCGGTCTCCCAACCAAGTACTAACCAGGACCAACCTGTGTAGCGGCCGAGATCCGACGAGATCGAGCGTGTACAGGTTGGCATGGCCGTAAGCCATTACGACAGTGCTGAGTAAAAAACGTGCGTGTTGATCTTAACATGAAAAGAAGGCGCCACCCAGACGTTCGGGCGAACCGCGCCCGGTGGCCCACCCCCAGGGCGTGAGACCCCTCTACATATGTTCAGATCCATTCCGTCATCATCCCCCAGACATGAACGAGAATCCGTCGATAACCAACCCAGGTCGTGGGATGTGGTCGTCGGAAGAGGAAAAACCTCCATCCTAGTTGCTTTATAAAAACGCTGTTTTAACCTCAAGCAACCAAGGCGTGCCAGTCAGTCGCCTGTTTACAGCGAGCTAGCACTATACGTGCGTCGGGACACACCCACATCAATGAACAGGCTATTTAGACCTGTCATTGAATCCCCAAGGCGCCCAGGGGAACGACAAGAGGGGTGTGACACTTCCTAACTCCAACTATTTTTTAATAGAAAAGAAGGAAGCACCAACAGTATGTATCCCAGTCTACACAGCCGGGGGTAAAAATGTTTCACATTTTTACATCCCACCACCCTCCCATAGGAAGGAGACGGGAATCCCCAGAGAGACTTCCCACGCGAGCTGTACAGATTGAAAAGAATATATTGCACCTTGAGCCATGTAAAAAATTGGTTTTAGGGCTCTCCGGGGAAGAGGCACTGAACCCATACACACTCAATAATCGAATTGAATCGAATACATACACAATAGAATAGGACACCTTCTAGAGGGTCCACTCACCTTGACAATCTGAGGAGGAGGCTCTGTACTCTGAAGGAGGCTCCCTCACATGGAAGGAGGAGTCCGAACTCACAGAAGGCCCGAATAGGCGCTTGGTGAGGAGGAGCCCTGACCACCCCCCGAAAACAGATCCATCACATGGACCTGAACAGCACACGGAAGTCCTACCAACAGAGACGCGCACGGTGACGTACTCTATGGCGGGGGAATTTCTGCGGTGCACACGCCCAATATTCCAGGCCGTGGGACCAGGAAACTCCCTCCCCCCCCCAATCCACCCCCCCACCCCGTAACGTGCCGAACCGCAACGTGACAGGAACCTTGAAGGACAGGGGGTGTACCCCTGACCAACAGAAAAAGGGGGAGAGGAAAGGTTACCAGTTCACCCCTTTACGACCCCACACCCATGATACGATGTAATGACAAAAAGAGAGTATGACACAGTCATAGTCAGCTCTATGAAGCGTCTGACAGCTTCACACAGCGCATGAGCTAACCTGCTATCTGATTTTTACTAAGGAAAAAACACAGAATAGAGAGGGCTCTTCAAGAGCCCCGGTACCAAACTTACACATGTGCTTCTGTGGCCAGTCCAACCCAGTTTTAGGTCACATGACACACACAACCCATCATCACCTACAAAAAATGCCAAAAACACTCTACAGAGGAACGCCGTTTTTCTTAATGAGAGAATACATAATTCTCGATTAGTATCGGCCACAGGCCTTGCTAAGCACACACGAAAGCGACCAAACAATCTTTTCTTTTAGGAAAATAAAGTTTCTCCAGCAGTCTTAGCACAACCTCAGCAATCAAGCTAAGGGTTACATCGCATCCCTACCACACAAAGACACAATGTAGTGCAACAACATGTCTGATAGGAGGATGAAGAAGTCCCCAGGGAACCGGGGGGAAACACAATCCTCCTACTTTACCCTTAATACGGCCAGTTAAAACAGGAAAACCTGTTAATATGTGAACACACTGTTCATTGTCAATACAGGCTGAGAAAAGAATATTCTTTACTCATTTGTCACTAAGCATAGCTTTATAGGTTAGTTAACCCCCTTAGTTGTGAGTACACGGTACATATAAACACACATGATGTTTCTCAACACAACAAACCAGATCATTTTCACATCTGAAACAACAACCCGATTTGCACGGAGAAGCTAAATACCTAGTGACAAGACAATTCACACACAACTCGCGTCGTATCCTAAATGTAGTGCAGTAACACTCGTTTTGGAAAACATCGTTATTTACAAAACATTTAGAAGGGAAAGCCAGAAGAAGTGTACAAGGTCTGGTCAGACCAGGCCTACCCGGAGCGTAGATCAACGAAGTGCAGTCTCAAGACACCGTAGAAAACACAGCCGTCCTGTGTTGTTCGATCTGGGCAGCGTCGCCGCTCCAACCCGTCGCTACGGTCCCCTTTGTTGACGCAGGCTTTGCCGTCCTGGCCCAGGGCAGGTTCGACGAACATCCTCTGTCAATGATGACGTCGTAGTCAAGAGTGTTTAAAACATGTTATAATCAAAGCACGTTCAACAGAGTAGCATTAAGCTAACGGCCGCTCCAACCGTCGGTCGCTACTGCCCCTGCCCGCGAGACGCCGAGCGAACGGTGCACGCGACCAGAGGGGAGCTTGCGGCGGCGCGCGAGGAGCCGGAGCTACCCCGCGCTGGGCCTTGGCCGATAGCAGCAAGCTAACGTTTCCTAGTGATCACAGCAGGATAGCGCCGCAGCTAACAGCTGACTGGCTAACAGTAGGCCCAACCTATGTAGGCCACGCAGTGATCACAGCAGGCTAACGCCGCAGCTAACAGCTGACTGGCTAACCGTAAGCTAAGCAGCTATCACCTGAACTTGTACACAATGATATAACACTCACCCAGACAGGCCGCCGTTCTGAAACCCTCCTCACTTTTTAAGAGAAAAGAGAAACAAGATGTCAACACAGTTTTACAACGGTGATTTTACCCACACCCGACGGAGCCAGCACAATACCAACTGGCCTGTGTAGCTGACTTGAACACAGATCTTCCGCTATCGAACATCTATGCCCATATCTCCTCGTGAAGGAATACTCTCATTTGGATATGAAAGAAGGGGCTACACGGTGACAGAGAGATATCCACTCGTCCAGAAAACACAGGGATCACCAGTGTTAATGGTCGCGGCCCACTAGTTAAAACGAAAATGGGCTTCAGACCAAGGTCTTCTGTCGCCTAAGAGGCTGAACAAAGGACCCTAGCCTGGGGCCGGTTTTCATAAACATTGTCAATTAGCCCCCATAGCACTAACAGACAAGTGGAGCCTGCCAGCAAAACATAACTCACCAACCCAGGAACCCACCGCTTCTCACAACAGCGGCGCGTCCTACAGCCCAGCTGTGCCTTTACCGCAACCAGCACACAGCAAGGACTGCAGTTGGAAAAGCATGTAGCGGCGCGAACTCCCAATAAGAAAACCGGTGGAGGATTTTTAGAATGATCATCATCTTCCAGACACTCCAGTACGAAGACAATATCGCCGTATTTTCTCGAAAATAGTGAGAGAGAAAATAAAGATATGATGTCAACGTATCCTTGCTTTCCAACTCTTCTCCTACCATCACATCACTTCAAGTGTGGGGATCTACCGAGGCACTTCCTTGTGGTGAAAGCGAGAAGGAGGCGAGTGGGTGGCCCCACCCCTGCTTATATGGGTAAGCTGATAGGGGTGTGGTCAGACAAATATTGGGATTAAAGGTACATTGTGGTCTTTATTCAGTGCGTGTGTGCGAGGACAGTGCAGAGAGTGACGCCGAGCGAGAGCTAATACGATACAGAACTGCTGTTTACAGCTCCAGTGGAGTACCATGGGTACTATGTCAGGGGTGCGAGCGCTAATTAAACCCTAATTAAAGGATAGATTCACCTTTTCCTTTATACAGTATAAGATTTTAACAGCTGCTTCTGTGATGCTACTTGAGTTGTGTTTATTAACTAATAATGTGGTGTTTCTGCTTATCTCTGGCCTAGTTAGCTTGCTTAATTTCTGTGCTGGGAACTTAATGTCGTCACGTCCTTTCCGTCGCTCAGGCGTTTGAAGTGGTCTTTCCCAGTTTTGCAAAGAAACTATGAAAGAAGGAAGGGTCGTCATGTCAGAATACCAGCGTTCTAATGCTCTGCTTGGTGCCATTTCTATTCAAGCCTGTATTAAAATTCTGAGGAAGAATACTTTACATCAACCAGTATTGGTTAGTTAACAAGGCAACAAATGATGCTGATGATTCTGGCATCCAAGGTAGTTCGATACAGAGAGCAGAAGACAATCTGCGAAGTGAGCCCAAAGCCCAAGCATGCTTTCAGCCTTATAGTAAAAGAAATCATACAGGAAGGAAAGTCAGGCAGTTCTCATAACGGCGTGGGATGAACAACCTGTTTAAATAACGAGGAGACGGCGGATCCCGTTCAACTCGACGTCGGCCAAACTGAATGTTTCCGCACTTGGCACCGATCATGCGTTCACGTGTAGCGGTGACCTTTCCTTCTTTTATAGTTTCCTTGGGTTTCGTGTAATAAGAGTTTACCTTCAATACGCCACAGTTTCCTCATGTTATTTCCCCTCCTCGACCTACTTAAGTATACATATACTCTCGCTCTTCCGGAAAGCGTAAAAAGCGGCATAAAAGAAAGTGCTGATTTCCCAGCCTCAGAGTCGAGGTGCTGGCAAGGGAAGTGTTTTCCTGTGTCTTAGGTGCCAGTGGAACGTTGAGTTACACAACCGTCGCCGCCCGCTTCTCCTTGTGTAAGAGACCTCTTGACCCCGCGAGTCCCTGTTGTATAGACGGACCCTGAAATTGTCTGTTCCCATCAATAGTGCACTTAGACACAAACACACACACACACTATCATTCCCATAACTCGCTGTGTGGTGTGTGCGTGTGTATTGAGTGTGTATTGAGTGCGCACGCTCTGTGTTTGTGCGCGTGTGTGAGCGCATGTTTACACGTCTACTCCGGTGCCGGGGTGGGGGTGGGGGGTCCGCGGCTGGGGTCCTGACAGCTTGCGATGGATGAAGCAAGCAGAGGCCCCCCTGATCAGACAGCGTGATTACACAATACATCACAAGCCGCCACCACGACCCTTTATCCTGCCTTAATGAGCCAGCGCCCTGGACAATAACACACACCCAGTGGATCTACACACACACACGCACGCACACACACACACACACATACGTACTGATGCAAACGCCTTGGACCATCCCTTGGTCCCTAGGATCTGTATCTATGTTCCCAAAATGCAGAAAATCCAGTGTCTCGGGAGGTAGAGCAGTCGTCTGGTAATCCGGAGGTTCCCGGTTTGATTCCCACTCCTCCCAGCAACTTGTCAAAGTGCCCTTGAGCAAGACACGTAGCTGCTCCCGATGAGCAGGTTGGCACCTTGCATGGTTTCCTCAGCCGTCGGTGTGTGAATGTGTGAGTGAATGGGTCAAATGTGAGGAACAAATTGTGAAGCGCTTTGGATAAAAGAGGTTATATAAATGTACCATTTACCTTGCTTTGACTTCTGACATGTTACACATGGGTTTCTCTCTTGCTAATGAGTGATAACCCTTATTAGTGTGATATCAACACAACAGACGTCTCACAGTGACGGGGTTTCTCTCTTGCTAATGAGTGATAACCCTTATTAGTGTGACATCAACACAACAGACGTGTCACGGTCACGTGTTTTCTAGCTGCTCCCAAGTCTCTGCTGCAGCTATAGGACAATGTTGGACTATTAACACTTTGGATGCCAGCCACGCGTTTTGTCGTTAGTTCATGCCGACCGTTGAGTGCCCGCCAACGCTATATAGCATTTTTTTTTTTTTTTTGGCGATTTTAATTCATATTTCATCAATCGAGCCTCAGGTTAGTGTTGCAGACTCTCTCTGAGCTCAATTGGGAAGATACCGCCCCCTATCCTCTCTCCCTGTGGTACTGCACCCCATTACTTTAGACTGCTGAAGGGGGGGGGGCCAGTTTCCTCATTTTACTTTTCCGTCAAGCCAACTGAAGAGACCAAGTGATCGCCGGCCCGGAAAACGCGTGGATTATGTATTTACAGTACCCAAAGCTGAATCAATAAACGCGATCGATATTTGGAATGGCGATCAGGAATTGGAATAATCTTTTTGGATAACATCTGATCTAAGGTAAGGAATCTATTTTACCAGTTTTGGGATTAGGCTTGGGCGGTATGACGGTATTAAGGTATACCCGGGTATTTAGAAATCCCGACGGTATTGAAAACCAATACCGTCAAAATCACAAGATCCGTTTCAGTTTATATTACAGTGAAACGGAGTTTTAACAGTGGTTGGTTGTAGTGCACTGCACACACGCGCCAGCAGAGGGCGAGACCAGTCCTCAGTCACTAGTTGAGCGAGCCGCAGAGCTGGTTGTCTACACACACAGGAGGAGGAGGGGAAACCCCGCTTCACTGGAAATTAAATTAGAGTCGAGACACGCTTACCATTGCTGCCTGGTGCTGCGGGCTAACTGGCTGTTCTGAGAGCTAACTGTTGTGTATGTGTATCACAACGGTGGTCACGCTTTACGGTAATGTTGTGACAGTGCTGTGAAAATACCGTAAAGCGTTGTGGTAACGAGAGTGTGTGTTGTTGTGGACTGGTGGAACAAGCAAATAAACGGTAAAGCGTTACGTCGCAGTCCGGTGCGTTTTTGAATACACAATACTAACGTTACTAGTACTATGGTGCTGCGGGGCTCCTGGCTACCATTCTGAGAGTTAACGTTAGTATTACTAGGATGCTGCAGGCTTCTGGCTAGTGGCTCCATTCTGAGAGCTAATGATAGTAGCACTCGGATGCTGCGGGCTAACTGGCCATCTCCGCGATTTGTTTACTTGGTAACCGCTTCTATAGCGTGCATAAGTACACATATACTATCGATAATCTAGCGTTCAAAACTATTCATAAATAGGCCGAAAAATGACAACGTGTTTTGTGTATGCCCGAATATTCCAGTAAATGCCTTTTTATCACAGAATCTTTATATTTCCCTTGAAAACGAGGGCTTTTCAAAATGCTATAAAACGGAAATGAAGCGATTAAAAAACAATCCGTTTCGACAATGTTGACTGCAAACAAGTCATTGATAAACGACGGGCAGATTAGACACATAGCCATAATTTAAGACAGAGATTATGCGTTCACAACGCTATCATTGGGTGGTGGCATTTAACCACATTTTACCATGTTAATGGCCGGTAATTAAAGTGTTAATAGATCTCTCCTTTAGCTTCAGCTGTGGTTCAGCCCAGGGGCGTATCTAGACCCAGCACTTCAGTAGGGCACAGAAGGGCACCAAAAAATATGAAGAAAAAAATTTGAAAAATTTGGCCGGTTTTGGCCGGTTTGTGGGCGAAAATGGGTGGATTTTGTAACTTTTTTTTTAAAACTTTATTTCGGTTTTAGGGGTAGGTTAGGGTTATGTTATTTAATTATTTGGGGGAGCCAGCCCCCCAAACTCCTGAAATGCATAGAAATCTATGAAATAAATAAAACAATCTGACATTTATATTAAAAAGAGCTAGCCCCCCAAACCCCTAAAATACATAGAAATCTATGCATTTTGGAACAGTTACTATATATATAGTCAAGAAAGCATTTAGTCATACTTAAAGTTTAAAGTGCTTTACTTGCATTGAACATTGCATTGAACATTGAACATTGAGGAGACATCATTAGAAAGCACAATGTATGTTTCCATAGTTACGCAGATTACACACAATTGTACATCTCCGCTGAACCAAATTATCACACAGCTATAAACTCCATTTCCGCCTGTCTCTTAGCAATAAACAAATGGATGACGAACAACTTCCTAAAATTAAATGAGGGCAAAACTGAAATCCTACTAGTCGGTCCTATAACAAAAAGAGAAATGTTACAGAGCAATATGGGGCAACTTACTCCTTGGATCAAACCCAAAGTTACAAGTAAATAACCTACACTGGCTTCCGGTAACATTTAGAATTGATTTCAAGGTCCTCCTCCTTATATACAAAGTATAAACATTGCGATCATCTACTATTGAAGGTTCCAAGCCACAGTCTAAAGAAAATCGGGGATGCAGCCTTTGCTAACTATGCACCAAAGTTATGGATCAACACACTACCTATGGACATTAGGGAAGCTAGATCTCTTAATATTTTCAGAAATAAGCTAAAAACGTACCTCTTCACCATAGCCTTCTAATACACCCCGCTGTTGATTGTACTGTAGCACTATTTTACTCTGGCCATTCTATTGCATAATTTTACTATCTATTCTACTATTCTATTATTGCACTGTATTATTGGTGTGCAAACCAGTCAACTTAAAAAAAATAGCCTGTTGGAGGATTTCAACAAGATAAATGCGACAACATTGCAAAATATTTCACTATAATATTTCAAAGTGAAGTAAAAAATATTATAATAATTATTTGATCATGTTAAAAAAGGGGAAATAAAAAACATTTGTTAAAAAAAAAAAAAAAAAAATGTAATCAGTGGGGCACAGATGATCATCAGTAGGGCACGATAGTGGTCTAAATACGCCGATGGTTCAGCCAGCCATCTGTGGTTCATCAGCTGTGGTTCATCATCTGTGGTTCATCAGCTGTGGTTCATCATCTGTGGTTCATCATCTGTGGTTCATCATCTGTGGTTCATCAGCTGTGGTTCATCATCTGTGGTTCATCAGCTGTGGTTCATCATCTGTGGTTCATCATCTGTGGTTCATCAGCTGTGGTTCATCATCTGTGGTTCATCAGCTGTGGTTCATCAGCTGTGGTTCATCATCTGTGGTTCATCAGCTGTGGTCCTCTTTCTGCCTTTTTGCCCTGCCCTCCAGTCTCCCCCAATCCCATTCAGTCTGGTTTGCTGCAGCTCGGGTGTATCCCCTTGCCCCACTTTGCCTTTTATGTCTCTGTCTGTGTTTTGTGTATTTTGTATGTTTGTTTTTGTTTTTGCTGTCGTTTTGGCCAGGTCTTGCTTGAAAAAGAGATCTTTGATCTCAAGTGACAACCTGGTAAAATAAAGGTAAAATAAAAAAAAATTCAAAATCAGCTGTAGTTCATCAGCTGTGGTTCATGCAGGATGTGGTTCATCTTCTGTGGTTCATCAGCTGTGGTTCATCATCTGTGGTTAATCAGCTGGTTCA
>NC_140176.1:30928676-30961176 GCF_963971535.1 Notolepis coatsorum | reverse complement strand
TCAGACCTCTGTTACTCTATTTCATTAGCACTAAAAGTGATTTTCCTTTTTTGCATTGGTAACTTCCGAATGTTATCTTTCAAAAGAGACCAGGCTCATGCATGGGCTATAAATATAAAGTATAATGCTAAGCTTTGCAAAGAAAGTATGCAGTCCTCAAGTTAAAGTAAAAAAATGACCTTGTGTCTGCCCGCCTGTTAAGAGGTTAATGACACAACTTTTACACAACATGCAAATGTTATACATCAAACTCTTCAGTTACTTCTCCCCTCACTCAAAATGTCAATATGAGAGATGTGGTGTATAGTTTTTTAGTAGGGCTGGGACTTTATCGCATTAATTTCGATTAATTAACTACAGAAAGAAGTTTTTTCTTTTTTTTAATGGTCAACTGTTCTGGAATGTACTTGAAAGTACTGCGTTTTACTTTGACCTCGAAAGTGCTTGAGTTTACAAAAGGTCCTTTGCGCTATATATATATATTATTCCTAAAATTGCTGCACTTTGTTAAAAATTACATTGATCTGTTGGTCTGTGTAGTAGCTAATACAGGATGTTGCTGCTTAAACGTATGTATAATGTATATTCATTGATTCACTCGTATACCAAAATTAATTTGAATGGAAAAAATGTGCTTTTCGCATCAAATATTGATTGTGATTAAAATGTGATTAATTTAGATTAATTAACTATAAAGTCTCGAATTAATTAGATAAAAAAAATTAATCGAGTCCCACCACTATTTCTTTTATATTTATGTCAATAAATGCTGTGGCCTTCGCATTTCTGAGCCGATGCTGAAGATCCATCGACGCACGCTTGATGACATCATCAAACTGCCTCGTCACTTGCAGCATAACAACAAGCCTGTTAGTGGAGTCGCTCACTATGTTTTTTCGGTGTCGCCTGTTGCTTCTTTTCATCGTTTTGCTGCACAAACGTTGCGTGTATCTCCGGATGATTCTTCCTGAGGTGGGCGCAGTGACTGTAAAGCAGAGGTTATGCGAGGAGGAACCAAGACGTCTTCCTTCAATACTTCAAATTTAATCTCCCACTTCAGGAAGAATCATCTGGAGATACACACAATGTTTGTGCAGCAAAACGATGAAAAGAAGCAACAGGCAACACCGAAAAAAACCCACCCAGTTGTCCCTTAACACTTTGATTGCCAGTGTGGCGTGCACTATTTATCGTTGGATGCCATCACCCACTTCAATGATAGCGTTGTGAATGCATAATCTCTGTCTTAAATTATGGCTATGTGTCTAATCTGCCCGTCGTCTATCAATGACTTGTTTGCAGTCAACATTGTCGAGACGGATTGTTTTTTAATGGGTTAATTTCCGTTTCTAGCATTTTGAAAAGCCCTCGTTTTTCAGGAAAATATATAGATTCCGTGATAAACGGCATTTACTGGAATATTCTGGCATACACAAAAAACGTTGTCATTTTTCGGCCTATTTATGAATCGTTTTCAAATAAACGGTAGATTATCGATAGTGTTGTGAAGGGCCAGATTAAACTGAATATATATATGTATCGTTTGATATACCTTGTATATTATTTGTATATATACACGGAATATCCCTTTACCTGCGTACAGACCAGAGTAATATTCGCTCTCCTATTGGACAGCGGCCCCAGGCGCCAACGACCAAGCCCCCAACGGCAAGTTCAAAGGCAACTCCGGGCATGTCAGTACATGCCCAGAGTCTGCGTAGTAATACGAGACAAGAACTGAGGTTGGGACTAGATATTCACCTTACGTATAAATACGGCGCAGGTGTAAACAGCAGCAATTCGTTCATTACTAGTAATACCTTCACCACGAGTCAACGTGCAGTGAAGTGAGCAACCTTGCATCTAAATAGAGCATTGAGAACCGCGTGCGAATAGAATGTTAGTGTCAGAGTTTAACGCAGTAACGTTGAGTTCGACTTAATCTAATGTGAAGTAATAGTCGATCATTTATTGTATATCGTGCGGCTACAGTTCTTCCGTGACCAGCATTACCATCGGTTCGTCGTGTCTTTAGCTAGTGCACTTATCCAGGCTGTGCGGCCTAAATCCGTGCCCACACCCGAGGAGTCCTAGGCGAGAACCGTTGGATATGTACACAGGAGAATCGACACCGGCGATTGCAGAACCATTTCTGGTTGGATTATATTGCTTTGGGACCGTGACTACCGGAGAAGAGCACCGTTGATTCCACTGTCGTTTGGGATTTAACCTCGTGAGGATCACCACTCCGGCCCGCCTCTTGGAAGAGGCTGGCTAGCTGTCGTCAATGCTGTCGAGCATCTTGGATTACAACTATTGCTTTTGTCTGCTGATCAAGGGAGTACAAGCACCGGCTCCTGTATCTGGAGCCTCTTTATTCCTCGTTGACCCAGACTGGGTACCCGAACATTCCTCTACCCCTCCCGGCCTTACACCCCGGAGGGAACCCAGTGTCTCCTGTTGGTACTGGTGTGGCCCATGTAATTGCTATACCACAGGTGGCGTCAGCTTAGACCCATCATAGTATTCCTACTATTCTCATTGACTTATGCTCTTGACTGACTTTACGTATGTTCTTCGCCATACAAGCGCGAGCCTAATTCTCAATCTGTAACCTAACGTTGCTTAATAATAATAAATAACCCTCCAATATAATTTATGTGTCAATGCCGTATTCTTGTGTGGGTGTTCACCATATATATTCATGTACTGTATGGCCAGTAATTAAAGTACATAACTAGTAGTGGTTTAATATATCACAATCTTTAATACAGTCAGGGTTTTGTAACCCCTCAGTTACAATTGGTCCTTCGAGCCGGAGGGTATCAGTGTAATATTTAATATAATATTAATATTAACCATGGCCAGCGGTGAACACTCCCCAAGCGGCTCTCCCAAGCTAGTACGCCCGCAGCGCAAACGTCAGCCACCTCCCTATCTGGAGGAATTCGCTGTCGTTCTACCACCTAGCTTATCTAAACAGATGTTAAATACGGATAAAGCGGATAGTCAAAGCATGTCAAATCCTATCGACCAGGCGACCCTGCCAGTAGAGACCCCAGTGGGTTCTAACGAAACTGACTCAGCTCACGGGGGGGACCAGGTGGGACATGACATGACTATACCTCCGGACAGCGTCACCGGGATAGTCCCCGGAGCGCTCCAGGATAAAGAAAGCGCTCCAGGGACAGAACCCGACACACAACCAAGTGAAGAGAAGCGCGCCCAGGAGATGGACCTCGGGGCGCGCCAGGAGAACAGATCTCCAACGAGCACTGTCAGAAGCCGATCACCTCCGTCAGTGTCATCCCCCAGCGAGGCGGACCAGATACTGGCGCAAGCCTTGATCGCCACCCTGACAGCCTCCACTGAACGCGATCGACTTCAAGCAAAGACGCTTAGTGAGCGCGAACACTCCGCCACGGAAAGAGAGCGCCTCCACGCGCAACTCCAAGCGCAAGCCCTTAGTGAGCGCGAACACTCTGCCGTGGAACGAGAGCGCCTCCGGGCGCAACAATTAAGTGAGCGCGAACACTCTGCCATGGAACGAGAGCGCCTTCAGGCTCAACAGACGAGCAAGCACGAACAACGAGAGCGCCTCCAGGCGCAACAAGCAAGCGAGCGCGAACACTCTGCAGCGGAGCGAGAGCGCCTTCACGCGCAACTCCAAGCGCAAGCCCTTAGTGAACGCGAACACTCTGCAACCGAACGAGAGCGCTTCCAGGCGCAACAACGGAGTGAAGACGACCGCATAAGACTGGAGGAGAGACGCCTTCAGACGGAAGAGAACATTGAAAGAGACCGCGCCAATGCACAGCGCGACGCCGCCAATGCCCAGCGCGAAGCAGAGCGTGACCGGCTGCAGGCGCAGATGATGGAACAATTGATTGCCAGGGCGACACCCCCTCTCTCCGCACGGAGCTCCCGGAGATCATCACGACAAGGGTCTAGGGCACCTTCCCCTACCCGACAAAGCGAACCTGGACCCGGCCAACAGGAGGATCCTGTCTACGTCTCCGAACCCCCTCGCCGACCGGTCCATACGAGACCCAGCCACCGGGAAGAACCGGCCTACGTCGCCGAGAGACTGAATAGAAGACTCCAGGACCTAGAAGAGGAAGAGGAAGAGGAGGAATGTCAAGCCCACCAGCAGCAACGTACTCTGGACCAGGAGGCCCAGTACAGCCCAGACTTCAGCCCCGAGTCACTGCACTACAAACCCCCGACTCAACTCACGGGTGAGTTTGACGTACAGTCAGCACCGAGGAACAGCACCTGGGTACCCGGCCTCTGGTACCCACCAAGTACCAACCCACGACAACACGTACGGGGAGACTCGCCCAGGAGGCCTCTTCCCCTACGCTCACCAATGTGCCAGCCATCCATGGCATCGTACCTTGGCACACCGACGTTCCCAGACTTTACGCACGAGGACAGAGCACAGTACACGGAATTACGGATGTGCTTGGAGACTATGATGTCCGACGTCCCCGACGAGTCGTACAAATATGCCATCCTCCTCAAGCATCTCAAGGTGCCCAGAGCGCATAACATAGCGCTGGCATATTCCAACTCAAGTACCCCATACTCCGCGGCTCTAGTGGCCCTCGACCAGCGTTATGGACGCATATGGGACTACGTGATACAAGAAATAAGAGATATCGACCGCCTCCCCCCAGCCAAAGACAATAGAGCACTGGATGACCTCTCTATCAAGGTACAATCCCTGGTAGGGATGCTGGGGTCCCAAAAGGAGAAAGGGAGATATGAACTATATGCTAACTCTAATGTGGAGCGAATACTGGAGAAGCTCCCTCCAGCCCGCCAAGAGCGCTTTCGGCGGCAGAGAGACCACCGTGATCCCGACGGCCCCGAGCCATCCCTCCTAGACCTGGCCGCCTTCCTCGCGAGGGAAGTCAGCAGCCTACGACTGGACACGTTCGTGTGGAGTGGATCTAGCCCAAGAGATGGATCTCGGAGACCTAACGATAACCGCCGGTCAGTGACCGTTATGCACCAGGCCGAGTCAGTGCCGCAGCACAAGAACCACAGCACCCCCCCGACGAAGGGGAAGTGGAAGATTGTATGCCAGTACTGTGAAAAGGAACATTGGCTGTCTCAATGTGACACTTTCAAGAAGATGACCGCTGACGAGGTGAGTCAGTGGATCAAAGCCAACCGCCGCTGCTTCCGCTGCGCGCGCAGCCATATGGCAGCTGAGTGCCGTTTAAAGAAGAAATGCAGCAAGTGCGACGGCGCCCACTTGGAGGTCCTACACGACAGCAACAAGAAGAAACCCGTACCCCCAAGCAGCTCGAGAGTGAACGTCATGTACATAGACCCTGCGAAGAGTGGGAGCTCCCGAGTGCTCTTGAAGGTGGTCCGAGTGATATTAAGCTACGAGGACAAGGTCATGGACACTTACGCCGTCCTAGACGATGGGTCAGAAAAGACTCTCCTCCTCGCATCCGCTGCAGCCCGGCTGGGTCTGCGGGGGAGCGAAGAAACAATGACAATCCGTACTATTAGAAGAGACCTGAAGACCATAAAGGGTGAAAATGTCTCCTTCATAATAGCAGCAGTCGGGCAGCCCGAGAAGCAGTATAGAATTACTAACGCCTTCACCAGCCAAGACATAGGCCTGTCACAGTACACCTACCCCATCCCAAAGCTGATGGAAAAATACGTGCACCTACGTCAACTACCTATACCGCTCATCGACGGCGCCACCCCGACCCTGCTCATAGGATCCGACCACGCACACCTCATCGTCCCAACGGACCGGGTCCACATCGGGCCCAGAGGCTGTCCAGCAGCGGTCGAGACCCGCCTAGGTTGGACACTACAAGGCCCCCTCTCCGGGTCTTCCAACCGACCAACAGCCACTCGCTGCCTCCACTCAAGGATAAATTATGAAGACACCACCCTCTTACAGCACGTCGAGAGGCTATGGACATTAGACGCGACGCCCTTTAAGAATGAAAAGAAACTTGTTCGCTCAAAGGAAGACACTTATGCCATAACCCTCCTCGAGCAGAGGACAAAGAGAGTCGAGGTCAAGGGAGTGATGAGATACGCAACTCCACTCTTGAGGCGAGAGGGTATGCCCACCCTCCACGCCTCAAAAGAAGCGACAGAGCGATATCTACTGAACACCGAGCGGCGTCTAGCCAAGGACCCCACTCAAGCCACTGTGTACCGCGCTGAGATTGACAAGCTGATCACAGCGGGACACATAAAGAAAATTGACATTCAAGAGGCCGACCAGACGACCGAATCATGGTACGTGCCCCACCACAAGGTCCACCACAACGGCAAGGATCGCATTGTATTCAATTGCAGCTACCAGATCGGACTACAGAATCTGAATAAAGAACTCTTGCCCGGCCCAACACTCGGCCCCTCTCTACTAGGCGTGCTACTACGCTTCCGCCAAGACAAGGTGGCCATCAGCGGCGACATCAAAGGGATGTTCCTGCAGGTGCGACTAGTGGAAGAGGACAAGCCCTTGCTGCGGTTCCTATGGAGAGAGAGGATTGGGGATGAGCAACCATCCATCTACCAATGGGAGGTCCTCCCCTTCGGAACCACATGCAGCCCATGCTGTGCTACGTTCGCACTGCAAAAACATGTGACGGAAGACCCTGAAGCTGACGAGGAGGTCAGACAAAGTGTAGAGAGGAGTTTCTACGTGGACAACTGTCTGCAAAGCGTCTCGACGCCAGAAGAAGCCGAAGCCCTCCTACTCGAGCTCCGCGCCTCACTGATCAAAGGCGGCTTTGATCTCCGGCAGTGGGCCAGCAGTGACCCTCAAGTACTTCGCAGCCTCTCCCCAGAGACAAAGGCAGCAAGCAGCGAGACCTGGATGGCGACCATCCCAGGTGAAGCACAAGAAATGACATTAGGCCTAGTCTGGCCCTTCAAAACAGACTCGCTCCATTACAGATACACACCCCTGACCACGGAGCAGGGAAGGTCGACCCCTCTACCGACCACCAGACGGAGCGTATACAGAACACTCGCAATATGACCCGCTGGGGTGTATCCTACCTTACACCACCTGGGCGAAAATGATTGTACAAGAGCTGTGGGACAAGGAACAGGGCTGGGACGACCCCATACCCGACCACCTCGCTTCCACCTGGAGAGAGTGGGAGAGAGAACTCAACTCGCTCCAAAATGTGAACATACGCCGAAGCTACTTCCCACCCACAGTGCGGCTGGAGACGTGCCAGATGGACCTGCACGTCTTCAGCGACGCCTCAGAAGTGGCCTACGGCTCGGTGGCTTACTTGCGGGCCCGAGAGGAGGGAGGAGAAATACACACAGCCTTCATCCTGGCTCGCTCAAGGATAGCCCCCCGCATGCAACAATCGATCCCGCGTCTAGAGCTCTGCGCAGCTCTGGTAGGCGCGCAACTCGCCACATTAATCCAACGTGAACTCACCATCCCAGTGCAAAGAACAATCTTGTGGTCAGACTCCATGACCGTACTCACATGGATCCAGTCCGATTCGTGTAGATACAAGGTCTTCGTGGGAGTCAGAATCACAGAGATCCAAGACTTAACAGAATCAGCGTGCTGGCGGTACGTGGACACGAAACAGAACCCAGCAGATGTCATCACACGGGGGATGTCCCTAGATGACCTCACACGTCACAATATCTACAGTGACGGTCCTGAGTTCCTCAAGCTCCCGGAAGAAGAGTGGCCTAACCCCACCCCTCGGGAGGCTAGTCAAGAGGAGGCAGAGATCAAGAAATCTATGTTCTGTGGGTTGACGCACACACCAGTCCCCACTGACCCTAACATAGACGACTGCCCCACCTTCGAGAGTGCGCAGTTAAAGACATTCCTGTGGCACCACCCTGAGGTTCCCCCCACTACCGACATTAACGCAGCTAACTACGAAGAAGCAGAACTCCTTCTGCTACAGCGAGCCCAAAGAGACTCGTTCCCCGACGAGCTAGACTGCCTGCAGGGATCAAAGCCAGTCCTGTCAGACAGCAGACTGCTCCACTTGGCCCCCGAGCGCGACACCCATGGCCTCATCAGGGTGGGTGGTCGTCTGAAACGGGCCCCGGACTTAACGGATGACGTCAAGTTTCCTATAGTCCTCAACAGCCGACACAAAGTCACCGAGCTCATCATAAAGAAATACGACGAGGATGTGCACCACGCCGGGGAAAAGAGAGTCTTCGCTGAGATCCGACATCGCTATTGGATACTGAACGGAAGAGAAGCAGTACGTCGCTTCCAGCGGACTCGACCAGACTGTCGCCAGTGGAGAGCACAGCCCAGTATACCCAGGAGGGCCGACCTGCCTCACCGCCACACCCGACCCGTGGCGAGGCTGATAGAGTTGCCAAGGCTCCCTGACTCCCTTGATGACGATCATGACCCACTGACTTTGTAGATTGCCCTACTCCCCACAACAGACATTGAGTAGTTGACAGGACTATTAATCTGTCTTCCTTTTAACTAATTAGGTGCGGACTAATTAGGAGGCGGCTGTTGTGAAGGGCCAGATTAAACTGAATATATATATGTATCGTTTGATATACCTTGTATATTATTTGTATATATACACGGAATATCCCTTTACCTGCGTACAGACCAGAGTAATATTCGCTCTCCTATTGGACAGCGGCCCCAGGCGCCAACGACCAAGCCCCCAACGGCAAGTTCAAAGGCAACTCCGGGCATGTCAGTACATGCCCAGAGTCTGCGTAGTAATACGAGACAAGAACTGAGGTTGGGACTAGATATTCACCTTACGTATAAATACGGCGCAGGTGTAAACAGCAGCAATTCGTTCATTACTAGTAATACCTTCACCACGAGTCAACGTGCAGTGAAGTGAGCAACCTTGCATCTAAATAGAGCATTGAGAACCGCGTGCGAATAGAATGTTAAAGTGTCAGAGTTTAACGCAGTAACGTTGAGTTCGACTTAATCTAATGTGAAGTAATAGTCGATCATTTATTGTATATCGTGCGGCTACAGTTCTTCCGTGACCAGCATTACCATCGGTTCGTCGTGTCTTTAGCTAGTGCACTTATCCAGGCTGTGCGGCCTAAATCCGTGCCCACACCCGAGGAGTCCTAGGCGAGAACCGTTGGATATGTACACAGGAGAATCGACACCGGCGATTGCAGAACCATTTCTGGTTGGATTATATTGCTTTGGGACCGTGACCACCGGAGAAGAGCACCGTTGATTCCACTGTCGTTTGGGATTTAACCTCGTGAGGATCACCACTCGGGCCCGCCTCTTGGAAGGGGCTGGCTAGCTGTCGTCAATGCTGTCGAGCATCTTGGATTACAACTATTGCTTTTGTCTGCTGATCAAGGGAGTACAAGCACCGGCTCCTGTATCTGGAGCCTCTTTATTCCTCGTTGACCCAGACTGGGTACCCGAACATTCCTCTACCCCTCCCGGCCTTACACCCCGGAGGGAACCCAGTGTCTCCTGTTGGTACCGGTGTGGCCCATGTAATTGCTATACCACAGGTGGCGTCAGCTTAGACCCATCATAGTATTCCTACTATTCTCATTGACTTATGCTCTTGACTGACTTTACGTATGTTCTTCGCCATACAAGCGCGAGCCTAATTCTCAATCTGTAACCTAACGTTGCTTAATAATAATAAATAACCCTCCAATATAATTTATGTGTCAATGCCGTATTCTTGTGTGGGTGTTCACCATATATATTCATGTACTGTATAATAATAATAATAACTTTATTTGTATAGCACTTTTCATACAGAGGTTGCAGTTCAAAGTGCTTCACAACAGTAAAAAATACAGGCATAAGCGAGCATAAAAAGATAGACGGGTAGAATCACAGTGTTTCACATTAGGATCTAGCATCCCAATAGGCTCTCCGCTTACAGTTTTCAGTAACACAAATAGTAAAAATAGTTTAAAATGATTCAGTTTAAAAATAGTAAAAAAATTATAAAATAGAACGGACATAAAAAATACAGGCATGAGCGAGCATAGCAAGATATGGCAAATCACAGTGTTTCACATTAGGATCTAGCATCCTAATAGGCTCTCTATTCAGTAATACTCCTGTAGTTCATGAACAAATAATCACAGTGTTTCACATTTGGATCTAGCAAATAATAAGAATAAAATGATTCAGTTTAAAAATAGTCATAAATAATCAGTGTTTCACATTTGGATCTAGCAAATAATAAGAATAGTTTAAAATGATTCAGTTTAAAAATAGTCATCAGTAAGAAGTAAAAAGTGCAATAACCGACACATGAATTTGATAGGCAGTGTAAAAGAGTAGGCAGGGTAAGAATAAATACAAGTTGTGTCAGGATATCCCTGATGTTTCCTCTTGCCACTAGGTGGTAGCAGATATCTATCAGTGAAATGCCTGAGCAAAGAGATAGGTTTTAAGCTGTCTTTTAAAGATGTCTAGCGAGTTGGCTTCCCTGATGTTTTGGGGCAGTTTGTTCCATAGTTTTGGGGCATAGTTGATAAAGGCTGCATTACCGATCCTCTTTTGACTGCTTCTGGGAGCCTCTAGTAGTCCAGCAGCTGATGATCGCAGTGTTCTTGCTGGTGTGTAATTTATTAGAGTGTTGGCGATGTAGCTAGGTCCCTGTCCATTTAGAGCTTTGTATGTAAGGAGAAGGACCTTAAAGTCAATTCTAAATGTTACAGGAAGCCAGTGTAAAGCGGCTAGGACTGGACTAATGTGCTCTCTCCTTTTGGTTCTAGTTAGCAGTCGGGCTGCAGAGTTTTGGATTAGCTGAAGCCTCTCTGTGGTTTTCTTAGGGAGACCTGTGAAAAGTGCATTACAGTAGTCTAACCGGCTAGATATGAATGCATGAATTAGCTTCTCAGCATCGTTCTGATTAATAAATGGTCGTACTTTTGCTATATTTCTGAGATGGAAGAACGATGTTTTCGTCACTTTGCTAATATGAGAATTGAAGTTCAGTTCTGAATCTATGATAACCCCAAGACTAGTGACCTCAGATTTGATCCAAGGGGTTAGTCCCCCCAGGTTCTTTATTAATGTTTCTTTTTTAGTTTTGGAGCCGATAATTAGAATTTCAGTTTTGTTCTCGTTTAGTTTCAGGAAGTTCTTACTCATCCATTTATTTATTGCCAGTAAGCAGTCTGTAATGGAGCTAATCGCTGTATCATTTGGTTCAGCAGATATGTACAGTTGTGTATCATCCGCATAGCTATGGAAATCTACATTATGTTCTCTGATGATATCACCCAGCGGTAACATGTAAAGGGAGAAGAGTAAAGGACCTAAGCAACTCCCTTGTGCAACTCCATAGTTGTTGTCGTATATATCAGACATGTGATCTCCTAGTTTAACATAGAATTTCCTCCCTCTGATGTATGTTTTAAACCAGCCCAGCACATGGTCTGAGAAACCGACATGGTTTTCAAGACGATCGATTAGAATATCGTGATCGATTGTATCAAATGCTGCACTGAGATCTAACAGGATAAGGATGGAGATCTTATTCTCGTCAGAGTTTAGTCTGAGGTCACTGATTATTTTGGTGAGGGCAGTTTCAGTGCTGTGATATTTTCTGAATCCTGACTGAAATTCTTCTAAGATGTTGTTTTCTTCAAGAAAGGAATTTATTTGAACTGAAACTATCTTTTCAAGTACTTTACTAATGAATGGTAGGTTGGATATTGGACGATAATTTGCCATTTCATTACTATCCAAGTTAGGTTTTTTTAGTAATGGCTTTACAACTGCTGTTTTAAAGGCATCCGGGAAAATACCAGTCCTAAGGGAAGTGTTTATGATATCTAGCACAGGGCTTGAAACACTATTAAATACCCGTTTGAAGAAAGCTGTAGGTATAGGGTCAATGTCTGAGGTGGAGGAGTTACATTCTGAGACAGTTTTGCAGAGTACATCTAATGTGATGCATGTGAAACTTCTCATGGTTACATTGCACGGTTTGCCGCAATCAACTTTATTTCCATCATGAGTAATGCTGGCCCTGATCAAGGTTATTTTGTTGTTAAAGAATAGTGCAAGTTCTTCACACTTAACCGTTAATGACTGAGGAGGTGTAGGGGCAGTGTTGAGTAGTACATTAATAGTGGAAAAGAGGATTCTGGAGTTTCCAGCATTTTCTGTAATGATTTTAGAGAAGTAATCTTTCCTTGCTAAGCGGATGGTTTTATTATAAGCAGTTAAAGCATCTTTGTATATATCACAGCATATGGTGGTTTTTGTTTTTCTCCATTTTCGCTCCGCTGCACGACATTTCCTTTTTTCTTTGTTGACCGTATTATAGTTTAACCAGGGCGAGGCTCTAGTTTTCTTCTTTTTCGTTTTTAATGGGGCGACAGAATTTAATATAGATGACATTGCATCATTGAGATTTTCTACCATTTCATTTAGAGAGCTGTCATGATTGTGTGGTTCATGTAGTCTGATAAGATCAATGAACTTTGATTCAGCTTTGTCGTTTAGGAGCCTCTTTTTAACTATGATTTCTTTTTTTGTTTTAGTAAGGGTTATTTGAGTATCAAAAAATATACAGTGATGGTCGGAGAGAGGTAATTCAGTTATTGAGATATTTGTTATGCTTAGCCCAGTTGTTGTTATAACTAAGTCTAGTGTATTCCCAAGCCGGTGAGTTGCATTTGTTATATGCTGTATTAGGTCAAAGCTATCCAGTAGATTTTTTAGTTCCATAGTTTTGGAGTCTGTTTTCTTATTAAAATGGATGTTCAGGTCTCCATTTAGGATCACCTTATCATATCCGGTAACACATAGTGAGATCAGTTCAGAGAGCTCCTGTATAAATATTGGTGAGTGTCTAGGCGGGCGGTATATTGTGACAATAATAGTTGATTCTGTTTTTAGTTCAATGGCAAGATATTCCATTGACATGAACTCACCTAGTTCTGTGATTCTAAACAAGAGTTTTGAGGAGAAGATTGCTGCAACTCCTCCGCCCCTTTTATTTTTTCTGGGTATTTGAAAAAAGTTATAGTCTGGTGGACAAGCTTCTATCATTATTGATGTAGCTGTGTCATTATTTAGCCATGTCTCTACTAGGCAGATGCAATCTAAGTTATTTTCTTTAATCAGATCATTTACTAAGAATGTTTTATTATTCAGTGATCTGACATTTAGGAAAGCTAATTTTATTTGTTGGACTTCTTTAGAGGAGGTCTGCTTTGGTTTGACCGTGATGGCCCTGAGGTTAATAGCAGGTAAACGCATTGGTGGCGTATATTTTTCACCATGCCATTGGCTAGTTATGATTACTTGTATGTTTTTAGAGATGGCATGGTAATTGTGCTATACTGTACCGTACTGACTGCACTGTGCTTTCGGGGACATTTGATCAGACGAGATGGCCTTGTGTGATATGGGGGGGGGGGACGGGGGGGGGACGTCTTGTGCTGTACTTCGTGGTGAGATTGTGTCCTTCATGACTATCTCTCGTGCTGGTGTGAGCTTAATATTCTTGGAGGCCATCAAGGCATGACGCATGTTTGCTGATAGGAGCTTTGAACCTAAGCGATTTGGGAAGAAGCCATTTCTTTGAAAACGTTCTGGGTTATTCAGGGTCTCCATTCAGGGGTACTACGACTATGCTTGCACCTCATGGTACCAAAGCACCTCAAAGGCGCTAAAAACAAAATTACAAACATCTCAAAACAAACTGGTCAGACTACTGCTTGACCTTACTCCTAGAACCCACCTCACCCCTGCCCACTTCGACAACCTAGGATGGCTTAGAGTAGACGACAGAGTACAACAACTTGCAATGGGCCTGGTCTACAAGATACACTACACGACCAAGGTACCCATGTACATGTCAAAATACTTCCCAAAGGTCAGTGAATACCACGATCACAACACCAGAGGGAGCTCCACAAATCATGTCAAACCCAGATTCGGCTCAAATAAGGGACTAAACACGTTTCGCAATTATGCCACATCAATGTGGAACGCCCTACCCAAAGCTGTAAAGGAATGTGGATCACTACCCACTTTCAAAACCTCTCTCAAGGGACACCTACGGGAGACTGCAATTCAACACTGGCCCCTGTAAATATCCTAACCCAATCATTCCAACCCCCTCCAATGTACAGTCATTTACCTAGTATGGTTGTCAATAGTTCAATGTACAATTGTGTTTGTTTGTACAGTGTCTCCTCCCCCCCCCCCCCCTCAATGTACAGTGTTACTTGTTTATACAGTATGCCCCCCGCCCCCCCCCCCCCCCCAACCACCTCCAATGTAAATTACCCAGTATGGTTGTCAATATCCCAATGTACCCAACCCCCCCCACCCAACCTCCAATGTACAGTTTCTACGTCAAATGTATATACTCCCTTTTCTTGACTCCTTCTGTATCACAAACAGTACTGTATTTGCAAATCTGGTATGTCATAAATGTATAGATGTAGCAGTACTGACTATCTGTATGTCATGTATGTCATATATGTCTATATGAATTGAAAATGGGGGACCCTGATGGAAACAAGACAAACGTCTTTCTCAGGTCTGCATCCCCTTAACAATTGTATGTATTGAGCCGTACTGTATTGTACCCATTCTGCAATCTGTTAAATAAAGTTTTCATTCATTCATTCATTCATTCCAGAAAACATTGAAGTTGTCAATGAATTTCAGGCCGTGTACGAGACATGCAGCCCCTAACCATGAATTAAAATTTAGGAGTTGACTGAATGCTTCCTGTCCTCTGCGAAAGCATGCAATTGGTCCACTGATGGACACATCAGTGTTTGTGTACACAGACTGATGTTTGTCTAGTGTGTTCATTAAACGTGTGAAATCGTCTTTCAAAGTCTCTGTGCCAGTCTTCTTTCGCAGGATGTCAAACGATCCAGAGTGAATGACAATTTTTGTTATTCCTGGTCTGATTAGTGTTGGAAGTTTTTCGGCTAGCTCTTTCACAGTTGTATTGTCTAGACAGATATTTTCTGTGTTTGCCATCTCCACATACCTTGTTATGGAATCTCCAATCAGTATGCAGTCTATTTTCTGTGTGAGGTTAGCATTTTTCTTTCCAACAGTTTTGGGGCCGTTTGTTTTTGGGCTAGGCCTAGTCTGCCGGTTCTTTCCACAGTCCTGTGGCCTTGGTGAAGCCTCGTTAGCCTTCATGTTAACGCTGGTCCCGTACCTTCGGCGTTGGCTACCGCAACGTTCTCGGCGCATGATAGTCTCTTCGCTGTTAGCCGTTCGCTCGGTCTGGGTCGTGTTTGCCAGCCGTGTCGCTAGTGGCTCTGTTTTCCTCGTCGTCTCGTCGTTAGCGTGTGCTTCGCTAGCATTAGCGTGAGCTCCGGCATGCCAGCTGTTTGCTTCGCTAGTGTTAGCGTGAGCTCCGGTATTCTTGCTATTAGCGTCGTTAGCGTGAGCTCCGTTACGCTCGCTGTTTTCTTCGTTAGCGTTGTTAGCTACGCTTCTATGTCTCTTTGCCTTGGGTGTTGATATGCGTGTTTCCGAGAGTAGGTTGAAACTATTTCCTGGCGGTACCGGGGGTGAGGTCCTGGATCGTTTATTTCTCCTTTTATCCTTGTCGGTGATCCACTGCTTTGGTCTAGCTCCTTGGTTGTGCCAAGGACCGTCTTTTGGGTGGTGCTGTTCTGTAGTTACTAGCATAGGCCAGTTCTCAATCATGGTATTGTTGGCTATATTTGTAGTAGCTTCATAAATAGAGTCAATGAGTTGCTCATCCTGCTGTATTTGGTACAGGGTAGAAACCCGAGCCTCCAGCTCTACAATCCTCTTTCTCATCTCCAAGCAATTAGTACATTCTGTGGGAGAGCCGAGTCCCGGCATCTTCCTTTATTTCTTTTCAGGTTAGGCTAAGCTGAAGCTAAGCTAGGTACTTAGCTGGTGGTGGTGATGATGATGATGATGGTGGTGGTGGTGGTGATGGTGGTGGTGGTGGTGGTGATGGTGGCACGGGGCAGTTCCGTTTCCCTGGAGCTGTGCTATTACTGTATGGCCAGTAATTAAAGTACATAACTAGTAGTGGTTTAATATATCACAATCTTTAATACAGTCAGGGTTTTGTAACCCCTCAGTTACAGATAGTATATGTGTATTTATGCACGCTAGAGAAGCAATCTGAAAAATATATTCTCTCATTTCCTGATCAGCGCGCACACACAGACACACACACACACATAGGGCACACGTTGATATATAGGTCAAAATAGATCCGATTACCCCAAGACTGGTCAAATAAATTGCTTACCTCAGATCAGATGTTATCCAAAAAGATGATTCCAATTCCTGATCGCCATTTCAAATATCGATCGTGTTTATTGATTCAGCGCTGGGTACTGGAAATACATAATCCACGCTGTTCTGAGGGTCGGCGATCAACTTGGGTTTCTTCAGATGCCTCGCCGGAAAAGTAACATGAGGAGGCTGGACCGCTGGCACTCAACTGGCGGCATGAACTAACGACAAATCGCGTCCCTGGCACTCAAAGTGTTAACACATTGGCTGCCAGACCCGAGATTTATCGGGTTAACTCGCCATGCGCTGGGTGCCCGATCTGAGATTTCTCTGGTTTTGGTAGTTTTCTTTTATTCGATTTTCTTATTCATTACAGGTTCACGGACCTCTGTGTTGCCATAGGAAATCATTCTGAAATCCCAAAAGCGCAATACTGGCCGCATCCTGCTAGGTGGCAGTATCGCCCACCCTTTGAAACCTTATTTCACACTCTGTGTTACATCGTATATGGTCCGGGCGAGCACTTCGAAACGCATTCAGCACACTTGAGGCATATCCCGTGCCACTTCGTGTCGACATCAATACTGGAAATCGCGATCAGACAATTGGAATATCTTTTTGGGATACCTCCTAGTAAAGGTAAGGACTATATGACATCAATTCCACCTGCCAGCAGACTACAGAGAGTGGCCCGTTTAGCCGAACGCACAATTTGAGGGGGGCTTCCCACCCTCCAGAACATTTACAACAAGCGGTGCATGGGTAAGGCTAAGAGAATGATCACAGACTCCAGCCACCCAAACAACTGCCTCTTTGAACTGCTGCGGTCAGGCAAGCGATACCGGAGTCTCATGGCAAGCACAGAAAGACTCAGAAGAAGATTCTATCCCCAGGCCATCAGGATGCTCAACGAACAATAACACTATGTAACAACCATCAAATGCACTCGCAGCACACACATCCACACGCACACACTCACTTTAAACAAACAACTCACTGCAGCACCCACTTTACACACTTTAGAACACCTAAACACACTTTACATTTATTGGTAAAGAATTTGCACTACAACCCATACCTCATTACACCTTACTGTAAATTGTACCTAAATTGTACCTCATCCCATTTCTGCTTTGCACTATATAGTATATTGTATATTAGTATATTGTATAGTATATTGTATGGTAACTCAGTTACTTCTACTCTGCATTGAACATTGTACATATGTACATACTGAACACTTGTGTCTACGTACGTGACTTCTATTTTTTACTTGCTATACTTATTTTATTTTATACTTATCTATTTTTGTCTAGCACAGTCTCTGGAGCGTAACAGAAAGAAGCATTTTGTATAAAAGTATTCTGTACTTCTGTATGACAACTAATAAAGAAACTTGAAACTTGACCTTGATCCTACAATGATTTCATATCGATCCGGCCGATCAACGTATGTAGTATTCAAAACAAATGCTGTTACTGGCGATCAAAGCATAAAAAAATTATATATACCTTTGAATTGGAAATAGTAGCGTGTACAGGCGAGCAATGCCAACGCTTTTAGCAAAATTCACGTATTGCTCCATAGCGCCGTTTTCAGGAATTTGCCAGGATCACTCTGAAACTATACAATATTCACCACGGTATAACACGTGAACGTATACATGAAAAAATGTATTCTTTTTCACATGTTGAACTGTTACGTACCCCCGTAGGGAGACGCAACACTAGGCCACAGACAGGATAGGTGAGGGTGCAGTGACACAAAACAATTTGCAAAATAATAATATTTATTTCACAAAAGTCAAGATCAGCAACACAGTGAGCACCAAATCAAATATCAAAAAGAAACAAAAGCCCACCCCCCCTTTACAGGCGCGAACGCCCCAAAGTACAGGTGGTGGTGCTCACTCTAAAGCTGGTGTCTTTAACAGTTGGTCACCTACGTGATGCAAAATGTAGACCCAGGGTATCTTCCTGCCCTCAATGTCCCTGTGTGCGAAACAAAAGGTTAATACAAAGCAAAGCAATCACCATAGGCTGGGTGACACAAGGAATAAACAAATACACAAACAGGTTATGGGTAAGACAGAAATGTACAACAAACTAAAGCACACCAAAACACAATGGAGTGAACCAGAGCTTTCGCCAGCTCTACCAAATGTACCTCTACCTGGACATCTCTAAGAAACACCCACACCAAACAATGAGAGCAATAGAGCATTTAACTAGCTCACACACCAAACATTAGAGCAAATAGAGCATTACCTAGCTCAAATATACATACCCCACATACAGTGGTAAATGGCAAGACAGGGCCAACAGCATATATACCCCACACAGGGTTTGGTCCACGTATGCACACACAGAATTATCACTAGAGCATTACCTAGCTCAGGCACACACAGAATTATCACTAGAGCATTACCTAGCTCAGGCACAGACAGAATTATCACTAGAGCATTACCTAGCTCACACACCAAACATTAGAGCAAATAGAGCATTACCTAGCTCAAATATACATACCCCACATACAGTGGTAAATGGCAAGACAGGGCCAACAGCATATATACCCCACACAGGGTTTGGTCCACGCAGGCACACACAGAATTATCACCAAACACAGAGAGACACCCACCACCACACTGAGCCAAAAGAGCTAACCAACACTGCACACAATTGGGGTATATGAAGGGATGTGGAGGTTAATTAGTCTGATGAGCCTCAGCTGCTGCTGCTGCTTCTGCTGCTGTAACTGGGAGACACCTGAGAATGGGATTGGGATATGTTACACAGGAGGGAGACAAAAACAGAACAACCAAAACATGCCTATATACACACACGCACAACAGATAACATACATAACCCCCATATATATACACATAAGGACACCGTCCGTAACATGAACGATGGATTGTTAATGTCAAATGAGCCATAGTATTGTCTCCATAGCTATAATATAGAATATAGATATAGCCCTGCAAACACCGCAATGCACAGTGTAAATCCCTATACTTTACAGCGCTGGCACATTAAGTACAAAGATGGGAAAACAGCATGGCAGTCAATGTGTTAATAACGAGTCCATCGATAAAAAACAAAAATACATTAGTTTTAGCCAAATTATGGGCACTGGCCAGTTACATGTAGAGCTCATCTAGAGCAGGGCTTGAGCCCAGTTTATTTGAAAGATTGTGTTACCCCAAGTAGGCTAATGACTGGGGCTGCTAGTCCAGCACTGTTGGAAGTTATTTTTTTTTTTATCTTTTATCTTGTTTCAGTAATTTGCACTTTACTTTGCACACACTTTTTGCACACAACTGTACCTCACAGTTGTATAAGTACAATGTTGTTTACGTTTACGTAGGAGTTGTGGGCGTTTGTCAGGATTATCTCAGGGAGAGTGTGATCCAAGCTGCTGTTTGAGACTAAATAAATTTAACTTTTTTTCCATAGCCTAACTTAAGTTGAAGTAGTTGTCATATTTTGCATAGATCATGTTTACATTTAGAAAGCCTTGTTGAATGCATCCAGTGAAATTAAGACATCAATGCATAATTTTATTGTCAAAAGTATGCATAATGTTGTGTTAATTCCACGACAAGAGATATGTGATTTTAGTTACCTGACATGATTTCGTTTTTTTTTTGAGGGGGGGGACCCTGCATATATCGGTATCGGTTGATATCGGTATCGGAAATTAAGAGTTGGACAATATCGGTATATCGGATATCGGTAAGAAAGCCAATATCAAACATCCCTATTTATAACCCAAGCACTTATCTGTTATCTTATCTGCAATATCCTGCTGTTGGATTAGCCATATTTAACACATTGACGGCCACTGGGATTAGACGGGCCCACTCTATAAGGCCAGCTTCTCATAACAAGGTTTAACTATGTGTGAGGTTGTTTGTAGAGCTAAATCTATATTTTAAAGTATTGCTATGTGTCTATTATCATTGTCAATTGACACTATAAACCTTCCCTTCAATATGCCATAAAGAAATAATTTTTTCATCAATACGTTCCCATTTTATAGCGTTGTGAATATGAACGTTATATCGGAATGGTCTGGGGTAATTCCTGCAAAGCTAGTTACAGGGCTAATAGCTAATAACGTTAAATCGATTGGCGTTTCGGCCATACACAAGCTAGAGATAAAAATCTAAATGCATATGATCGATATCATGTTCCACCATGAATGCATGAAAGGGGGGGGGCGGGGGAAGTCGTTTCTGATTATTGATTACCAATAACGGCATTCGTTATTGAAGCCTCATACGCTGATGAGAGGGTTGGATATGAGAACAAGGCCCGATCAGGCTGTAATTTACGTCAAATAGCTCTTACCTGTGGCCGGTTGGATCCCAAAAAGGATTTCCCAGTTATTGATCGCCATCTGGTAGATCGATATGTCCATTGGCTGATGCTATATTCCTTTACTGCATACTGAATTTGGCGTCGCAAGAAGTATTCCATGCGATCTGATGAAGGCATAGCTTCAGGCTAACAGAAAAAGTAGGCCAGAATGAAAAAAAAATAACATCCGGTCTGAAAACAAGGAGTACTCCATTCTCGAGACAGCGCCACTACCAGGATCTGGCCGGAAGTCATATTAGTAAATGAGTAGATGTAGATTTAGCTCCAAAGCTATGCTATTTTAAGCTAGCTTTAATTTGATTGGAGGAAAACGTCATGTCGGGCATCATGGGTCCTTCTCACCTCAAGATACCTGAATGAATGGGCTCAATAGAAACACACAAGACTCCTCTTTACAGTGAGGCTAATTTATGCTAATCACATGCAGAATTAGGCCCAAACCAGGCAGTGTTTTTTTTATTTTGTCACACAGCATAGACTGCGGGAAGGTTTCCTGAAGCATCCTCACGTCTCAGGGCTTGGAGCCACAGTCTCATAAATGAGGCTCTGTTTTAGGATCAGGTAAAGGAAAGAACTTGACATCTGGATTTCTTCTCTAATTAGAAGTTAATCAAACAACTTTGCAACTTTTAGGCATTCTTTTTGACTTATGAACGGCTAAAAGAATTTTGAAATTGCATTTAACTCTATGGGAAGAAAGTATATCTATCCCCCAAGCAAGGGGCGTGGCTTCGGGTAACTGTAAACAAACAGGGGGCGTGGCTTTCGGGTAACTGCCCTCATGACATCTCCTTCATGGGCTACAAACGTAACACCACTCCCAGAACTGTCACTCTCCTCTCTCGAATATCATGCAGTATCTGTCTCTAATCCTTTCAATCTCACCATTGTTACACTCTACCGCCCTCCAGGTACACTCGATCACTTCACAGATGAGCTGGACATGCTTCTTAGCTCCTTACCGGAAGATGGTACCCCTCTCCTTCTACTGGGCGACTTCAACCTGCCTGACTCATCTCAGTCAGTCATAGTAGTCTCCCTCCTACAATCGTTTGACCTGACTCCCACTGCCATGCCTCCCACCCACAAAGCAGGCAACTCCTTGGATCTCATATTTTCCCGTAACTCCAGCATCATTAACACCACGGTAACTCCCCTACATGTATCTGACCATTCCTTCATATCCTTCTCACTAACTCTCATGCTTAACCGAAAGGTCTTCACCCCAACTCAAACAGTCTCACTCAGACGCAACCTGCCCTCCCTATCCCCCTCCACCCTCTCCTCTGACATACTATCCGCTCTACCTTTGAGTGACACCTTCTCTGCTCTCTCCACAGAGATGGCAACCTCCACCCTCCTTTCAGCCCTTGCAACCTCCTTCGACAAGCTCTGTCCCCTCGTTGAGAAACCTGCCCGCCGTTCCCCACCCAGTCCATGGCTGACAGATCCAGTGAGAGAACAAAGACAGGTCCTGAGAGCAGCTGAAAGGAAGTATAGAAAGTCACGCCTCACTGCTGACATCGACACATATCACAACCTCTTGTTAACATTCTCCAAAACCATCACTAATGCCAAAGCTTCTTTCTTCCACCATAGGATCGAGGCCTCTGCCAAGAATCTTCGCAAACTGCATGCTACCATGTCCTCCCTCCTCACTCCCCCCCCACCCCCCCCTCCCTCATCTTTCTCTGCCGAAGACTTTGCGATCTTCTTTGAGGAAAAAGTGGAGAACATCCGCAGCTCCTTCTCCCAACCCCCACCCATTCCAAATGCTGAATCGAGAACCTCATCCTTCACTCTGTCATCTTTCTCTCCCATTACAGAAGCAGAGACCCTGACACTGGTAACGTCAAACCGTCCGACTACTTGCCAGCTGGACCAGCTACCCTCCCCACTCCTCCAGACCATAGCACCAGACATCCTCCCATTCCTAACTGCAACCATCAACTCCTCACTCAACTCGGGGGTGGTCCCCACCTCCCTAAAACAAGCCAGAGTCACGCCGCTCATAAAAAAACCAACCCTGAACCCTACCGTCATAGGCAACTACCGTCCTGTCTCTCTTCTCTCCTTCCTTTCTAAAACACTTGAACGTGCTGTATCCAACCAACTTACTACTTATCTCTTACAGAATGACCTCCTAGACCCTAATCAGTCAGGCTTCAGGACTGGTCACTCCACAGAGACAGCCCTCATTGCGGTCACAGAGGCACTTCACTTAGCAAAAGCGAAAGGCCTCTCCTCTGTCCTGATTCTCCTAGATCTATCTGCAGCCTTCGACACAGTCAACCACCAGATCCTCCTTGCGGCCCTCGCAGGAATGGGAGTGGCTGGCTCTGCGCTGACATGGCTGTCATCATACCTCAATGACCGCTCCTACCAAGTGTCATGGAGAGGGACCCTGTCGGCCACCCGCCCCCTGCGGACGGGTGTCCCCCAGGGCTCGGTTTTAGGACCCCTTCTCTTCTCCCTCTACACTAAATCACTGGGTAACATTATCACGTCTCATGGCTTCTCCTACCATTGTTATGCCGACGATACTCAACTCTTCCTCTCCTTCCCTCCCTCAGATATCCACGTCTCTGTGCGGATCTCGGCCTGTCTGTCCGACATCTCAGCCTGGATGACGTCCAACCACCTCAAACTGAACCTAAGCAAAACAGAATTGCTCCACCTGCCGGCCAAATCCTCCCCCCTAACCGACCTTTCAATCACAGTCGAGAATGCAGCTGTGACTGCGTCCCCGACCGCCAAGAACCTTGGTGTTGTCCTCGACGACCAGTTGAACTTCTCTGCTCACATCGCAGCGACGACCAGAACCTGCCGATTCCTCCTGAGCAACGTCAGAAGGATACGCCCCTTCCT
Organism: Notolepis coatsorum; assembly: GCF_963971535.1. Taxonomy (NCBI): domain Eukaryota; kingdom Metazoa; phylum Chordata; class Actinopteri; order Aulopiformes; family Paralepididae; genus Notolepis; species Notolepis coatsorum. The sequence goes on along the minus strand of NC_140176.1, from coordinate 30,937,683 downwards.
GACAAAAGAAGCCACCCAACTCCTCGTCCAATCAACAGTCATCTCCCGCCTCGACTACTGCAATGCACTGCTCGCTGGCCTCCCGGCCACTGCCACTAAGCCTCTTCAACTCATTCAGAACGCAGCGGCCCGCCTGATCTCAAACCTACCGAAGTCGGCCCACGTCACCCCACTTCTTAGGGACCTGCACTGGCTCCCCATTGCTGCACGAATCCGCTTCAAGGCCCTCGACCTAGCATACCGTGCGGCAAAGGGAACCGCTCCCGCCTACCTCCGGTCAATGGTCTCTAACTACACACCCTCAAGACCCCTACGCTCTGCATCTTCTGGCCGCCTCAGACCTACTCCTATCCAAGCTCCGGGAGGGTCATCAAAGAGAAGTCGCCTATTCTCAGTCCTTGCCCCACAATGGTGGAATGAACTACCCACCCCAGTTAGGACAGCCGAATCACGTCCAATCTTTCGCCGTCGACTAAAGACGCACTTCTTCAACCATTATCTGAATTAAAAAAAAAATAAAAAATCTAACCCTAACTAACCGTACTGTCATGCACTTGTCCTAATAAACTAACCTACACTGTAGCACTCAACACTTTGATGAACATTGTTGCTCAGCTGATAGAGTTGTGCCCTTCCTGATGGCTTGTCGTACAGAACTTGTAAGTCGCTTTGGATAAAAGCGTCAGCTAAATGACTAAATGTAAATGTAATGTAAATGTAACTGTAAACAAACAGGGGGCGTGGCTTTGGGTAACTAAACAAACAAGGGGTGTGGCTTTGGGTAACTGTAAACAAACGAGGGGTGTGGCTTTGGGTAACTAACTTACTGTAAGTGACGTGGCGCCGATCATGACTCGACCCGACATACAGCACAATTACAGTACATCCAACCAGAGTGCAAATGTAACAGTAAAGTGCAATAGTAATATACAATGTGCGGTGATTAAACTGGGTATAAAATATGTAAATTAGTACTACTGAGTGTTACTGATTATTCATATTTGTATAAACTCAAGGCCAGCCCAAGATTTTAAACAAATAAATAAATAATGTCCTGCCCTGAAAAAAGAAAAAAATCTATAACCTACGCATTTACCCAGAAAAACCGACACACACACACACATTGTACATAAATTGACATCAGCCCAACACATTCACCTCCACTCATCCTCACTTCCAGTTTATTCTAAGTGACATATTGCCATTCATGATGCATAATGTATTTATGCATTATGGCGACTTCCTGAAGCAGATGGCAGGTTGTTTGGCACTTTGACGAATAGCCCTCATTATCATGGATACAGGAGACGGGGAGATGTATTATGCATGCCTCTGAGATGCCTACACTTTATACCGAGAGACCTGAGACGTGCGTTCCTTTTGTATTTGTTTATTATCCTATTCAGCGTACTCACTGATTCACTCACTTCCATGTAAATGTATTTGTTCATTCGCTCTCTTTTCGGACTCAGTCACTCGCTGTCAGTTGCTTGAGTGTGCAGGTGACTCCCAGATGCGTACCGTGTAACCGCAACGTCCTATAGGTTAGAATCAGGGGGGAAGGGTCATCAAATAGAAACATGCTATTCTCAGTCCTCGCTCCACAATGGTAGAACGAACTCCCCACCACAGTCAGGACAGTTGAAACCCGCTTGATTTTCCGCCGTTGACTAAAAACACACCTCTTCAATTGATAATATCAATAAAAAAACTACTAATGTAACTGAGGGGTTACAAAACCCTGACTGTATTAAAGATTGTGATATATTAAACCACTACTAGTTATGTACTTTAATTACTGGCCATACAGTACATGAATATATATGGTGAACACCTACACAAGAATACGGCATTGACACATAAATTATATTGGAGGGTTATTTATTATTATTAAGCAACGTTAGGTTACAGATTGAGAATTAGGCTCGCGCTTGTATGGCGAAGAACATACGTAAAGTCAGTCAAGAGCATAAGTCAATGAGAATAGTAGGAATACTATGATGGGTCTAAGCTGACGCCACCTGTGGTATAGCAATTACATGGGCCACACCGGTACCAACAGGAGACACTGGGTTCCCTCCGGGGTGTAAGGCCGGGAGGGGTAGAGGAATGTTCGGGTACCCAGTCTGGGTCAACGAGGAATAAAGAGGCTCCAGATACAGGAGCCGGTGCTTGTACTCCCTTGATCAGCAGACAAAGCAATAGTTGTAATCCAAGATGCTCGACAGCATTGACGACAGCTAGCCAGCCCCTTCCACGAGGCGGGCCCGAGTGGTGATCCTCACGAGGTTAAATCCCAAACGACAGTGGAATCAACGGTGCTCTTCTCCGGTGGTCACGGTCCCAAAGCAATATAATCCAACCAGAAATGGTTCTGCAATCGCCGGTGTCGATTCTCCTGTGTACATATCCAACGGTTCTCGCCTAGGACTCCTCGGGTGTGGGCACGGATTTAGGCCGCACAGCCTGGATAAGTGCACTAGCTAAAGACGCGACGAACCGATGGTAATGCTGGTCACGGAAGAACTGTAGCCGCACGATACACAATAAATGATCGACTATTACTTCACATTAGATTAAGTCGAACTCAACGTTACTGCGTTAAACTCTGACACTTTAACATTCTATTCGCACGCGGTTCTCAATGCTCTACTTAGATGCAAGGTTGCTCACTTCACTGCACGTGGACTCGTGGTGAAGGCATTAAGGTTTTGGTAAGACTACTGCTGTTTACACCTGCGCCGTATTTATACGTAAGGTGAATATCTAGTCCCAACCTCAGTTCTTGTCTCGTATTACTACGCAGACTCTGGGCATGTACTGACATGCCCGGAGTTGCCTTTGAACTTGCCGTTGGGGGCTTGGTCGTTGGCGCCTGGGGCCGCTGTCCAATAGGAGAGCGAATATTACTCTGATCTGTATGCAGGTAAAGGGATATTCCGTGTATATATATAAATAATATACAAGGTATATCAAACGATACATATATATATTCAGTTTAATCTGGCCCTTCACAACAACTAACCTTTTGTCTTTTACTATTATGCACTTCGCTACTAAGGAATCTACCTTGCCTATATTACTACCTACTATGCTAATATGTCTATACTACTATGCTGTAGACTGTAGCGCTGAAGTTCGACACTGTTTGACGAACAATGGTACTGACCCTTAGCTTCCAGAGTTGTACCCTTCCTGCTGAGGATGTATAAAGGGATTATACATACTTTTACGACCGTGCAAGCTCCACTGCATCTACAACATGCATCTCTTGTTTTCAGTCACATTTCGCTAAGTGACATCTTGAGACACAGCTAGCATCAGCTTTAGCCTAGTTAGCATTAGCTTGAGGAGTCGCAGCTTTAGCCTAGTTAGCGTTAGCTTGAGGAGTCGCAGCCTTAGCATGGTTAGTGTTAAAATCTTAATTTAAACTCAAGGTTTCCCTCATTTACAGTCATGCTGCTTTAGCATAGTTAGCGTTAGCTTGAGGAGTCGCAGCTTTAGCCCTGTTAGCGTTAGCTTGAGGAGTCTCAGCTTTAGCCCTGTTAGCGTTAGCTTGAGGAGTCTCAGCTTTACCCTTGTTAGCGTTAGCGTGAGGAGTCTCAGCTTTAGCCCTGTTAGTGTTAGCTTGAGGAGTCTCAGCTTTAGCCCTGTTAGCGTTAGCTTGAGGAGTCTCAGCTTTACCCTTGTTAGCGTTAGCGTGAGGAGTCTCAGCTTTAGCCCTGTTAGCGTTAGCTTGAGGAGTCTCAGCTTTAGTCCTGTTAGCGTTAGCTTGAGGAGTCTCATCTTTAGCCCTGTTAGCGTTAGCTTGAGGAGTCGCTGCTTTAGCCCTGTTAGCGTTAGCTTGAGGAGTCTCAGCTTTAGCCCTGTTAGCATTAGCTTGAGGAGTCGCTGCTTTAGCCCTGTTAGCGTTAGCTTGAGGAGTCGCAGCTTTAGCCCTGTTAGTGTTAGCTTGAGGAGTCGCAGCTTTAGCCCTGTTAGCATTAGCTTGAGGAGTCGCAGCTCCCCGCCCCGTCAGAGGAGCCATGGAGAAAGTCACCGAGGCTCCACCCTGGCGGAGGTCATTCTACTCCTCACTGTGTCTCTTCTGCTCCACGTCGCTTCACTCTGCTCTGTGTTCTGTACACAGTCAGTGTATTCATTTGCGCCATTTATCGAGGTGCCTCCAGCTGTCCTTAGCAGAAGTAGGCCAGGCAAACACCACACATACACATCAGACACACACTCATACACACCAAACACACACACACACTCACACACTCACATGCCCGCACACACACGCACATATGCAAGGCCAGTGAGAAGTAGGCCAGACATAGAGGCAGGCAGTATTACCCAAGCCCTTGGATCTCAGGAGCAGATTGTCCCAGCGGAGCATCATGTCATAACAGTCCTGATTGCACAGCATTTAGGAATGCCTGCAGAGTTAACCTCTCAATGATGAGGGGTCGCCCATGATGTCATCACCCCTCCGCCCAAATCCCTCTCTTCCCCCTCTGCTGCCATCTTGAAAGTGTGGGGAAATTGCCCGTCAAATTTGCTTTGATGGCAATTAGCCACGGTAGATTTCCTCTGTAGTATCTTCGGCCCGTTCCAAAACTCCTCGTCGCCGAGCCCCTGGTTAGAGCTCTGACCGCTTATGACATGAACCTAATCACCAAGCCCCTGGTTAGAGCTCTGAGCGCTTATGAGATGAACCTAATCGCAGAGCCCCTGGTTAGAGCTCTGAGCGCTTATGAGATGAAGCTAATCGCCTTTTGTTGAACGCTCTGCTTTTCCCCCTCATGTTTGTTATGTTATGGGAAATCTTAATAGAGACACACCGATGTACACATTCTGTACCGGTGATACATGTTCTGCTTTGGGCGATAACCACTACTTAACAATATCCATATCATGTGGTCTGTATACATTTTCCTTTATTATGCTAATCCATTTCTCTTGTGTTGTGACGTGAAAACACTGTAAAATGGAAAATAATCTGTCTTTATTTCTCTTTCTGCATTCTGATTTCAACACTGTTGTTCTTATACTGCTTACAAAACCCATGTGTCTCAGGACCGTTTACAACCGGACGTGGTCACTCCTCGGAACGGCTTGTCAAACGACGCTCGCCGGATATTTTGTCTTGTAACTCGAGACCCGGAGCACGCAATAGGTTGAGTCCTGTGCACGGGCGTGACGGCCCGTATGAAATCATAACAATAAGACAACAAGACCAGGCAAGACACGTTTGTTTGTGGGTCTCTCTCCAGGTGCAGTACAGTATCTCACTGTTGGTGTGTTTGCGTGTCTCTCTCCTGGTGCAGTACAGTATCTCACTGTTTGTGTGTCTCTCTCCAGGTGCAGTACAGTGACGGACAGAGTGGGAAGGACTACGTCACCTACCTGACACTCTCACCTGTACAGATGACCTTCCACGGCACCGGGACCTCCCTCCAAGCCAGCCACGACCAGGTAAGGGTCTGTGTGCGTGTGTGTGTGCATGTGTGTGTGCTTAAAGGGAGGGGGGGAGTGTCACACCTGCAGTTTGAAGAAGTTCTAAAATGAAAGGTAAAGGAACGACGCGCTCTAAACAGACACTCAAAACATCTGTCATCACAACAAGACAACGCAGTGTCACAAATTGGGATTCTATCAGGATAGAGTCCTGTAGAGACCCTGTTCCCTTGTTGTTTGTTTGTTTTCAGGCCGTTGTTTAGTGACTTGCCGAGATATGGTTCAACGGCAGCTGCCGTTGGTTTGATGTTTGTGACATAGTTCATCGCGATCGATAACGGAACGCTCCGACCGAAGATGATAAGAGTACCAGAAGTACTGTACGTCAGAGGTACACTCAAGGCAATCACAGCGCTGTGCTGTCCACGTCAGCTCACGTCGATTTGACACACAGTTACATTTCTGGCCAGCTGCATCACTAGGCCTCGCCAGTAGGCTTGCGGGAGAGAGGTAGGCTCCCGCAACTTTCGCAAACCACTTTTACATCTGAATATAAATGAAGCATTAGAGGCTCAGCCAACTGTAGTGTATAACCTGTTCACTTTATGGACGTAATGTATACCCCCCCCCGCCCGTCCATTCCTGGCATTGTCTCTTTCCCAGTATCTGAGCTTTGTGACAAAGACGCTAGCTTGTGTGGATGTGTAAATAATGCATCTATAGCTTAGCTTAGCTTAGCTTAGCTTAGCACAAATGAATGGAAGCGGATACAGATCAGCTAGCCTAGCTGTTGACCAAAAACCAGAGTTTTAAGCTAGGCTAGTGGTCTGTATCCGCTTCCATTCATTTGTGCTAAGCTTGGCTAGCTTGCAGCCGGATATCTTTCTACTGAACACACAGATAGGAAATTGGTATCCGTCTTCTTGTCTGACTCTGGAGAAGACAGTAAGCGCATTTCCCATGATGTTGGTGCGTTCCTTTAAGCAGCCGGTCCGCGTGAGAACGCCATCTGTTGGAATACAAGCCACAGTACTTTAAACGTGATTCTGGGACCCAGGAAAGCAGATGACTAAATCGTTTGCGGGGCTAAGCGTTATCTGCAGAGCGCCAATCCCCTCGTTCCCCTCCCTCCTCTCTTCTCATTCTCTCGGCGCCTCTAAGTTCTCTATGTAATTACTACCATGAAATCTGGTGGGTATCTCCCAAGTTTTTGTTTTAGTTTTTTAGTTTAAAATGTTTTTTGGTCCGTGGCGCGCTCTCTCTTTCTCTCTCCCTCTCACTGCCTGTATTCAGAAGGTGGCTCTTTGTCTTGCGCCGCCCAAGCAGAAAACCAGTTGCTTACGTTCTATCATCTAAACATAGGACGCCCCTTTGTTCGGCCCTCTTCAAAGCTTTAATAAAGGCCCCGGATGGCCCAGCTGATGGGGGGCTAGCGCCCCGCCACCGCTAGCCGAGAGCCAGGCCAATATAGGCCAGTCAGACCCCGTGTCCTTGGGATCTGTTGTTGCCAAGAGCAGTGGGGCATGACCGACTGTTAGAGAGGGCCTTTCTCTTTCTCCCTCTCTCTCTCTCTTTCCTCTGTACAGTGAGGAGTGCACCCACAAAAGGGACACCCAACAATAAGAGGACACTACACCAAACCTAGCCCCCCCCCCCCTCCCTCCCTCCCTCCACACACACCCCGGCCCACAAAGTAGTCCCTCTAGGCGGATCAGAGCGGGTTCTCCATGACCATGTGGGAGTGATGGGGGGGGGGGGGGGGGGGGGCGGTGGGCGAACGACGACAGGGTTTTCAGAGACAGCCTGGAGACTGAACCTGCCTGGAGCTCATTACAATGGGTTCCCTCCCTCCCGCAAATACCTAGGTGTTCACATCAGCATTCAAATCACTTGTCACAATCTGTTAATATTTGCACATTTGTTCCTCTGGAGTCCCACGTGTTTCCTACTGTACTTAAGTTCCACATATACACACACAAATATTCCACACACACAAGCACACACACCAGGGTTTCCGTTATCCGGTAATTACCTGGGTATTTCTTTTACCAGGAAAATGGTGCTCTCTCTCTACATAGCCCTATAGCATGGTGCTCTCTCTACATAGACCTATAGCATGGTGCTCTCTCTCTACATAGCCCTATAGCATGGTGCTCTCTCTACATAGACCTATGGCATGGTGCTCTCTCTGCATAGCCCTATGGCATGGTGCTCTCTCTGCATAGCCCTATGGCATGGTGCTCTCTCTGCATAGCCCTATGGCATGGTGCTCTCTAGGGGTGGGGGAAAAAAATCGATATGTAGTATCGCGATACTTTGCCTGGCGATACTGTATCGATACAGGGACGCCAAGTATCGATATTTAATTATTCATAATTTTTTTTTTTTTTTTTTTTTTTTTATAAGGAAGTTGCATTGTTCATTTCAATACCTGTAATAGTACAGTAGTCTACACACACACACATGTGCATTCAGTCAAGTTGGAATATGACTGTAATACAAACAGTTCAGTTTGTCAGGTACATGCAACACAGATTACAGTGTTTACATCTGTCAGCTTGAGAAAATACCATGTTCTGCAATAAAAATGATTGAAGTGAGATGAACAGACTGAACTTTATTTTATTACATAAAACATGTTGACAAAGTTTTACTTTGCAGTTGAAAAAAGGTAATAAATGTAATTTGATCCAAAAAAAATTAATCCGCAATACTCAGCGTATCGCGATATATTTAGTATTGCGATACTATCGTATCGTGACGCAAGTATCGCGATAGTATCGTATCGTGAGGTCTCTGGCGATTCCCACCCCTAGTGCTCTCTCTACATAGCCCCTATGGCATGGTTCACGCTATTTCCCCCACATCCCCTCCCTGCTGAACAGGCGCCCGACCGACCAGTAGGAGTCTCTGTTTGCAATGACCAGGACGCGTGAATACTTTCCCTAAGGGGGTTGCACTTCCGTGTTTGGTTTGCGCTGCCTGATTGGCCACTGACGTTTCTCTCAGCGCCCAATCGCATGACCTAGTCAATTCGGTAGAAGAGTCTGGTGGGCGAGATTATGCATGACCTAAAAACTCCTGCCTGTGGCTGAATAATGAAGCCAAAAGTCGCGTCACGCGCAAGAGCATATTACCTACTTCTTATGCCGCGCTCAATATTAAAACTCACTGCTCGTCCACCCAGCGTAAACAGAGCAGAGATAAGCAATAATGAAGTTGTGTTTTGAACAGAGCAGAGATAAGCAATAATGAAGTCGTGTTTGCAGAGATAAGCAATAATGAAGTCGTGTTTTGAACATTTATGTTGTGTTGATGGAATCACGTTAATATAGAGAGATGAAAACAATACAATACGTTATTTCGATTGATATGAATAGCTAGTTACGTTAATATAGAGAGATTAAAACAATACGTTATTTATATTGATGTGATGTCGATTGATATGAATAGCTAGTTACGTTAATATAGAGAGATGAAAACAATACTTTACTTATTTATATTGATGTGATGTCGGACTTGGCTGTGGAACTGAAGGACTTGGGCTGTGGAACTGAAGGACTTGGGC
>NC_140176.1:30899410-30924410 GCF_963971535.1 Notolepis coatsorum | reverse complement strand
GTCTTCTCAGCTCCTTGTCTTCTCAGCTCATTGTCTTCTCAGCTCCTTGTCTTCTCAGCTCCTAGTCTTCTCAGCTCCTAGTCTTCTCAGCTCCTAGTCTTCTCAGCTCCTAGTCTTCTCAGCTCCTAGTCTTCTCAGCTCATTGTCTTCTCAGCTCCTTGTCTTCTCAGCTCCTAGTCTTCTCAGCTCCTAGTCTTCTCAGCTCCTTGTCTTCTCAGCTCATTGTCTTCTCAGCTCCTTGTCTTCTCAGCTCCTAGTCTTCTCAGCTCCTAGTCTTCTCAGCTCCTAGTCTTCTCAGCTCCTTGTCTTCTCAGCTCCTTGTTTTCTCAGCTCCTAGTCTTCTCAGCTCCTAGTCTTCTCAGCTCCTTGTCTTCTCAGCTCCTAGTCTTCTCAGCTCCTTGTCTTCTCAGCTCCTAGTCTTCTCAGCTCCTAGTCTTCTCAGCTCCTAGTCTTCTCAGCTCCTTGTCTTCTCAGCTCCTAGTCTTCTCAGCTCCTAGTCTTCTCAGCTCCTAGTCTTCTCAGCTCCTTGTCTTCTCAGCTCCTAGTCTTCTCAGCTCCTTGTCTTCTCAGCTCCTAGTCTTCTCAGCTCCTAGTCTTCTCAGCTCCTAGTCTTCTCAGCTCCTTGTCTTCTCAGCTCCTAGTCTTCTCAGCTCCTTGTCTTCTCAGCTCCTAGTCTTCTCAGCTCCTAGTCTTCTCAGCTCCTAGTCTTCTCAGCTCCTAGTCTTCTCAGCTCCTTGTCTTCTCAGCTCCTAGTCTTCTCAGCTCCTTGTCTTCTCAGCTCCTAGTCTTCTCAGCTCCTTGTCTTCTCAGCTCCTAGTCTTCTCAGCTCCTTGTCTTCTCAGCTCATGCTCCTAGTCTTCTCAGCTCCTAGTCTTCTCAGCTCATGCTCCTAGTCTTCTCAGCTCATGGTCCTCAAACACCCAGAAGAACACAGCGCTCTCCTGCACATCTTTTATATTTGTTTTTTTTAGACATTACAGTAGACACTACAAACGTGACATACATACACGTATAAACAAAACAGAAAAAGTAATGATAATAAAAAAAACTGAACAAGACACCAAAAAATATATAGAAACAATTATAATAATAATAAAAAAAATAAAGAAAAAATTAATTAAAAAAAGTTAAATAAAAAGTTCTCAGAGCACTTCATGTTACAGAGTCGTTCCTATACAGTGTCCTTGTTTCAGGAGGTGAGAGATGTAGTCAATCGTTCCACATAGGAGATAAAGGGTTGCCACACCACGTCAAATGTTCCACTTGTTCCCTGCAGAGTATATTTTATCTTTTCAACTTTTAGATGGTACATTACATCGCAAATCCACCTGCCAAATGAGGGAGGATGTTCGTTTTTCCAGTTCATAAAAATGAGACGTCTTGCTAAAATAAGCGATACAGATCAGTTGTGCTTTTGGTAGATGTAAATCCTCGGAAGGGACACCAAAAAAAAAACAGGAAATGACATGGTTCCAGTACCCGACCTGCCAGGTCTGAGTAGAGCTTAAATATGGACGACCAGAAGTCTGCTAGGCTAGGACATGACCAAAATGTGTGATACAGACCGGCCGGGGCTTGTTTGAATCTGTTACAAGTAGGACTAACCTCAGGGAACATTTTTGACAGTTTGAGTTTGGACATATGTAGCCGATGTCCGATATTAAATTGAATAAGCCTGTGTCTCGCACAGATAGATGAAGCGTGAAATTATTTTAGTATTCTTGACCACACCTCTTCTGATATGTCTGTTTCAAAGTCCTTTTCCCAGTGCCCCTTTATAATTGAGAGTGACAAGTCCTCCATCTCGAATATGTTCGTATACAGTTTAGACATTGTTCCCTTGAGCTCAGGTTTTGTCTCCAGGATATTGAGTCTAGTGATGTATTTGGAGGCAGGGATGGAAATGTAGTGGATTGACTACGTATAAAGTTTCTAACTTGTAAGTAACGAAAGAAGTGGTGTGATGGCAAATCATACTTGTTCTTAATTTGTTCAAATGACATAAATACGTTGCTTTCATAGAGCAGTCTCGTGTTCAAAACTCCCTTTTTGAACCACTGATCAAATACGTTATCTAGGAGGGAAGCCGGAAACAGATGATTCGCTGCAATTGGAGCATAAGTAGACATAGAGGCTAAACCATAACTTTTTCTAAATGGGGACCAACTTTTCAGGGAATGCAACACTACAGGATTTAGACAGGACTGGGGAGATTGCAGGGGGATTGAAGAGCACAAAAGAGCACATCTTAACTCAAACACCCAGAGGAACACAGTTGACAGTGTTGACTGGTTAAAAGACCTTGTATGGATGTAGTTGCTGTCGGCACAATCTGAACAGTGATCTGCTCTTCATCAGCGCACACTCAGACACACACACACACACACACACGTGTGTGTACTCTCTTACACACACACACACAGCAGTGTGTTCAGGCTTACCTGCCGTGATCCTTGGCCCTATGCAGACATTCCTGGAGGGTCTGTTTGTGGGAGATATACAGCTGGGTGCTCCTGCTGACCTCATGTGCCATCCACTCTGTGCCATCTGCCCAACACATGTGGGCCTGCGGGCCGGCTAGCTTAGCATAGCCGCCGCGCCTGGAGCCTGAGCTGCTGCTGACAGCCAGTCGACATGTCCACCAGACAGGCTGATATTTTTTTTTTATTATTATTAATTTATTTATTTTGACAGGTTTTTTTACCTTTTAGTTCAGGCTAAGCCGGCTTTCAACTTTCCTCTTAACACTACATCGTAGTTTGGTCATTGTCTTCTTGTGTCACCTTCCCCCACTGTCGGCGCCCGTCTGGGATCACTTTTGGAGCAGACGCTCCTTGGCTACAACGGTGGTCAATCATTTTCGCCATCAGCGGTGACTGGTCAGTTCAGGACCGCGCACAACGGTCGACGACGTGGCCACTCGTCCGAACGGCTTGTCAAATGACGCTCGCTGGATGTTTCGTCTTGTAACTCGATAATGGAATCACGCAATAGGTCGAGTGTGGTGACGATCGAAAGGCGGCAAATTGAACTTTCCAACAGTGTATCGGTTGATCGGCGAAAACACAGCCCGGAGCCGGCAGACGAGGGCAAAGTGCTGTGACGGCCTGCTGTCGGTCCGTCCGATGCTTAAGAGGTTAACCACACAAGAGAATCTTAACCAGACACACCAGAGTGTGTGTGCGTGTGCATGTGCGCGTGTGTGTGTGTGTGTGTGTCTGCAGCCATGCCCCCTGGCCACAAGACCACATCACAGGTCACAGCGCAGGGATTAATTTACTTCTATTTATTTATTTATGTATTTGACATGAAAGCTTGTTAGCACTGGGTGTGTGTTTGTTCCTCCGAGCTGAAGTAACCGTCCTGGCAGGCTGCCGGGGGGCGGGCTGGGAGGGGGGCACTGTGGGGGGGGGCACCGCGCTGAGTGTGAGGTGTCGCTGGCCCAACATGGACGGGTCGCAATCGAAGATGACAGGGAGACTGTTGTCTGCCACGGGACACTCCTGGTGTGTGTTTGTGTGAGTGTGAGAGAAAGAGATGAAGAGAGTGGTGTGTGCGTGTGGGTGTGTGTGTGTGTGGGTGTGTGTGTGGGTGGGTGTGTGTGTGTGTGGGGGTGTGTGTGTGTGTGAGAGAAAGAGATGAAGAGAGTGGTGTGTGCGTGTGTGTGTGTGTGGGTGTGTGTGGGTGGGTGGGTGTGTGTGTGTGTGTGTGTGTGTGTGTGTGTGTCTGTGGGTGGGTGTGTGTGTGTGTGGGTGTGTGTGTGTGAGAGAGAAAGAGATGAAGAGAGTGATGGTGTGTGTGTCTGTGGGTGTGTGTGTGTGTGTGCATGTGCCTGTATGTGTGTTTGTGGGAGAGGCAGAGTGAGTGAGAATGTGTGAGTCTGTAAAACTGAGCGTGTCTGTCTGTCTGCGAATGTGTTTGACAGGGTATCTGCGTGGTATTAAAAAGTATTAAATTCATAATTCTCCATTTAAGGTATTAAAAAGTCTTACATTTCAGGTATAACATTTTTGGGGCGGGAGCAGTCGGCCCGGCTGTCGGGAGATTAAATAATATTGAATGATGAAATATGAAATGTTTTTGTATTCAAGTCAGTTGTATTTTGCGGCGCTGCCGGGTGCTGTGTGTGTGTGTGTGTGTGTGTGTGTGTGTGTGTGTGTGTGTGTGTGTGTGTGTGTGTGTGTGTGTGTGTGTGTGTGTGTGTGTGTGTGTGTGTGTGTGTGTGTGTGTGTGTGTGTGTGTGTGTGTGTGTGTGGTGTGTGTGTGTGTGTGTGTGTGTGAGAGGAAGAGTGAATGAAAAGCATTTATGTGCATGCAAAACTCTGTCCTTGTGTGTAGCGCTGACCCCAGCTGGACCCCCCCCCCCCCCCCCCCCTCCGGTCCCATTGGACATGTCTCTCTGCTCACAGCTCAGCTGGACCCCTTCGGTCCCGTTTGGACATGTCTCTCTGCTCACAGCTCAGCTGGACCCCCCCCCCCCCCCTCCGGTCCCGTTGGACATGTCTCTCTGCTCACAGCTCAGCTGGACCCCTCCGGTCCCGTTTGGACATGTCTCTCTGCTCACAGCTCAGCTGGACCCCCCCCCCCCCCCCCCCCCCCCCCCCTCCGGTCCCGTTGGACATGTCTCTCTGCTCACAGCTCAGCTGGACCCCCCCCCCCTCCGGTCCCGTTGGACATGTCTCTCTGCTCACAGCTCAGCTGGACCCCTCCGGTCCCGTTGGACATGTCTCTCTGCTCACAGCTCAGCTGGACCCCTCCGGTCCCGTTGGACATGTCTCTCTGCTCACAGCTCAGCTGGACCCCCCCCCCCTCCGGTCCCGTTGGACATGTCTCTCTGCTCACAGCTCAGCTGGACCCCCCCCACCCCCTCCGGTCCCGTTGGACATGTCTCTCTGCTCACAGCTCAGCTGGACCCCCCCCCCCCCTCCGGTCCCGTTGGACATGTCTCTCTGCTCACAGCTCAGCTGGACCCCCCCCCCCCCCCTCCGGTCCCGTTGGACATGTCTCTCTGCTCACAGCTCAGCTGGCCTCCACAGCAGGACGTCTGAAAAGATCTACATTAACATGTTTAATTTGATGTGTTTTCATGTGAATGAGCTGCCACACATAACCAGCCCCCACATACACACACACACACCACTACACACCAACACACACACACACACACACACCCATGCACACACACACACACACACACACACACACACACACACACACACACATCGCTACACACACACACACACACACACACACACACACACACACACACACATCACTACACACACACACATCGCTACACACACACACACACCTACACACACACCTACACACACACACACACACCACACATTCAAGTGCTTAATTAAACAATACGACACAGCTCGTTGCACTCATCACTCAGAATGGCAGCACCAAAATCATATAAATATCAAATATATTATATATATTATACAACTTATTTTACACGGCATGTGGGATGAGCGCTTCTGGAGACATGGTGCAGGACAGACAGTATTATGGCTCTTTAAACTCATGATGCTGCCACAGCGCCACCTATTGGCCACATCTGTCACGGTCGCTCAGACCTCGTATCCACACGTCATAGTGGTCGTAACTGTGAGCACAAAGTGGACCGGATGGAGACACACCGAGACGCGCACTATAGCGCCACCATCTGGCCAAACGGCACCAGATTCCACATGGTCCTCAGTGACACAACCTCCTGGTATGAAGTGGATCGAGTGAACAGTTCTGGAGATACACGCAGGCAGGCAGGCGTGTGTCTGGTTTGTTAACTAGCTGTGGTATAATAATATTCAGCCTCTGTGTCAACTGATCTTAACACATTCAGGGCCATTGGGATGCGTCTAATAAATCTCTAGAGGACCGGCAAATGTAAACAGACGTGGGGCTGTTTGTAGAGCTAAATCTATACTTTATAGTATTGCTATCTGTCCATTCTCATTGTCAATTGAGACAAGAATGGCTTAAAGAAAAAAAATCATCTATACGTTCTCATTTTATAGCGCCGTGAATATAAGCGTTATACGGGATTTCGGCTAGGATATTTCCTGGAAGGCGAGATACAGGGCTAATAGCTACTAACGTTATATCCAATGGCATTTCCGTTATACATATGCTACAGAAATAACTCAAACTGCATATAGGGCTGACCTTCGAAGCTTTTTTTGGCAATCGAAGCTTCGGGGCCGAGCTTCGATTTTAATTCGAAGCTTCGGATTTTTTTTTTTTTTTTTTTTTTTTTTTTTTTAATCTTATGTTGTGGGACTTGTACAGCACTTTCATAAACTTTGTTGTTTTTAAATGTGCTCTATAAATAAAGTGGGTTGGATTAATTAATTAAGTAGCCCCTTTCGTGACTGAGCCAACAAGGTTTCACTCGGCTGTGTGATTTAATTCAAGGTGGATCGCTGTTGTCGTTTGAACAACTTCAGATTTCATGGGAACTACCAATCCCCCAAATCAAGAATGTTTAAGATGAATGAAGTAAGATTTTGATTATTTGAAATATGGCCTGTGTAGACTAAACTATGCACATAATTATGTCAGTCTACAAGGTCCGGATTCTACATGGTCCGGCAATGTAGACCTTGTAGACTCCACTACAGACCAATTATCAGTGAATGTTCATGCATTTTTAAGAAGGGCAACTTCCACAAAAAAACAAAGAACTCACCAAAACATCTCAGTAGCACCTTATCTAAATTTTATTTCCTATTTTGTTTATTCATCCCAGTATCTTTCTTTTCTTATGTTTCTAACAACTTGCCACGGATATATCCATGCTTCTGTCCACAACGGGTGGAATCGAAACACGGAGATCTCCGTGGTCGGGCGCCATTGTGTTAACACTTTCAGTGCCGGCCTCCGTTTCCTATTTACCCCGTTGAATGCCAACGCCCACTTCAATGATAGAGCTCTCATATTTGCGAACGCATAAACTCTATCTTAAATTATGGCTATGTGTCTAATATGGCCGTCGCTTATCAATGACTTGTTTGCAGTCAACATTGTCGAAACGAATTGTTTTTTAATTGGTTCATTTCCGTTTTATACCATTTTGAAAAACGCTAGTTTCTTGAAACTTCCAGAAGATTTCAGAAGATTCTGTGATAATCGCCCTTTACTGGAATACACTGGAATACACAAAACACGTTGTCATTTTTCAGCCTATTTATGAATCGTTTTCAAATAAACACTAGATTATCGATAGTATATGTGTACTTATGCACGCTATAGAAGCGGGCTGAAAAATCGATTCTCTTATTTCCTGATCGCACACACACACATACACACATATGGCACACGCTGATATATAGGTGAAAATAACTCTGATTATCCCAATACTGGTAAAATAGATTCCTTACCTCAGATCAGATGTTCTCCAAAAAGATTATTCCAATTCCTGATCGCCATTCCAAATATTGATCACGTTTATTGATCCGACGCTGGGTACTGGAAATATATATTCCACGCTGTTCTGATGGTCCACAATGAGTCCGATCGGCTCGGGTTACTTGCCTGAGAAGTAAAATGTGGATTCCATCCATTTTCATTGAGTCCATTCCAATGCGTGCATTACCATCCGGGAGACGATAGGGGGCGGTATTTTCCCTATTCGAGTTCAGACAGATCCCCACTGGTAACGTGAGGCTAGATTGATGAAATATGAATGGAAATTGCTAATAAAAAAAATAACGATTAAAAACGGCATATCTCATCGGCTGGCACTCAACGGTTGGCATGAAATAACGAATTATGCCGTGGCTGGCACTCAAAGTGTTAATGGGTATAAACCCCCCATTTCACAAGGCCAAGACCATTACCTTACACACACTAGAAACCCTGAAAAGTACTATGAACTTAAAAAAAATTTGGAAACAGATTACCTCGAAAGATTTAAGTGAACAAACTCAATTTTCTTAAGCAAGCACGACAAAATTGTCCTCTTAAAAAATGCCATACAAATATTATATGTTGAAATAATCTTCCACTTTTCTTTTTATAAATCTTTTATTCAACTTCATATTCAATTAATTCTAGAATTGTAACCCTTTAAATACCAGTGTTTGTGATGGCATCACAAATTATTGTTATGTGTCTTTTTTTAACAATAATTTGTGATGCCATCACAAACACTGGCATTTAAAGGGTTACTTACAATTCTAAAATTTATTGCATATTTGGTGGTTATGATCAGGGCTGAAGTTGAATAAAAGATTTATGGGGGGGAAAAGTGGAAAATTATTTCAACATATAATATTTGTATGGCCTTTTTGAAGAGGGCAATTTAGTCACTTAACACATTCTGCGCCATGCAGTATGCTATCTTATACCACTCTCTGCCAGTGCTGTAACCCTATGGAGTAGCTCACCTTCTTTGCAGGGCTATAACTTTTTAAATATTATAGCTATATCGACATTACTATGGCCCATTCAATATCGGGTATCTATCGTTCCGGATGTGGGAACGTTATATTCTTCCATTCATACATTGTCGTGTTAGTACCGTCGTGATTATAAGTATGTTTTTGGAGTGTATAGCACTAATTCCTAGAACGCGCGTTATAGGCCCCGACGCGTATTACACATAATCGACTGGCGTTTCGTTCCTATACACGCTATATTAAAAAATTTAAATGCATATGATCGCTATACATTATGCTCCATCATGCGTGAAGGAAAGGGGGGGGGGTCGTTTATGATTCCTTGATTGTCACTAACGGCTTTCTTTAGTAAGACGCCATACGTTGATCGGATAGATTGCAATGAAATAAATGGACAATCGAGCTGGAAATAACGTTAGATTACTCTTACCTGTGCCCGATGAGACTGGAGGAAAAATATTCCAATTATTTGATGTCGATCTGCTAGATCCATTTTCCGTTTGTATGACGCAATAAACGCCGAAAGCATATTTATTCTTGCGTCTCGAAAGCGATCCCATGCATTCGAGTGTGTATCTTGATCCACGTTACAAGATATCTCTGCCAGAGCTTTTTCCCCGATGCACAGAGCGCCACTTCCGGTTTAGAGTGGAGTGCAACTCGCCCGAAATCCACCGAGGCGTTGCAATATCAGACAGGGTCCAGCTGGCTCCCGGGGCCTTCCTGGATGAGTTAACTCATTGTTGGTGCTATTCGATTGGCGGGCAATAACGAGATAACTCCTCTTTGGCGCAAGATGTGTTAATGGTAAGAGTGTAACTTTAAATTCTACCGGCTGAATGAAAGTGATGTTAATAAAAAAAGTAAAAAATGTTTCAAGATAATTCAAAGATACGCACCGTTGCCACATATCTTGGCTACAAACATAACCACTGCATTACAGTTACTGTGTGCGGCAGTTCAATTATATTGATTTTACTTTACTCAAAATTATAGTTGTTCCGATACCGATACCAGTATCGGAAATGCCGCCGATACTGCCTAAAATGCTGGTATCGGCGAGTACCCTCTAATGCTGCGCTCCGATACCACGTAATTTATGTTGAGTGAGCATTATAAAACAAACGTGTGTTTAGTTTCTCAAGTTTCTTTAATAGTTGTCATACAGAAGTACAGAATACTTTCATACAAAATGCTTCTTACTGTTACGCTCCAGAGACTGTGCTAGACAAGATAGTATCAAATAACATAGTATAGCATGTAATTTAGAAGAAGAAAATGAGGTCACAGTGTTCGGTATAGACATATGTACAATTTTCTGAGTTACCATATAATATACAATACTATGCAGTGTACTAATGTACAGTAACCGACCGTGAATTAAAGTGTCAATGCTGTTTGTCATTTTAACAGCAGATACTTTCTTAAATGCCATCCTCCCGACAGAGCGGTGTTGACGGGGAGCTCAGATGGGTTCGCTTGGTGGTGTTATTAGCATTGAACAGCTAACCGAAAGCTAGCGTTAACTAACGTTAAAGGTTTAGCCATAACGTTACCTTGGATAAAGTTGGGGCTATTCATAATCCAGCAATAATGGCTGCAGACCTGCAAGCAAAGTACAGCAAGTTGGCAAAGGAGTATTCCAACGTAAATCACATTTTCACCAGTAACGTTAGTCTTTCCATCTGCCGGTAGCTCATGCTAGCTAACCTAGCTCACGTTAGCGTCGTCACTGAACCACCTCGCGTACACAATTAATGACATGTTGCGGACAGCCATATCGGTGACAATGTTTAGCTTTTAGTGCCAAATGAGTCTGAGGCGGAGTCTCAAAAGAGAATGTTGAATATTTATTGTGCAAAAATCACAACAGAGCCTCTACTACTAACTGAACCGGAGCCTTCTGGTAGCAAGTGCAGCAAGTAATAATGTCCGTGTGGATCATTGGAGTAGGGTATATCTGCAGTGCTGCAGCCCCACTCATTGATTAATGATACTAATACAAATCTATACAATCACCTGTTGTTGAATAAATACCATTACTTTCTAGTTATTACTAAAAAACAGTATATATAAAACAGTAGCTGTATATAAAAAAAAAAAATAATAATAATAAAAAAAAATTAAAAAATGTAATTAATTTTTTTTTTAATGTATGCACTGGTATCGGATCAGTATCGGTATCGGCCGATACCCAAAGCTTAGGTATCGGAATCGGATCGGAAAGGAAAAAATGGTATCGGAACATCTCTACTCAAAATACATTTGATAGACTCATTGTGCAACCCAGGAGAGAACAATAAAACAGCTCTAATAAGTAGAAGTAGTAAATTGTCGCCCAAGGCTTTCTAAACCATGGATCCATTCACTCTTGATATCTTATGTCTAAACAAGCCCAGTGTTCACATGCTGAAAGGGGAATGATCTCATGTTGTAATCCTCCTACTGGTAATACCCAATCTAATGTAACAATCAATAATTTTTTTCATTCAATGCAGCTCCAAAATTATGACAAGGACTATAATAATTAATTGAATCCGGATTTATTTTTGTCTAAACAAAATGTGTCTACAAAGGCATGACATTGTTCATGATCCATCTTCATGTGATAATTTTTCTGAAAATCCTTTTAACTCTTTTATTTCAGCCTATAATATGACAAAATATTTTTCTACTCTACATCTAAATATAAGAAATCTTCCCAAAAACTATGACAATTTTTTTTTTTTCCTCCATTTTCCTCCGATTTTCTCCCATCCCAATGTTAGTCGTATGCCAATTCCCAATCCCCTTCCTGGTCACTGCGCACTTACCCCCCACAGTCAGATCATCTGGGAGAGTGGAGGCTATCACGTGCTTCCTCCGACACACGTCCAGCCAATCAACCGCTTCTTTTCACCTGGCAGCGCTGATCCTCCCTGAGAGGGCGTAGCGTGTGGAAGGATCACACTATCCCACTCAGGTCCTATCCGCGCTTAGCAGGCGCCCCGACCGAACTGTAGGAGTCGCTGTTTACAACGACCCGGACCCACCCCGCCAGCTTCTCCCACCCTCTAATACAGCCAATTGTATTAGTGTGAACGGCCAGCCAAGCTGGTGACAACCCCGGAGCTGTGAGCTGGATTCGAACAGGCGAATCCAGCTCACAGCTCCGGGGTTGGTGACGAACGCAATCTCCGCTACGCCACCTAACCGCCCAACTATGACAATTTCTATCATTATCTCTCATCACTGAACCATGTATTCATATTGGTTCTAACTGAAACATGGCTTACAGAGGAAATTAACTTGCTATTTGAAATCACCAACTATACAGCCACACATAGGTGTAGAGCAGTGTTAATTTTGCCAGCTATTTTAATTTTAGTCTTAGTCATGTGTCAAATGCTCCTTTTTCGTTTTCATCATATTTAGTCACCTTCATTTATTTTTCGTTTAGTCAGTTTTAGTCAACTACAGGTCTGAGCATTTTAGTCTTAGTCGGTGTTAGTCTCGATTGTCTTTTTTGTCTTTGTCTAGATTTAGTTGCAGAAAACTGATGATTTTTGTCTAGTTTTCGCTAATGAAAAAATGGCATTTTATATTTTTATATTGTAAATAATGCAATTCAATTTATTAAGTATAGTCTAGCCAAAACCCTATCAGCTGATTCACAATAAGTTCAGTAGAAGGCTAGAAGCCCAATAGTAACCAAACATTCCTTGAAATGGTCAATAGATTCAGAAATAGTCAGACATGGAATGGAACATATTCTGATTTCAATTGCTTTTTTTTACCAACAAAGCAACATTAGGATAGTGTAAATACACAGTGCACACTGATTGCAATTCTCACTGGGACCTACTGTACAAATGTCACACACGTCACACACACATTCCCTTTTGTCCGTTGAGTACAACCGTAGATCGCTGACGTCACTTTAAACATAAAACTTAAAATGGCGGCCTCCATCAGAGCATTTGGCTAACAACATTAGCTTAGCAAACTTGCCACCGCACTTCTATGTGCATAAAGTGTGGTAACAAAATATCACAGCCCCTAAGACTGGGAGTGTTCTAACTCTACTGAGCCTGTACCCAACATTATATGAAAAATTAAAAGTCATTACGATGTTTTAGTGCACTTCAAGCGCTAAAGGGATTCATTAACAACTTATACTAGTAGGGTCCGGAAACGGAAATGGGAAATGCTGAAATAATAACGTGAATTATTCTAAAAGTTATAATTATTTTGTCTCATCTTGTTTTAGTCAACATAAATTAAGAGAGAATTCGTCATGGTTTTTGTAAAGTACATTTTTGTGTCCTCAGATGTAGTCAACTATAATGCATAAATTATTTAGTCACGTTAGTGTCACATGATCTACATTAACGTGACGTCACGTCTCGTTGTCGTCGGGGGGAAAAGCTTCGTTGACGACCATATTTAGTCATTATTTTCGTTGACAAAATTAACACTGGTGTAGAGGAGGCAGAGGTGGTGGAGTTTCTCTCTATGTTCAAAAGGGTCTTGAATTCAAACAGAGATCTGACCTTGAAGTGAAGCTTCATGACTGAAATTGTGAATCTGTTTTTCTAGAGGTTAATTTACATTAACATTTTGTCATTTAGCTGATGCTTTTATCCAAAGCGACTTACAAGTTCTGTATGACAAGTCATCAGGAAGGGCACAACTCTATCAACAATGTTCATCAAGTTTTGAGTGTTACAGTATTGGTTAGTATATTTTTCAACCGTTTTTCAAAAAGCAACAGGGCTTTTGAGGTGATGAAATCACTGCACCCAGGCAGCAGTGCTTTGGCAAAAAAGATTTCCGAGTATATATCTGCTTAGAAAACGAAAATGTCAATATTTTTTTAATAATTTCTCCACGTGGTAAATACACAGGTCACAACATGTTTACAGGAACGTTTTGGAGTGTATTTCGTGACTGCTACACTGGCACACCTACTTCCAGTGAATGACGCTAAGCTAGGCTAACGGTGTGGCTGTTCCCTAAGCCTAATGCATGCACAGAGAAGAAAAGGGTATGTATCTGCTTGTCTAACTCCAGGGTAGATGGCAAATAAGCAAATTTCCCAAAAAGTTGGCATGTTCCTTTAACGCTATCAGTGCCGGCCTTGTTTACCTTTTTACCCCCTTTGTCTGCCTATTTATGAATCGTTTTCAAATAAACGCTAGATTATCGATAGTATATGTGTACTTATGCACGCTATAGAGGCAGGCTGAAAAATCTATTCTCTCATTTCCTCAAGATCACACACACACACACACACACGGCACATGCTGATATCTCAGTGAATACAGCTCTGATTATCCTAAAACTGGTAACATAGACTCCTTACCTTAGATCAGATGTTCTCCAAAAAGATTATTCCAATTTCTGATCGCCATTCCAAATATCGATCGTGTTTATTGATTGATTATTGGCTGCTGTAAATATATATTCCACGCTGCTTTCCATCTCGCGATCACTTCCATGTTCATCAGACGGCTCGCCAGCACAGTGGAGCCAGTAGGCTCCACCTCTACAGATCCAGCAGTATAATCAAATGGGCTGCAGTTACACAGGGATAGACGATAGGGGGTGGTATTTTCCCATCTGAGCTTTTAGAGGGTCTGCTGTACCAACGGGAGACTCGGTTGATGAAATATGAATTCAGATCGCTAATAAAAAAAATCAAACGACAATACACGTCGTCGGCACTCAACGGGGGGCATGATAAGACGACAATACACGTTGTCGGCATTCAAAGTGTTAAGGATTGGATGGCCCGAATACGGGCCATCACGCACGCGTGCGCACGTCGCGGCAGTTTGCCCTCGTCTCTCAGCTCCGGGCTGCGTTTTCGCCGATCAACCAATACATTGTTGGAAAGTTTAATTTGCCGCCTTTCGATCGTCGATCGACCGTTGTGCCCGGTCCTGAACTGACCAGTCACCGCTGATGGCGAACATTATTGACCACTGTTGTAGCCAAGGAGCGTCTGCTCCGAAAGCGTTCTGAGACGGTCGCTCAGAGTGGGGGAAGGTGACACAAGAAGACGAAGAAGTAGGGCTGGGCGATATAACGATAACAATAATTATCGCGATATATTTTAATAATCGATATCGAAAAGAAAAAATATATAGAATTTTTTTTTTTTTTTTTTTTACCTGCAACAGGGCAGTTTTAAAACCAGAGACAGTGGAGACTTGTCTTTCTTGCCTGCAACTTAAAGGGGAACTATTTGACTATTTCTTTCACTATTTGGGCACTTTTACACAATTCCTGTGAGTCTATGGAACACCTCTGTAAGTTTTTTTTTCAAAAAAAATCATTGTTTTGTATTTCTAATCAAGTACTCAAAAACAGCATTTTTCTACCTCAAGATCTTAAGCCGTTTTGAGGCTGGGCTCCAACCACTGTGTGGCCTGGTGCCAACTGCCACATCAACTGCCACATTATTATGCAGCTGAGAAATCTCTGACATCACAGATATGCACATTTTCAGATGACTCAGTTCAGTGAGGGTGAATATTGTGAGAGGAGAATTGGAAGAATGTGCCAATATGAGAATTAGAGACATAGATCCTATTAATATAAGTCCACATAGCTAGGAAACAATGCTAAACACTGAAAAAGGCCATTTATAAGATAGTTCCCCTTTAAAGTAATGGCTTTGCTTGTCCAAATGACAATACTGACCAAATAGAGATTTATTTTTCTCTTGTCCATTTATTTTGTTTGCTTTCTAATTTAAAATACAGTTTGAAACCGTCTGTACACAGTAGGCTATGTGTGCTAGCAGAGCTAGTCTCCAGTCATGAGTCACGGTGCACATGTGCGGTGGTTTGTCCACCAAAAAAGCCCCAAAAGATAGAAAATAAACTAGCAGAGCCAGAACTGTTCAACTCCCCTGGAGCCACAGCCAGCAGGAGAAGCTGGTTTACTTTCGCTTTTAAACCAGCTGCAGCCTGAGAACTGGAGTGTGAGGGGATGTAACACTAAAGATGGCGGCAACGACAAAGAATTATAGGACAATATCGATAATATCGAATATCGAGTGATATGATATTGTTATCGATATCGCGATATCATTTTTGGCCATATCGCCCAGCCCTACGAAGAAGTCCGTTGTTTGATGAGAGCCTCTGAATTAGTGGGTTATCGATAGCTAACTTTACTCCTGAGGAGAGCTTAGCTAATCAGCTAACGTTAGCAATCCAAGTTTAGCTCGCACAAAATTCTCATATCGCCAACCAAGTTAACATTATACTTAACACTACATAAACTGTTGTGATATCTAATTTGTGTACCACAACAGCAATAAAAAGTTGTTCTTCTTACCTTTATTATTCTGAACATTCCTGTCCTGTTGACGCACATGATATCAGACGTATTCTGACTTTAGAACTCTAACAATATGATTAAAATGTACGCTTATAATTATTTGCATATAATATTTAGTTAAATCAAATGAGACATGCATGTTAATGGTACCAATGCGTTAAAGTCAGATACACTAATTCACAGGTTTTGAGTTAGGTCGCTGAGTTTTTTAATTGACTGATACTGTTAGGTTTACAGTGCAAGCACCCCCCACACACACAGTAACACACACTCACACACACACACACTCTCACACAACTCTACCACCACACCATTTGGTTCACACGCTCACTCTCTTGATCACTCCCAACACGCAGACACTGCTGCGCTGTTGTTTTACGCAAGATACACACACACACACACACACACACACACACACACACACACACACACACACACACACACACACACACACACACACCTACACACACACACACACACACACACACACACACACACACACAAAGATACGCCATTCATTTACACAAGCCTCCCTGCAGAACCAAAAACGTTTCTCGCTTTCCGCCACAATTGATTGGGCGTCTGACCTTTGGCCCCGGCTGTGCAGACAGACTGTGCACTCGTTTGCTGCCGGCGGAGTTGAGGAGCGGAGGATGAAGAGACAGGCCGATGGGGGTGGCGCTGGTAGAGGTGGGGGGGTTGGGTTCACGTAGCACGCATTCCTTCCTGTCAGACCCTGAGCCCTTTCATAGTGACTTGACTCGGTTTGGGTAAAATAGATTGAGGATGGGTAAAGGAGAGAGAGAGAGAGAGAGAGAGAGAGAGAGAGAGAGAGAGAGAGAGAGAGAGAGAGAGAGAGAGAGAGAGAGAGAGAGAGAGAGAGAGAGAGAGAGAGAGAGAGAGAGAGAGAGAGAGAGAGAGAGAGAGAGAGAGAGAGAGAGAGAGAGAGAGAGAGAGAGGAGAGGGAGAGAGAGAGAGAGGGGGGAGGAGAGAGAGAGAGAGAGGAGGGAAGGAGAGAGAGAGAGAGAAGAGACGAGAGAGGTGGAGAGGAGAGGAGAGAGGAGGGGGGAGGAGAGAGAGAGGGGAGAGAGAGAGAGAGAAGAGAGAGAGAGAGAGACACCTGTTGAGAGTGTGCTGGTGGGTGAGGAGGAGGTGGGGCTCTAGGAGGAGGGTAGTCAGAGGACTGATTCATGGCGTGGTGGCGACTGCTGGGACGGTCTTCAGAGGTCCCCCCCACAGAGCCCAGGGGAGCAGGGAGGAGAGAAGAGGAGGAGAGAGGGGGGGGGGGGGGTTCCAAAGGGTGGCCGTTTGAAGTTTCCACCCCGGCTGGGGCACAGACGTTAGCCCAGGGCAGGGCTCTCCTCTCAGGGGGGTCCCGGTGGAGCGTTTACCCAACCAGGCAGGCAGCTGTCGGACGGCCTCTTCTGTCTGTCTCGACCCCTCCATCCCTCTGTCCCTCTCCTCTGTGTGTGTGTGTGTGTGTTGGCTCGGCCCTGACAGCTTTATGGCACCAAACGGAGCACCTGGACCTCAGTCAGACCCTCAGGACGAGGGGTAGGGGCTTCTGAAGGCATCGTGATATTCAAATATCCTGTTGAAGATTTGTTTGGTTATTAATCGCTTCACAGAACGGCCAGGAAAAGAAAAGGAGAAAAGATATTATGCAGCTCAGGCATTTAAATGAATAATCAGGGATATCCTGACACATGGCATTGTATTTTACCTGCACTATTCTTATTCTGCCTACTTTTATACACTTCCTATCAAATTCATGTGTCAGTTCTATGCTAATTTTATCTCACTACCTCTTATTCACTGTAATTTAGTTACGAGCGATGCACTGCTCTGTTGTAATTTAAAACTGAACTTATATTAAGTGTTATGAGTGATGCACTGCTCTGTTGTTATTGTATATTTTTATTGAACTATTTTATCACACTTTTTTACTCTGTATTCTATTTTATAATTTTTATTACTGCCTATTTTTAAACTGAATGAAACCGTAAACAGAGAGGCCTATTGGGATGTTAGATCCTAATGTAGAAAACTGTGATTTACCTTACCTTGCTACCTTTTAATATTTTTTATGCTCTCTTATGCCTGTATTTTTTTTTACTGCTGTGAAGCACTTGGAACTGCAATTTCTGTATGAAAAGTGCTATACAAATAAAGTTATTATTAAAGTTATTATTATTCATTATAAGATAAGATATAATAAGAAGATAAGATAGAATAAGATAAGTAGGGCTGGGACTTTATTGCGATAATTTCTATTAATTAACTACAGAAGGGGAAAAAGTAAGCATTTTTGCGCACGTTGCCGCACTTTGCTCTCGTCTGTCGGCTCCGGGCTGCGTTTTCACTGATCAACAAATACATTGTTGGAAAGTTTAATTTGCCGCCTTTCGATCGCCACCCCCACTCAACCTATTGTGTGCTTTCGGGTCTCGAGTTAGAAGACGAACACTTTATTCATTGTTTTAAGTTATTATTTTCTTTAAGTTATTATGTGCATCACTCTGTTTTGAATTTGATGCACATTTGTAATGCATGAATGTCATCCTTTTGTGTTAAATGGCTGCATAAAGCAAGCATTTGTTGACTCATGTTGATAAGAGTATTAAAACTTGGAACTTGAAAAAGATCCGTTTAAGGTAGATACAAAATGTAAAAATAAAATGTGATTAATTTGCGATTAATCACGAGTTAACTATGGACAATCATGCGATTAATCAGATTAAATATTTTTATCGATTGACAGCACTAATAATAAGATCAGAGGGCGGCTAGGTGGTGTAGTGGGCAAGGCGCTCGCCACCAATGCAGGAGACGCTGGGTTCGAGCCCAGCTCTCCGCATTGCTATCAGCTTGGCTGGTCGTTCATACTAATACAATTGGCAGTATTAGGGGGTGGGAAGCTGATGGGTGGGGATCAGACGTTGTGGACAGCGACTCCTACAGGTCGGTTGGTGCGGCTGCGCAGCAGAATCAGGAAGCGACTATCACCGACATCCAAGAAGGGGGATCCCCCTTTGAACGGCCGGCCCTCCTAGGGTTTCTCTCCTCCGCATTGCCTGTGGTGCTTTTTTCCTATTGCTAGGTTTTTAGTGAGTTTTTCCTTACCTTCGCTGAGGTATGTCTGGGAGTGTTGTTTTGGATTTCATGATGGGTTTTTTGTTCTTGATTTATTGTGATGTTTTTTTCTTGACTTGTTTAAAGAAGACTTGTCCAGCCCATGGGGACATTAACGTGTGATTGCGGGCTCTACAAATACATTGATTTGATTTGATTGAATCAGGTCCTAATCTGGGTCATCCTTGTCGGGGGCAACTCCGTGTGACCCACGCATGTGCTGACGTAGGAAATTACTTTTAAATGCTTTCCGTGCCTAAACCTAATCCTGTCTGAACACATGAAATAATGTATTGGAGGTACGATTAGTCAGTGACGGCAGGGTTTTAATTTCATATTCTCTAAAGGCACATCAAGCTGAGGAGTTATTGTCACTCGCTTACTAGACTCTGTGGATACAGTGTGTCTGTACGTGCCATAACCTCTTAAGCCCTAGCCATATTTTCAGAAAATGTGTGATATTATTTTGTTGCTATTGTTCTCATTTACCATTGTACAATCTATCCCTTCCAACCAAGGATAATAATAGATTATATTATATTCAAATGTATTGTCATCAAGTACAGTACAATGAAAAGAAGTTTGGCATCCAAGCAGACTGCTAATGTAGCAGTAAAGTGCAATAGTAATATACAATGTACACTGTACAGGTGATTAAACTGGGTATAAATTAGTACTACTGAGTGTAGTGCTAATCGGATGTATGTACAGAGTTGTAGTATTAATATGTACAGTGATACTAGTGATACAGGTATAAAGACACTATGGTAGTAAGTTATACTGGCCAGCAGCTTACTAGGTAAGGGATATGTACAGGTATAGTCAGACAGATATGGATATATATATGCTGTAAATATAAATGTATATATATTAGGGCTGCAAACGATTAGTCGACATAATCGACGACGTCGATCATAAAAACTCGTCGACGCAGAATGTTTGCGTCGATTAGTTGTTAAAAAAAATGAAAAAATACGTTTTATTTTTATTATTTTTATACTTTTTTTTTATAATATCTTTTTTTTTGCACTACCTATCTTTGTGAAAGTGGCTTCTCAGCTCTGGTCCAGCTGAAGACAAATCAGAGGAACAGATTGGACATTGAGCATTGCCTCAGAGTTGCTTTGTCTACCATCACCCCAGACTTTGAGACTCTTGTCAGGAGCAAACAACATCCCCAGTTATCCCATTAGTTCCCTGGGGATGTTAAAGGAAAACTCCAACATTTTGGGAAATTAGCTTATTTAACATCTTCCCTGGAGTTAGACAAGAAGATACATACCTTTTTTGTCTCTGTGCATGCATTAGGCTTAGGGAACAGTCGCTCCGTTAGCATAGCTTAGCTTCATCACTGGAAGTGAGTATGGGCCGGAGCCTGGCGTTCCCACACAGTGTATAGTTTGATTGATTGATTGAAAAGTTTATTAACAGATTGCAGAATACACTCCAAATACAACTCCAAAACGTTCATGTAAACATGTTGTGACCTGTGTATTCACCACGTGGAGAAATAAAAAATAATTGAATTAGACAATTACGTTTTATAAGCAAATATACTTGCCCAACCACTACTGTATGAGCGCAGCCAGTGATTTCAACGTGACGGCGTGTTTGTTTACATTCTCATTCATTCAAAAGATCCGAACCGATTGAAGTTTATGGATACCATGACTTGAAATCCTCTTACCTTGACGAATAAAAGCCTCCCCAATTTAGAAAACAGTAATCCAATGGCTGGTATTGATAATATTACTACTAACGCTCGGAGCTAACCAGCAACCGGACACTCAAGCAGAATACGAGAGCAATGACTTCCTTTCTGGGGGGTTTCAAAATAAAAGAGCGACGTCTATAGCAGCGGAAAACGTTTATTTTGTACATTATCTAATGTTAACACGAACCTAAACTAACGTTACAACTAACCTAAAGTTAGTTTAGGTTTGTGTTAACGTTAGATAATGTACAAAATAAACGTTTTCCGCTGCTATAGACGTCGCTCTTTTATTTTGAAACCCCCCAGAAAGGAAGTCATTGCTCTCGTATTCTGCTTGAGTGTCCGGTTGCTAGCTCCAAGCGTTAGTAGTAATATTATCAATACCAGCCATTGGATTACTGTTTTCTAAATTGGGGAGGCTTTTATTCGTCAAGGTAAGAGGATTTCAAGTCATGGTATCCATAAACTTCAATCGGTTCGGATCTTTTGAATGAATGAGAATGTAAACAAACACGCCGTCACGTTGAAATCACTGGCTGCGCTCATACAGTAGTGGTTGGGCAAGTATATTTGCTTATAAAACGTAATTGTCTAATTCAATTATTTTTTATTTCTCCACGTGGTGAATACACAGGTCACAACATGTTTACATGAACATTTTGGAGTTGTATTTGGAGTGTATTCTGCAATCTGTTAATAAACTTTTCAATCAATCAATCAAACTATACACTGTGTGGGAACGCCAGGCTCCGGCCCCTACTCACTTCCAGTGATGAAGCTAAGCTATGCTAACGGAGCGACTGTTCCCTAAGCCTAATGCATGCACAGAGACAAAAAAGGTATGTATCTTCTTGTCTAACTCCAGGGAAGATGTTAAATAAGCTAATTTCCCAAAATGTTGGAGTTTTCCTTTAAGCTAAGAAGTCCGCTATATATTTTTTGTTTGTTATTTAAACACTTCCACTTTCATTTGTATTTCATTTATTTATCTTGTTATGAGTGATTGTTGTATTGTTCAAATACATTTAGATTTAAAGTGGCCTAAGATCCAAATTCAAATGTTTCATGAGTCATTATTTTAATTTGCTATGGGATCATAATGTTATGTTAAGTTAACTGTTAAGGCAGAGGGACTGGACAACAGGGTGACATTCACAGGTGTGCAGACTTGAGCATGTGAGGTAAAACATGCATTGGAGAAGGAGCCATGCCCACAGGAAGCAGAGATTGAGGGTGTGACAAAAATAATCGTTAGATTAGTCGACTAATCGAATGACAAAAATAATCGTTAGATTAGTCGACTAATCGAAAAAATAATCGACAGATTAGTCGATTACCAAAATAATCATTAGTTGCAGCCCTTGTAACGGTACACAAAAACCACGGTACGGTATGTACCTCGGTTTTGAAGTCAAGGTTCGGTATGGGTTTTCGGTACAGTGGGGGAAAGTTTGGCTTTCCATGTTCCACTCAGGGGTGATGTAGTTTGCAGTAACTAATTGAACGAATATTCTATATTGAACGGGCCCCCGGACCGCACGGGCGGAAGAGGTTAACGCATAAAGAATAAAAAATCTAATCGTGATCTGAAAATCCAAATCCGTATCGAATCTTAAAATGGACTGCATTTGTATAATTTATAAAATGTATAGTTTATAAATGTATTAAATGTGTGTATTGTTACATACCTAATACTCCCCCCCCCCCCCCCCCCCCCCCCCCGAGAGAGAGGACCTAAGTGAGGTGTCGGCAGGGCGATCCATCACTCCCTCCTGTCTGTCTGGCCACTCAGCCTCCTCAGGAAACACCTTTCAGACCAGGAGATTAGACTGTGACATGAGGAGGAGAGCATGATGGAGGGAGAGCACTGACAAACGGGAGGAAGAGAGTGGCGAGAGGCAGAGAGAAAATGATGGAGTGGGAACGAGAGAGATGGATGAAGGCAGGGAGGGAGGTAGTGGTAGAGATATGGAGAAGAGACCCTCCTGCCTGGTGGTGGGGTTTGCAGACCATGGGGACGAGCTTGTCAGAGACAGAATAAACATGAACTTGTCCATTAAGGGGACCTGCTGACAGCTCTAAGTGGCCCCTTGAAAGGATGAGGCCACATGAAGAGGGAACATTAGTGCGTCTCTTAAAGTGGCCCTGGAGTGAAAGAGCTCCTTCTCAGATGGAGTGTACGGCTGTGTACCAATGCTGCCAGAAACACACAGACAAAAACTGCATTCTCTAGTATTTTTATATGCAAATTGACCTCAAGTCCCACCCTCTTGTCTTTGTTCCTCCAATCGCAACTGTTTGTCTTAGGGAAGCAGATAGGTCCATTCCTTTCTCTATTCCTGGGGGTGGCATGGAAATGTAATCTCATCTCCAACCAATAAAATATGATCACATACTAATCCCACTGCACACCTGTGATCATATAAAACTTTTTTGTTTCTCTGGGGCTACTGGACACATAGAGATGAAACTGATATCAATCTTCCTGTCTCACTCTTGGGAAGATGGCAAATGAGTGTGTTTCCCCCAAAATGTTGAAGTGTTCCTTTAAGGCCTTGTGTTGGGTTCACAATCACACAGTTCAGACCATTACATATCACAAAGGTTCAAGTTTTGTTTTATTTGTCACATATAAGGTACAAGTACATTACAGTGAAATGCTTGGTTCTGTATGAGCCTCCTAAGATTGTGCTTCATACAGTAAAAAAAAAAAAAAGTTAAAGAATAAAGACCAAACACTGTACAAAGTGTCACAGAGAAGCAGAAGACATTCTTCTCACATTTGACCATATCCAGCATCTCCACTTATATATGTTATTGTACCCCGAGGAGTTTTAACTGCACGACAAGTCGACAACCAGTTCCCCCACAGGTTCTTGTGTTACTGGTGGCTGTGGGAGGGCTGGCAGGGCTGGGGAGCAGCCTGCGTGGCAGAAAGAGACGGGTACCACACACAGCGTGCTGTTAGCGCCTCCATGTAGCACCTCGGGGGGGGGGAATCCATTTCCGGGCGGGTCTGTCCAATATTGCAGCGGGCCTCCGCAAATAAATCTTGATCAAATAAATCTTACGCCTATCGCGGCGTTTTCACACATTCCACGCCGAGGAGAAATAGAGAGAGAACTCCTGTAAAAGTCTCAGAGTCTGAGGGAGTCACGGTGGGTTTGGTTGCGTAATACCTTGTCACGTTCCGTCCGTCTGCCCTTAACGCGGCGTGACAAAGCGCCTGGATCATTGTGAACGGTATGAATTACCAATGACACGGACCTCCCGTTTCTCTAGGATCCAGAGAGCGGGCCGCGGCCCTGCAGAGTGATCTCACTCTGGCCTGCATTACAAGTGACTCATGTCATGTAACCCCCCCTCATCCCGGTCAAAAGTCATATTTTAACACGGTGATTGAGGATTTGTACAGTATCCCAACCTCGAGGAGGAAACGCACATCTCTCTTTGTTACTCCTTCCAGGCCTGCAGGAAGGGCACCGCCGGCTACCACTCTGTGTTCAACCCCCTGCAACCTCAGGAACTCACGGCTACATTTATGGTGAATAAGGCCCCGTCACGACGAGTACGGATATTTTGCTAAACGCACATTTTCCTCTACGTTTGGGCCTTTCATCCACATGTAAACGGCATTTTCGGAAACGAAAACGGAGATTTTCGAAAACGCATTTTAATGGCTTTAAAATAAGATATTCCTTTATTGATCCCCTTGGCGGAATTTGGGCATCATAGCAGCGCGCGGGAGGGGTGGTACAGGTATGGGCAGGGAAATAGTAGAAAGACCTAAAAATATAGGCAATCAAATTTGATCTGAATATAATATGAGAAAAGAATAAACAGCGTAAACAATAACTCTGAATATAAGAATATGAAAAAATAAACAGTGTAAACAATATCGACATTAACTGAATATAAAAATAAGAGGAAAAATAAACAGTGTAAACAAAGGTGCAGATGAGGGTTTGTTATATGTTACAATAGATATAGGGAATCTGAATATATACTATGAGTAAGAATATACAGTATTAATTTATATTCTAACAACAAAGGAAAGGATTACAATCAGGATTTCCTATAGCTGTTTCCTATAGCCAACAATAGTCATCCCTAACTGTGTGTGCGTGTGTGTGTGTGTGTGTGTGTGTGTGTGTGTGTGTGTGTGTGTGTGTGTGTGTGTGTGTGTGTGACGTGTGTGTGTGTGTGTGTGTGTGTGTGTGTGTGTGTGTGTGTGTGTGTGTGTGTGTGTGTGTGTGTGTGTGTGTGTGTGTGTGTGTGTGTGTGTGTGTGTGTGTGTGTGTGTGTGTGTGTGTGTGTGTGTGTGTGTGTGTGTGTGTGTGTGTGTGTGTGTGTGTGTGTGTGTGTGTGTGTGTGTGTGTGTGTGTGTGTGTCAGTCAGAGCCAGGGGGGGGGGC
>NC_140176.1:30641489-30899210 GCF_963971535.1 Notolepis coatsorum | reverse complement strand
AAATCTGCATATGGCTCGCTGATAACAAACTATCATTACACATGGGCAAAACAGAGTCCATTCTCTTCGGTTCAAATAACAAAACTCAGCAAGGCCGACGGCTTCTCAGTTACAGTGGGTGACAATATTGTCACAAGGAAAGATGAATTACCTACCTGGGTTCCATCCTAGAGGCTAATCTTTCCTGTGACAAAATGGCATCCAATGTAATAAAAAAAGTCAACCAACAAACACGATTCTTGTACCGGATCTCCTCTCTGGTAAACAAGAATACCCTGAAGACTCTGGCAGGAGCACTCATTCAAGGGTACTACGACTATGCTTGCACTCATGGTACCAAAAGCACCTCAAAGGCGCTAAAAACTAAATTACAAACATCGCAAAACAAACTGGTCAGACTACTGCTTGACCTTACTCCTAGAACCCACCTCACCCCTGCCCACTTTGACAACCTAGGATGGCTTAGAGTAGACGACAGAGTACAGCAACTTGCAATGGGCCTGGTCTACAAGATACACTACACGACCAAGGTACCCATGTACATGTCAAAATACTTCCCAAAGGTCAGTGAATACCGCGATCACAACACCAGAGGGAGCTCCACAAATCATGTTAAATCCAGATTCGGCTCAAACAAGGGACTAAACACGTTTTGCAATTATGCCACATCAATGTGGAACGCCCTACCCAAAGCTGTAAAGGAATGTGAATCACTACCCATTTCAAAACCACTCTCAAAGAACAACCTACGGGAGACTGCAATTCGAAACTGGCCCCTGTAAATGTCCTAACCCAACCCCCTCCAATGTACAGTAAATTACCAAGTATGGTTTTGTCAATATTCCAATGTACAGTTTTGCTTGTACAGTTGTACAGTGTTCCCCACCCACCCCTCCTTATGTAACCAAGACACCCCCTAAAAAAGCCCTCACCTCCCATTTAAGGCACATTTAAAGGGCATTTCACTCAAAAAATTATTTTGTTTTGACAGTTATTGAGAGTAAATGAGTGTTTTGTTAATTACAGCTCAATGCAATTATGTTTGTTAATGATATGGTAGAAGTCCCTATAAGACAAGGTATTGCTATTCTTTCATTTACATCATTTCATGGCGCTGTAATTTCATGGTTCCCTTTAATACCGTAAATCATATCGCAAATATATATAAAAAATATATAATAATAATAAAATTAAAATAAGGTATTTAGTCCATATCGTGCAGCC
This sequence comes from Notolepis coatsorum, assembly GCF_963971535.1. NCBI lineage: Eukaryota > Metazoa > Chordata > Actinopteri > Aulopiformes > Paralepididae > Notolepis > Notolepis coatsorum. Next base: position 30,897,986 of record NC_140176.1, on the reverse strand, counting down.
CTGCTTCTAAAACACATTGCACGGATTAACGTCCGTTCCTCAGCGACCGTCTCCTTCCTTGTGAAATCAAATCTGTCTGGCGGTGACATTGGCTCGTCAGAGGCCCTCCCTCACGTCAGCGGAGGCCCCTCCAGATGGCACGGACGGGCCAGGAAGGAAATGATATCATGGCATGTCGAGGGTTCTGCCCCAGCGCCGGGCGCCAGCGAGTTGCATATTGTTTGTGAATTAACAGAGGCGACGAGAGGATGCTGGTTCTCGACGGCGCTGGCGGTCGCTTGTCATCACGAACCCAAGACGTTTGTTGTTTTGTATTTTTGGGGCAATGGTGACTTAACGGGCGGGGCGGAGAGAGAGTTCTCCCTCGGCGGCGACGGACGGGCAAGTCGTTGCTCTGCCCCTGCGTCGGCTGATCTCACGCTCTCCACCGCGTGTTTTGTGCATAATTGAGTTGTTGGAGGAACGGCGACATAAGCATTTATAGATTCATTGCATTTATAAGATGAGATGTTCCTTTATTGATCCCCTTGGGGAAATCCAGGCATCATAGCAGCATGGGGGGGGGGGATATGGGCAGGGTAATAGTAGAAAGACATCTTTCTAGTGTAAACAATATAATTAACTATGAATAAGAAAATATAAGAAAAATAAACAGTGTAAACAATAATTAACTCTGAATAATAGAAATATAAGAAAAACTGTGTAAACTATAACTCTGAATATAAAAAATATAAGAAAAATAAACAGTGTAAACTATATAATTAACTCTGAATATAAAAAATATAAGACCAATAAACAGTGTAAACTATATAATTAACTCTGAATATAAAAAATATAAGACCAATAAACAGTGTAAACTATATAATTAACTCTGAATATAAAAAATATAAGACCAATAAACAGTGTAAACTATATAATTAACTCTGAATATAAAAAATATAAGAACAATAAACAGCATACACAAGGTGCAGGTGAGGGTCTGTACTCTAACTGGCATGATTTACGTCAAGAGTCAGACATTCCTAACAGTTCTCGAGTTTCTGTCGGTGTGAAACTTTACAGCCACTCTGTGATTTAATTAACGTGATCTTCCTGTGTTGTCTTCTAATTAACGTGATCTTCCTGTGTGTTGTCTTCTAATTAACGTGATCTTCCTGTGTTGTCTTCTAATTAACGTGATCTTCCCCCGTGAGTTCGGGTTGACCGTCGTGTCGTCTCACCGCGGCCCAAGCGTTCCTCAGAGCAAGGTTATTATCACCGTAACTGCTAGCGCTAGTTTTTGTTGTGTGTGTTTTAAGACTGTGTGATTTATAGGTATTTGAGACCTGCAGCTATTGACATAGCTTCAGTCATTGGGAATACAGATGTCACTGTGATTGACTTAGGAAAAGGCAGCTCAGCCAAAAATATAAAAGTGGAAATGTTAACTCAATAACGCAAGATAAACAGCGGAGAGAGGACACACACACACTTGTAATGCATACACAAACAACACACGCTCACACACACATTCGTATGCATACAACACCCCCCCCCCCCCCCCCCCCCCCCACACACACACACACACACACACGCAAGCTAGATAAACAGATAGCGGAGAGGAGCCAAAGACAACACAGAGTGAAGGGAAAGTGTCCTGTTGGCATCAGGTTTCTCAGAGTAAGTGTTATTAGAAAAACAGCTGAAGGGTGACACTCTCCTCCCTCTCTCTCTCTCTCTCTCTCTCTCTCTCTCTCTCTCTCTCCATCCCAATCTCCCTCTCTCCCTCCCGTACTCCTCTCACTCCGCCATCTGTTGTTCTCTTGTCTTCTCAGGCTGCTCTAAGTGCCTTGAAACAGCTGTCTGAGCAGGGTCTGGACCCGGTGGACGGCCCCGTCAAGGTAGGAGCACATCCCACACACAGCTTCTCGGCTCTCGCCCCACTAAAGGAGAAGACACAGATCATATCCCACTATAGGATAAGACATGGATCACATCAACACCTCACCTACCCACCACTTCACCAGTCAGTCAGCACCATCAACACCTCACCTACCCACCACTTCACCAGTCAGTCAGCACCATCAACACCTCACCTACCCACCACTTCACCAGTCAGTCAGCACCATCAACACCTCACCTACCCACCACTTCACCAGGCAGTCAGCACCGTCAACACCTCACCTACCCACCACTTCACCAGTCAGTCAGCACCATCAACACCTCACCTACCCACCACTTCACCAGTCAGTCAGCACCATCAACACCTCACCTACCCACCACTTCACCAGGCAGTCAGCACCATCAACACCTCACCTACCCACCACTTCACCAGGCAGTCAGCACCATCAACACCTCACCTACCCACCACTTCACCAGTCAGTCAGCACCATCAACACCTCACCTACCCACCACTTCACCAGTCAGTCAGCACCATCAACACCTCACCTACCCACCACTTCACCAGGCAGTCAGCACCGTCAACACCTCACCTACCCACCACTTCACCAGTCAGTCAGCACCATCAACACCTCACCTACCCACCACTTCACCAGGCAGTCAGCACCGTCAACACCTCACCTACCCACCACTTCACCAGTCAGTCAGCACCATCAACACCTCACCTACCCACCACTTCACCAGTCAGCACAACACACTATGAGAGGAGAGGACATGAGACGACTGAGGAGAGGACATGAGGACTGAGGAGAGGACATGAGAGGACTGAGGAGAGGACATGAGAGGACTGAGGAGAGGACATGAGGACTGAGGAGAGGACATGAGAGGACTGAGGAGAGGACATGAGAGGACTGAGGAGAGGACATGAGAGGACTGAGGAGAGGACATGAGAGGACTGAGGAGAGGACATGAGGACTGAGGAGAGGACATGAGAGGACTGAGGAGAGGACATGAGGACTGAGGAGAGGACATGAGGACTGAGGAGAGGACATGAGGATTGAGGAGAGGACATGAGGACTGAGGAGAGGACATGAGGATTGAGGAGAGGACATGAGGACTGAGGAGAGGACATGAGAGGACTGAGGAGAGGACATGAGAGGACGTTGTGGAATATTCCAGTAAAAGACGATTTTCATAGAATGGTCCAGAATGAACTGTTTTTTATCTCAAAACGGGTGCTTTTCTAAATGCTCTGAAACGGAAATGAAGCGATAAAAAACCAATCTGCCTTGACAGCACTGACTGGAAAATGAGTCTTTGATAAGCGACGGGCAGATTAGACACATAGCCATAATTTAAAACATAGATTAGGCGACATTAACGTTAACATTGAAGTGGACCGTGGCATCAAGGGGGTAAAAAGGAAAACCCGGCGTGGCACTCAAAGTGTTAAGAGTCAATACACACTTACCGGTTAAGAGTCAATACACACTTAGCGGTTAAGACTCAGACACACTTAGTGGTTAAGAGTCAATACACACTTAGTGGTTAAGAGTCAGACACACTTAGCGGTTAAGAGTCAATACACACTTAGTGGTTAAGAGTCAGACACACTTAGCGGTTAAGAGTCAATACACACTTAGTGGTTAACCCTTTATTCGCCAATGACGTGTTACCACGTCATTCTCCGCCATGCGTAATCTGCCAATGATGCCGTAAGGCGTCTTTGAGATCAATATTTCAAAAATCTGTCATGTCAATCATATTTCACCCACGGAGACTTGAGATCTCATGTTGATCTCCTCTCAACTCTCCAACGGTTCAAGAGCGCCATCTGGTGGCCGATCGGCGGATCGCCCAAACAGGAAATGAGCGGCAGGAAGTGGTGCTCATCCATATTCGGACTCGAGCTTGACACACTGGATAGCGATCCGTTGCCAATAACTCGATAAACAACATGATTTGGACGTATATATTATTATACAACCTGGAAATGGATCGCATATATCAACATCCCATAATCGAGAACTTTCTGCTCCACGCTGACCACCCAACGGTCAGAGGAAGCTGCGGTAAGTTTCAGCGTGTTTGCTTATTATGATCCATATAAACTGCTGTGATCTATGTATCGCCCATACTACATAAATGATTTAACGTCGGCCACAGACTTATAAACCCCTTGACGTTGAATGGGCCATAGTAATGTCAATTTAGCAATACAATTTAAAAAGTTATAGCCCTGCAAAGAAGGGGAACATCTCCATAGATTTACAGTACTGGCAGACAGTGGATTAAGATCAGAATAATCCCTGGCAGATAAAGGCTTAAGAGTCAGACACACTTAGTGGTTAAGAGTCAGACACACTTAGCGGTTAAGAGTCAGACACACTTAGTGGTTAAGAGTCAGACACACTTAGTGGTTAAGAGTCAGACACACTTAGTGGTTAAGAGTCAGACACACTTAGTGGTTAAGAGTCAGACACACTTAGTGGTTAAGAGTCAGACACACTTAGTGGTTAAGAGTCAGACACACTTAGTGGTTAAGAGTCGGACACACTTAGCGGTTAAGAGTCAGACACACTTAGTGGTTAAGAGTCAGACACACTTAGCGGTTAAGAGTCGGACACACTTAGCAGTTCTGCAGCCGTTAGTCTTTGAACTCAGACCGTTTGCACCTTGAATCACCAACATGGAGCTCAATGTGATTGAAGTGAAATGAAACCATTCAATTCCACATTTTCCGAGTGGACCCCCTGGAGCTCCATCAGGGACCCCCCCCCCCCCCCCCCACACACACACACACACACACACTCTCACCTTCTCTTGGGAACCACTGCTAGATAGAGGAAGCTTTCTCTCCCTGGGCCTCACCAGAGCCTCCCTCATGCCTCCCCATCTCATCTGTGACGAGGGAGGGAGGAGGAGGGCAGAATGAAATTAGGGAAGGTCGTGGAGTTCTGCAGACATAGAGAGAGAGAGAGAGAGAAAGAGAGAGAGAGAGAGGTACAGAGAGAGAGACAGAAAGAGATAGAGGTACACAGAGAGAGATGTACAGAGAGAGAGAAAGAGTTTGATTGTTTTGTTTGGCTTTGGCAATGTAAATGTATGTTTCCCATGTCAATAAAGCCCATTTGAATTGAATTGAATTGAGAGAAAGAGAGAGAGAGAGAGAGGAAATCACTGCCCAGTGTTTCTAGGGTATGTTCCTAGTAGGTGTGTCCTGGGAGGAAGGTCAGGGAGGGCTGTTACAACCACTCGTCTTCTTCACAGAGGAGGAGGGAAGGAACTCAGAGAGAGGAAATACCGCCACCGCATTTTTTTTTTAAATAACGGCTCCATTTACGTCACCATCACGGGATGGGGGGGCGGGGGGGGGGGGGGGTAATACAGCAACACTTGGTGTGTTTACACTGACCTTAATCGGTAGTTAATCTCTCCACAGTCATTTCTTTCTCTCTTCCCCCCCCTCTCTCTGTCTCTGTGTGTGTGTCTCTCTCTCCCCCTCTCTCTCTCTCTCTCTCTCTCTCTCTCTCTCTCTCTCTCTCTCTCTCTCTCTCTCTCTCTCTCTCTCTCTCTCTCTCTCTCTCTCTCCCTCTCACACACATACTCCAGTCTATTAAACCCATTAAAACAAACGCTCATATGAATGTTTTCAGGATTCCCTGTGAGGTTGCAGCCCCACTTGTCTCCCATATGGGTCTGTTGTTGTGCCGCTATCAGCATGTAAATATTGTTTTACCTGACAACCAACTCCCTGTTGCTGACCTGCGACCCTGAAGTTGGCGACCGGGTATAAACCTGTCATTCGCACGTCACAGCACCCCCCGACAAGCAGCTCCATCAGTCACTGTGCTGTAGTCCCGCGTGGAGCACATGGTGACATAGGTAGAGGTCGCGTGCCGCCGGCCACTGGCAAATCGGTAAAAGAAATACACAGACTCGTTAAAAACGGTTAGTTCACCCAAAATGTAATTTCATTTAATTTCAAAACCTTTATTTAAACTCGGGCGGCTAGGTGGTGTAGTGGGCAAGGCGCTCGCCACCAATGCAGGAGACGCTGGGTTCGAGCCCAGCTCTTCGCATTGCTATCAGCTTGGCTGGTCGTTCATACTAATACAATTGGCAGTGTTAGGGGGTGGGAAAGCTGATGGGTGGGGATCGGACGTTGTGGACAGCGACTCCTACAGGTCGGTTGGTGTGCCTGCTCAGCAGAATCAGGAAGCGACGGGGGCGGCGTGTCCCTCCCACGCAGACCCCCGCCGCTGAGAGATCGCGCTGTGCAGGTGAGAAGATGCAACGGCTGCTTCCTCGTGTACCGGAGGGGACACGTGATGTAAGGCTTCGTCCACATTGCAGCCGGCTTGTGGGAGGCGTGGCCTAACAGCGTTCGAGACAGGGGAGGGTTGAATTGGACGATACGAAATTGGGATGGGAGAAAAATAGTCAAATGGGAGAAAAAAGTAGATAAAAAAAAAATATAAATTTATTTAAACTCGAAAGGCAAGTTTCCCTCATTTCCAGTCACGTCGAGTGTACATACAGAGATAAGCATAAAAGCATAACAAATCACACAGCATATCAAATCATAACAGAGACAACAAGGTGAGACAAAGAACAAGGATAACTAACTGACAAAGTTTGGAGATCAAGGTTTTAAACCTGCAACAGAGGGGAGAATCTCAAGCTTTAAGGAGTTCATTCCATGAGCTAGAGGCATCATAGCAAAATGCAGATGCACCCTGTTCAGAGCAAACTGGACCTTAAAGACCAGCCAATCACTCGAACGGGTTCAATAGGTTCCAATTTTTTCCCAAGCCATTGTATGGCGGGCCAGGACCAAAAACAATGGCTAATTTAATATAATGATAGTGAAAAATGTTTAACTCTGTCAAAATAAACAAGCTGCATAGGTGGCATAATAAACTGTAAACGACATACATGTTTGCACTGAACATTATACCTTTGTCTTTTTTCTATTATAAAGTGCCTCTCGGGTGCATAACACATGAACAGATCAGTAGGATGGGCATTTGATTTTCATGCAGCACCGCGGCGGGTGCTGAATGAATGAATGAATGAAAACTTTATTTAACAGATTGCAGAATGGTATGCTAGTAAAATGAATGTATTATTATTATTATTATTATTATTATTATAATAATATTATTATTATTATTATTATTATTATTATTATTATTATTATTATTATTATTATTATTATTATTATTATTATAACACATGAACAGAATAGAGTGCATGAAAAACACAACTCACCATAATGCAGCCCTGCCCTGGGCTTATTGTTTCTGTTTCCTCCAAAATCCCTGCTAATGTTTGAAACATGTCAAATGTCCACTCGCGTTGAATGCAGCAGCTACTTTATCTTCTGCCAACTTGAACACAGTTGTCATTCTTCATCGCCTCGTTTGCTAGCGTGTCGCCACATGTTATGCAGAGAGGACGTCAACACGTGAGAGTCACCTGTTGCGATAAACCCGTATTTTAAGTATGACTCCTGGTTTTGTTTATGTGTCTTGGAGGTCGTATTTTCCTCTTCTGGCTCCTCAGTTGGTATTTCCCCTTTGGTTTCCATTGGTTAACTTATCCATCGCGACTCAGAGACTCTGACTCTCTCTGATGACAGCAGCTGGCGCAAAACAGAAAGTGAAACCAGCGCGCGCAATTTCCATTGGTTCTCCGAGTCCATGTGAGCATTTCTACCATTTCAATTGGCTATAGTGACAGACATAGATAGACATTGACTTACTGAACTGGTGTTTCCCATTTCAGCACCACGCGCTGTCCACTTCACTTTGAGCAAGCCTATATACACGGTACATTGCACCTCACTGCCTATACCTGTTATTCACTCTCAACATGGATAAAACATAAAGTATGCATATAATAAAAATAATATGATGAAAATAAAATAAATATCATATTCTCAAAATAAACTGACGGGCCAGAAATGATTGCTGGCGGGCCAATTTCGGCCCGCGGGCCGCCTATTGCCGACCCCTGATGTAGTATAAGGAGGTATCTTACCAATAATGATGTAGTATCAGGAGGTAGTTTACCAATAATGATGTAGTATAAGGAGGTAGCTTACCACTAATTATGTAGTATAAGGAGGTAGCTTACCTTAAAAATGAACAAATACCAGTGTTTGTTGCGCCTCTCCGTCAGAGAGGACCAACCAACCTTCTCATAAAGGACACAGTGATGAGTGTTATATCTATCATTATTGATGAATCTAAGGGCAGAGTGGTAGACAGAGTCCAGGGATTTAAGAGTTGAGGCCGCAGCATGTCTATAGATTACATGACATTCAATATGTTATTTAAAAACAAACGTATTTTCCCTCTTGTGCTATCTGTTCTGATTCTGCCGTGAGCTTTGCAGATGTCGTAGGGATGTCTGCCGTCGCTCCCAGTACTCATGGAGCTGTGTGGCACTGGGTTTGAGACACTCAAAGAGCCAAACAAAACTAAATGCATTTCATAAACTTGACAGAAAAAACATATCTTTCCTGGAATCGTGACACGGTTACTGAAGATAATAATAATAACTTTATTTATATAGCACCTTTCATACATGGATTGCAGCTCAAAGGGCTTCACAGCAAATAGCATAAAATGAACATAGGCATACAATTAGCATACAGTTGACAGAATAAAAGCAATGCATAAAGTGCAGACATAAGATTAGGTATATAAGGCAATAAAAGTAGTGCAATGTAGAAAGTGCAGACATAAGAATAGGCATAAAATAAGTACAATAAGTACAGTGTTGCTTGAAAGCATAACCCTCCATGTGAACAGTATCATAATCATACCCGCCTCATACTATAGTCTACCTATATAACTCTGTATGATAGCACGTACAATAGTGCTGTAAATACCGTATATATAAATTAATATCTTTATATATACCGCATATATATAATGCTGTATATACTGTATATCTTTTTTATATCCAGTATATATATACTAGGTATATTCAGACAGATATGGATAAATATATATATGCTGTAAATATAAATACATATTTAATATATATGAATATTATATATATAATATATTTAATATATATATACTGTATAAAATAAATATATATATATATATATATATATATATATATATATATATATATATATATATATATATATATATATATATATATATATATATATATATATATAAGGCTGTCAATCGATTAACACTTTGAGCGCCACTCACGGCTAATCTCGGGTTTATGATAGTGACGTTGAAAGCCACGTCACGGCTTTTCTCGGAATTCTTTTTATTTAATTTTTTTTAGCGATCTGAAATCATATTGCATCACCCGAGCCTACCGTTGGAAATCCAGGGGCCGCCGGCGATCAGATGTGAAAAAAGCGCCCCCTATCGTCTCCCAGATGGTAAATCACCCTTTTGGAATGGACTCAATGAAAATGGATGGGGGGGAAAAAATATTCCAGTCCACATTTTCCAGTCCACTGATGCAGCCGGAGTTACCAGAGTTCATTCTGGAGCCTTTGAGCCGCGGCGAGCATGGGTTATACTGTACACACGTTGGATCAATATACTTATCGATTTTTTCTAATGGTGATCAGGAATTGGAATATACCATTTGGATACCATCTGATGTCAGGTAAGGAATCTATGTTATCAGTGTTAGGATAATCAGACTCGTTTTCACAGAGATATAAGCTTTTTTGTGATATGTGCTCTAGCTGTTTCACTGTAAAATCCATGAGGAAATGAAAGCAGCTATTATCAGCGTGTGGCTCGAACGTGCGTGCGTGCACATATACTATTGATCATCTAGCATTTATTTGAAAACTATTCATAAATAGGCCGACAAATATCAACGTTCTGGAATATTCCAGTAAAAGGCGATTATCATAGAATAGGTTGTTTTTCACCTGAAAACGGGTGCTTTTCAAAATGCTCTCAAACGGAAATGAAGCGATAAAAAACCAATCTGCCTTGACAACACTGACTGGAAAATGATTCTTTGATAAGCGACGGGCAGATTAGACACATAGCCATAATTTAAAACATAGATTAGGCGATATTAACGTTAACATTGATGGTGGCATTCAAGGGACTAAATGTGAATTAACCCACGGCACTCAAAGTGTTAAAATATTTAATCTGATTAATCGCATGATTGTCCATAGTTAACTCGTGATTAATCGCAAATTAATCACCTATTTTGTATCTGTTCTAAATCTACCTTAAATGGATATTTTTCAAGTTTTAATACTCTTATCAACATGAGAGTCAACAAATGCTTTCTTTATGCAGCCATTTAACACAAAAGGATGACCCTCATGCATTGCAAATTTGCATAAAATTCAAAACAGAGTGATGCACAAAATAACTGAAAAGAAAATAATAATTTAAAACAATGAATAAAGTCTCCATAAAATAATAGGGAAAAGAAAACGTTAGGAACTTGTTACATTCACACACACAAGGGCTGAGGACTCACACCCCGCCCCCCCCTTTCTCTCTCACACACACACACTCTCAAGCTCTCTTTCTCTCTTGCCCCTTCCTCATCTCTCTCACCCCCCCTCTCTCTCTCTCTCTCTCACACACACACACCTTTGCCTCTTTTCCATTGCATAGTACCTATTCGACTCTACCCTACTCTACTCTACCCGCTTTAGGTACCTGGTACTTTGTTCCTTTGTAACCGGTTTAAAATGGATGATGATTACCTCACGTTGTGTCTATTCTACTAGCATTAACGTTACTAGTACAAACAATCAATAGCGAGTTATATTGATCACGCTATGTACGCTAGCCATGGTAAAATGCAAGCACATTAGCACCTAAGCTAACAACAAGCTTTAACGTTACCTCTCGCGTCTATCTGCTAACGTTAGCATTAGGTAATAACCGGTTTAAAATGGATGGTGATTACCTCACGTTGTGTCTATTCTACTAGCATTAACGTTACTAGTACAAACAATCAATAGCGAGTTATATTGATCACGCTAACCATGGTAAAACGCAAGCACATTAGCACGTAAGCTAACAACAAGCTTAACAAATCAGCAATCTTTTTGTGAGAGTAAACTCCAACGTGTGACGCTTCTCTCTTCTGACCAATCAGTGGTCTGCAGTGTTTCACGTCACTTTTTTGGTTCCACTTCTACTCGCTTGGAACCTCGACAGAGCAGGGACTAAAAAAGAACCCAAAAAGTAGCCAGTTCCAGGTATTTTGGTAATGGAAAACCGAAAATGCAGAGTAGAGTAGAGTCGAGTAGGTACCATGCAGTGGAAGAGGGACCTTTGAGTCAGAAACAAACATAGTATCAATGAGAGTATCAATAATACACCTGAGTGAAGTCTAGTAAAAAAAAATATAATAATAATAATTGAATCTTTTGTTAAAAAAATATATAGTGGCGTTAATAACGCGTTAACTTTGACAGCCTTAATATTAGGGATGGGTACCTTTCACATTTGAACCGATACTGTGAATCGATACCGGTACCCAACGGAGACCTTTAGTCTCAAGAAATTAAATTTTCGTGAAAAAAAATAATCCAAACTTCAAATAACTACAATTTCGACAGTTTTCGGCTTGCAATTGCTCCGACTGCTTTGTTGTTGAATCAAGTCAAATCCTAGGTAAGCATATATTGTGCGTGTGAACGTTGACATGAAAAGAAAAAAGTAAAAAAAAAAAAAATCAGTATCTCACTTGATTCGATTCTCGGTAGTACCGACGTGTTTCGGTTCGGTACCTCAAAAGTACCGAATTTGGTACCCATCCCTACTTAATATATATATATATATGAATGAATGAATGAATGACATTTAATTTTCGTGTCATGTCCGACGACCCATCCCTTACGGGATTATAAGACACCAAAAGCAATAATTTAATATAACATTCACTTCCCAAGGTTTGTAAGCTACACCATGCACACCATCAGAGGCCAAAATAAATACATCACATATATGTTCTTTTCGTACGTTTATCCCAAGCTTTCTCTAAATATTCTGCAAGTGCAAACACCCTGTGATCAAAAATCCATTTAGTCTTTCTGCATCACTCAACGCATTAACTCAAGGTTTTTACACCTGTCGAATAACTTTTGACGCAACTATTGTCCAGCAAAAATGGACAATAAAACATAAAATGAAACTCATTCTCAATATCAATATTACAGTAAATACAAATATATATATCTGTACATATCCCTTACATACTCTTACTAGTTACACTGCTGGCCAGTATGACTTACTACCATAGTGTCTTTATACCTGTATCACTGTACATATCAATACTACAACTCTGTACATACATCTGATAGCACTATTACTCAGTAGTACTAATTTATATATTTTATACCCAGTTTAATCTCCTGTACATTGTATATTACTACTTTACTGTTACATTTGCACTCTGGTTGGATGCCATACTTATTTTGTTTGTACTGTACTTGTGCTGTATGATGGCAATAGATTTGAATCTAATCTAATTAAGAGCTATTTTGGTGTTTCCTCAGTAGGAAATAGTTCTCAATGAAACCATTCACAACAAGGTCTGTGAATGTATAATAAAACACAAGATACTAGTGTCCTAATGATCAGGATAAACGCTCAACGAAGAAACCCACTCCCATTGACAAGAGAAAGTCTAACATGACTATAAATACTTGTACTATGGAATTACACTCTACACATGTACTGGCCCATAATGGTTGTTAGAACTACCAAATTATCTGGATTGTGAACTGCCCCTTTAAGCAGTCTCTCAACCTTTCTATATTAAGTTGTTTATGATTCGGTTTAGTTACTTACAAGTTACAACATTGCTGAAAGATTATTTGCAATACAAGCAATACTTTATTTACCTAAGAAACTGTCTTTCGCTCCCCAAATAATGACCTAAAAGATGTATTTGTTAAAGGATTTTAATTTGATAAATAGATTCGATACTGGATTCAGATAAGATAAGAAAAGATATTCCTTTATTGATCCCCTTGGGTAAATTCAGGCATCATACCAGGAGGGGGGAGGGGAGGTACAGGTAGTAAAAAAGCAGTGTAAACAATATAACAAATCAATAGAATTAACTCTGGACATGTGCTATGGACAAGATTCAATGCTTTCAAACTCCAGCCTTAGAAGTAAAACTGCTCTCTCTTAGTGGTTTAATCAAGTTATTATATATTTTTTTATTTGTCACATATAAAATACGTATAAAGAATAAAGTATGTCAGTCAACTCAGTCTCCTGTGAGCCATACAATAAGGGTGTTTATCTTTCCCCAATACACAACGTGTGGTAAATGACTAGTACTATTTGAAGATATTCAGCTTATTAATTATTACTCGAGATAGTACTGTAAATGAAGATAATTTCAGCCAGGTTTACACACACACACACATGCCTAGTTAGAACAGGGTCTTAAAGGAATAGGCCAACATTATGGGAAATTCACTTATCATCTTCTCCAGAGTCAAGACAATAACATCTCATAATAGGTCCACAAGATCTACCCAGAGAGGGGACTGTACTGTGCCGTTTAGGTCCAGCTCCTTCAGTCAATCCTGTTTTGTAGTCAGAGCCACTCAGTTTTGGAACATCCTACCAACTGAAATAAGATACTGTGCTACTTACCACACCTTTACAAAAAAAACTCAAGACCTGGCTATTAACAAATCAAACATGTGACCACTTTTAACTCATTCTGCGCCACAGGTCGGGGCGCCCAGAGGGCCCTATTACACCAGCGCTGTAAGTCAATGGGGCGCTTTGTTCACTTGCGAGTGCTTAAAATATATCTTATATTATATCTATGGGTCTAATACACCCATCGACTGTCAGTGAGTTGCTTCCAGTCAACATCCACGAAACAGATTGTTTTTTCATCTGTACATTTATACCGTTTTTAATATGAATATAGTTTGGGTGCTTCTAAGTAATTCCAGGAAAAGACGCGATAATAGCCCTTTAGTGGAATACACTAAACACGTTGACATTTTTCGGCTGATTATCGAATCTTCCTGAAATCAACGCTAGATCATCATTATTATCCTTCCTCATGCAAGAATGAAAAGAGCCCTGGATCACGGGGCTCTCCCGCCACATCCTCCCACCAACGGCACACAGCCACAACACACAGAGACAGCTTTGATCGTGGTAGAAAAGAAATATCAGATCAACAAAGATTTTATATATAGTGTTCTTACCTGGTATCTGATGTAATGCAAAAGAAATAATCCAATTATCTGATCGCCATTCCAAATACTGCTTGTGGAGGTCCGTCCCACATTACCGAGCGTTACACATGAACGGGCGGGCGGGGTTACTGTTCCATGCCATCGTTGCAAAGGCCTACCTCGCCTGAGCACCTAAACCCGCCCGCACGGCTCGGATCGTCCCAGAAAAGAAACTACACCATTTCCAATGGAGTGCAATACCAGCTGGAAGGCGTAGGCGGTGGTATTTGCCCTTTTGCGAGCTCAGACCCATTCCCAATGATAACATCAGGCTGGATGGATGAAAATGAATGGATATAGCTAATAAAAGAAATAACGATTAAAACCAGAGTTTTCTCGTGATTGCCGCTGAACGGTTGGCGAGTTAACCCGACTTTTCTCGTGGCTGGCTTAGAATGAGTTAATCAGTGTATTTTGTTCTTGCTTTTACTATTATCATGTTGGATTGTGTTGGAAATATTGTGTTTTACTGTGAATGCTTCTGTTTTAGGGGTAGGGTTTTATAACATCTTGCCAAAAGGACTACAGTTGTGAATGAGCTAGCTGGCAAAAGCTGGCACATTTACAGTAATGTTGATTAATGTGTACTGTCCTTTTTAAATAAACTGAAACTGAAGATAAATACCAGTTTCCTCTCTGTGTATTCAGTAGAAAGCTATCCTTTCTACTAGCCTAGCTTAAAACACCCGGGAGAGGTGTTTTTGACCAACAGCTAGGCTAGCTGATATGTATCTGCTTCCATTCATTTGTGCTAAGCTAGGCTAGCTTGCAGCCGGATAGCTTTCTACTGAACACACAGAGAGGAAATCAGTATCTATCTTCTTGTCTGACTCTGGAGAAGACAGTGAGCTCATCTCCCAGAATGTCGGCGTGTTCCTTTAAAGTCAGTTGAAGTGCTCGGGTCCCTAGTCAGGATCCACCCTAACACTCTCTCTCTCTCTCTCTCTCTCTCTCTCTCTCTCTCTCTCTCTCTCTCTCTCTCTCTCTCTCTCTCTCTCTCTCTCTCTCTCTCTCTCTCTCTCTCTCTCTCTCTCTCTCTCTCTCTCTCTCTCTCTCTCTCTCTCTCTCTCTCTCTCTCTCTCTCTCTCTCTCTCTCTCTCTCTCTCTCTCTCTCTCTCTCTCTCTCTCTCTCTCCACAGAATAACGAGTCATGTGGGAGGGAGGATGGACACTAAACAGACTAACTCAGGCACCACCACCACTCAGGTCTGCAAGGATTCAAAGGCTGTCGTCTAGGAGCTTACATCCCTAATCCCCCACCCACCCTTCCGACATTCACACCCCCACGACCTACGACCCCCTCCTCCCACCCACCCACAACCCGTCACCCCCCCCCCCCCCAACCCACGATTGCCGCTGTATCCTGCGAAACCTGTAAACATGCAATAGGGTGGACGTGCTCAGAGAGAAGACCGACTAAAACACCATTACCCGAGTCTATGTGAAGACAACACTATCCTAACACATTACATTTATTGATGATTTCAGTGGAATTAAGAGGAATTAAAACACACACACACACACATATATATTATATATATATATACATATTTATATATATATATACATATATATATTATAAAAGAAATACAAGCAACAAAATATCCAATCAAGTCCACAGATGAGACAAATGCATGGTACTGTATCAAACCAAGGGAAATCCAAAGTGAATACACACTGCATAGAGAATTTCCCCTCTGGATAGATGTTATTGTTTTGGTTAAAACAAATATGGACATCATGTCATTGTAATACAAAGGAAACCTTTTAGGGGCGAAACCAACTTGCGTACAGTAGCTTATTTTTTCGGGGGTATTATGTTACTGTTTTTTGTTTTTATTAATCTAACAATGCTTGAGTACTGTATTTAAAATTAACCAATGCCAGTGCTGTGAAAGTTGTAGTTGTTGTCTTCATATATAGTCACCCAGCTTACCTTGTATGCTGACATTAAAAAAAAAAAGGAGAAAAAAAAGAGTTCATCTATCTATATGGATGTGTATGACTTGCAAGAATATCATATGCCGAAAAATAACACTTTTCATGTGGACAAAATGGACAAAACTGGTGTTAGCAGTAATCAGTAGAAGTGTGAGGCTCCCAGGAATGAAGGTTGGGCCAACCTTTTAATCCTGTGAGTCTACCTGTCCCCCTTTACCATGACCCCACCGCTGGCGTAGCTGTGGTGGCCTTTACAGGACGTCCTCAGCCACCTTCGTCACTCGTAGGTATACGTTGTCAGGCTTGGCTGTACCTTTTGTCTGACTAAAATGTACTTTCATCAGATTTAGCTGACCTCTGTCAGAATTAGGTGGACTTTTACAGCTAGCTAGCTAAGCTTAGAGTTGGCTAATGTTAAATAGTAAGACTTCAGTCTACCAGAATTGGTTAAAACAACTTACAACGTTATATAGCTAACAAATACATTACTGAGCAAGGTGCAGATGTAGCTAGTTGGTGTTAGCTAGTCGGTGTTAGCTAGTCAGCGTTAGCTAGTTGGTGTTAGCTAGTTGGCGTTAGCTAGTTGGTGTTAGCTAGTCGGCGTTAGCTAGTCGGTGTTAGCTAGTTGGCGTTAGCTAGTTGGTGTTAGCTAGTCGGCGTTAGCTAGTTGCTGTTAGCTAGTTGGTTTTAGCTAGTCGGCGTTAGCTAGTTGGCGTTAGCTAGTTGGTGTTAGCTAGTTGGTGTTAGCTAGTTGGCGTTAGCTAGTTGGTGTTAGCTAGTCGGCGTTAGCTAGTCGGTGTTAGCTAGTTGGCGTTAGCTAGTTGATGTTAGCTAGTCGGTGTTAGCTAGTCGGCGTTAGCTAGTTGCTGTTAGCTAGTCGGCGTTAGCTAGTTGGCGTTAGCTAGTTGGTGTTAGCTAGTTGGTGTTAGCTAGTCGGTGTTAGCTAGTCGGCGTTAGCTAGTTGGCGTTAGCTAGTTGGCATTAGCTAGTTGGTGTTAGCTAGTGGGTGTTAGCTAGCTAGCGTCTTACGAAGTCTGACCAAGTCCATCTAATTTTGATGAAGTACAGCTAAATCTGACCATGTCCATATAATTCTGACAAAGGACAGCTCAATCTGGTAAAAAGTACATCCTAGTCTGACAAGAGTGACAAATGTAGCTGAGGACGTCCTATAAGGGCCACCGTGCGTAGCACCTCTGGACCGGTTCTGCTGACCAATGACTGAGATGGGAGTGGTACAATAGTATTCAATTCCATCACCACTGCAGACAAGGTGATTGTAATCAGAAAACGGGTGATTGACGTTAAATGTCAACTGTGGCTGATAGGCCCTTGTCATAGCAGCCATTTTAATATGTCATAGATGGGTAAACACAGAGATATTTATTACCAATGAATGGCTCTGGGTAAAGGTATAGCCATAGATATAGAATAATGAATATTCTATATCTGTGGTTAAACCTTTGTTCACCCATATATGACAAGTCAAAATGGCTGCTGTGAAGCGGCGGTCGCGGTCAAATTGGAGTAGTTCTCTGTATCTTGTTAGGACGGACCACAGATTCTCGAGTTCTATCACGAGGCCAGTTCTAGTATGCACCCTGCTAATCCTCCAGTTCTAGTATGTCATCCGGAAAACCTCCCGACCGGTCCAGTGGTTCTGCGTCGGTGGACCCCCCCGCCCCCCCTTTCCCCCACAGTTTTGTCGATCACATCTCCACCCATTGTGTGTTGTTGTATTGACCCTCAGAAGCATCAACTGGGTGCTTTTAACTCCTGCATTCTAAAAGGAAAAGTCAAAAGGGGCGTCTTCGAGCGGAGAGGGGGGCCTGCCGGCGATTAGCAGAAGCCCCTCCCCCCTCCGAAGGTCACCTTTTGAATCACACGGTTCACTGGCGACGGAGGATAAAGTCACCGTGGTTTTCTTCTTCTTCTTCCTCTTCCTCTTCCTCCTTGCTGTGAGCGCAGAGTGTGTGTGTAAACGGCAAGGCGTGTCAGTCAGTGAGATGCAGTAAAATCACCGCGGTTCATGTGCCCCGCCTGTCCTCTTGTCTTTTGTTCTACTGTGTTATCGACGCACTGATACCGACGCCGCTGGTATCAAGATATCGTGGGGGCCGATACCAGGCAAAAAAAATAAAACAGGGTATTGACCTTTTCAGACGTGACCACGTAAACGTTCAAAACTGGCACCGGGTTTACTTCCTGTTGCCGGTGTTTGGGGACAGGAAGTACACCTGCGAGCCCCAGCTGTTACTCCTGGCGACGGAGTTCTTCTGGAAAGGTCTATTGGTATCTGAGAATTTCTCCAGTGCTAAATATTAAGAGCCATTATGTAACATGTCCGAAATAAAAGCAAAATGACTTGATTTCTGCATTATTATTATTTTTGCGGGGGGGGGGGGGGGCAACGTAGAAGCGTTTTAGATCTCTCTCTCCAGTGGGATCTGAATCAGAATCAGAAAGGTCTTTATTGCCAAGTAGTGATTGATGCGACATTAACGGACAGACGATTACAGTAGAATAAAATAAAGTTAGAATAAGATTAAATGGAATATAAACTAAATTAAAATTATGAGAGAAAAATGGATTCGATCTCAGTTGATTTTGTCCAATGACCCCAAAATATTGGTCTAGAAACTCTAGATCTACACAGTTGAGCAGAAAGCGATGGGTCAGATCGGTAGACTGTGGTATCGCACAATGATACAGACATATAGTGTAGGAATCTGCAGTGGTCAAGCAGGTGAATTATGCATGCACCGATATCAACATCTTGGCCCGATATCGATAACCGGTATTAACATTTCTGTTAACCGAAAGGTTGCTGGTTCGATCCCCGTCCCCGACAGGAGGGTGTATTGCAGCTGTGAGCTGGTGACTGAAGGGTAGCTGGTATTACATCTACGGTGCCCAGCATCCTGCCTAAGTGCCCTTGAGCAAGGCACCGAACCCCAAAACTGCTCCAGGGGGCGCTACACTGCAGGCGACCCTGTGCTCTGACGTCTCTGATGAAATCAGAATCAGAAAGGTCTTTATTGCCAAGTAGTTTACACATACAAGGAATTTGATTTGGTTGTTTGGTGCAACATTAACGGACAGACAATTAAGGTAGAATAAGACATTTTATATAAACAAAATCAAAATAGAACCACAATATAATATAATTATAAAATAAAATAAGCATATGTGTGGGGGACTGTATGTGTAACTAGGAGGGTTATGAGGACTGTGTATATGTGTGACTAGGAGGGATATGAGGACTGTATGTGTAACTAGGGGGGTTATGAGGACTGTGTGTATGTGTAACTAGGAGGGATATGAGGACTGTGTGTATGTGTAACTAGGAGGGTTATGAGGACTGTGTGTATGTGTAACTAGGAGGGATATGAGGACTGTGTGTATGTGTAACTAGGAGGGTTATGAGGACTGTGTGTATGTGTAACTAGGAGGGATATGAGGACTGTGTGTGTAACTAGGAGGGTTATGAGGACTGTGTGTATGTGTAACTAGGAGGGATATGAGGACTGTGTGTATGTGTAACTAGGAGGGTTATGAGGACTGTGTGTATGTGTAACTAGGAGGGATATGAGGACTGTGTGTATGTGTAACTAGGAGGGTTATGAGGACTGTGTGTATGTGTAACTAGGAGGGATATGAGGACTGTGTGTATGTGTAACTAGGAGGGTTATGAGGACTGTGTGTATGTGTAACTAGGAGGGATATGAGGACTGTGTGTATGTGTAACTAGGAGGGTTATGAGGACTGTGTGTATGTGTAACTAGGAGGGATATGAGGACTGTGTGTATGTGTAACTAGGAGGGATATGAGGACTGTGTGTATGTGTAACTAGGAGTGTGTGCAATATATCATCATTGCTGCTGCCATGCGCTTTAAGTGTTCTAAAAATAGATTTCCCTAAACAATTACTTGAGCACTGCTCGAGTTTTAAGTCACACAGGGTACATTGTACAATATTAAAAGCAAGTTGTAGTTGATAAAGAGCCTGATGTAATGTAGACGCAGAGCAGTATATCACAGTATCATCGGCATACTAATGAAATTTAGCATTTGAGACATTTTTATCAAGACTGTTAATATATCAAATGTATAATACCGGTCCCAGGACCGAGCCCTGTGGCACGCCCTGGGATATAAAAAGGGAGCTAGAGGTGATGCCTTCTGCCTGCACGCACTGTGATCTGCCTGATGGATAACTCTCAAACCAACAGACAGCTTGTTCCGACAATCCTACACTCCAAGTCTTTGCATCAATATTGCATGATCCACAGCATCAAAAGCCTGGCTTAGATCAATGAAAAGGGCTGCACAATGTTGCTTGTTATCCAGGGATTCAATAATATAATTTAATACTTTTAAGGCCGCTGTTGCTGTACTATGTTTTTTTCTAAAACCTGATAAAATATTGTTAGTAGCTAAGAACACCTGCAGTTGTTCACTCACAAGGCGTTCCAGAACCTTTGCCAGGACAGACTATTTAGAAATTGGCCTATAGTTGTTCAGGACAGTAGGCTCACCCCCTTTTAGCAGGGGAAGAACAAAAGCCATATGTGAGGAATTTAGTTTGCGTCCAGGGAAAGATTAAAAAGATGTGTCAGAGGTGGTGCAATACAATCAGCTGCTAGCTTTAAAAAGTAAGGCTCCAGCAGGTTATCAGGACCTGCCGATTTTCTACTATCTAAGAGTTTGAGGGCTTTACGCACATCTTAAACTGTAATCCGATTAAAACTAAAGGCTTGACCCACCCTAACATGACTATCGGAACAACCAGCAGGAGAAATTATATGATCAGTGTTGAGAGACTCGAACAGGGAGCCAGAAGC
This sequence comes from Notolepis coatsorum, assembly GCF_963971535.1. Classification (NCBI taxonomy): domain Eukaryota; kingdom Metazoa; phylum Chordata; class Actinopteri; order Aulopiformes; family Paralepididae; genus Notolepis; species Notolepis coatsorum. The sequence goes on along the minus strand of NC_140176.1, from coordinate 30,877,070 downwards.
AATGAAGTGACATGCTGCCAGGAGGAGCCGGAATCGAACCAGAAACCTTCTGAACGAGGTACCAGACGACCGCTCGACCTCCTGAGCCACTTTCACCCCTGACATGGTAAATATAAAACAAAAAGTTGACTTGAATGCATAGTAGTATAGTCATATTAGCATAGTAGGCAGTAATAGAAGATATATTCCTTAGTAGTAAAGTACATAATAGTAAAAGTTAGTTGTTTTCTTTTTCAGATATTGATTGAAGTGTGTTTTACTTGATTGGGTGGGTTTCAGCTGTCCTGACACTGTCCTGTTATGACACTCCTGTCCTGACACTGTCCTGTTATGACACTGTCCTGTTATGACACTGTCCTGTTATGACACTCCTGTTATGACACTCTCCTGTTATGACACTCTCCTGTTATGACACTCCTGTTATGACACTCCTGTTATGACACTCTCCTGTTATGACACTCCTGTTATGACACTGTCCTGTTATGACACTCCTGTTATGACACTCTCCTGTTATGACACTCCTGTTATGACACTCTCCTGTTATGACACTCTCCTGTCCTGACACTGTCCTGTTATGACACTCTCCTGTCCTGACACTGTCCTGTTATGACACTTCTGTTATGACACTCTCCTGTCCTGACACTGTCCTGTTATGACACTTCTGTTATGACACTCTCCTGTTATGACACTCTCCTGTTATGACACTCTCCTGTTATGACACTTCTGTTATGACACTCTCCTGTTATGACACTCCTGTTATGACACTTCTGTTATGACACTCCTGTTATGACACTCCTGTTATGACACTCTCCTGTCCTGACACTGTCCTGTTATGACACTTCTGTTATGACACTCTCCTGTTATGACACTCTCCTGTTATGACACTCTCCTGTTATGACACTTCTGTTATGACACTCTCCTGTTATGACACTCCTGTTATGACACTTCTGTTATGACACTCCTGTTATGACACTCCTGTTATGACACTCTCCTGTTATGACACTGTCCTGTTATGACACTCTCCTGTTATGACACTGTCCTGTTATGACACTGTCCTGTTATGACACTCTCCTGTTATGACACTCCTGTTATGACACTCCTGTTATGACACTCTCCTGTTATGACACTGTCCTGTTATGACACTCTCCTGTCCTGACACTGTCCTGTTATGACACTTCTGTTATGACACTCTCCTGTCCTGACACTGTCCTGTTATGACACTTCTGTTATGACACTCTCCTGTTATGACACTCTCCTGTTATGACACTGTCCTGTTATGACACTCTCCTGTCCTGACACTGTCCTGTTATGACACTTCTGTTATGACACTCTCCTGTCCTGACACTGTCCTGTTATGACACTTCTGTTATGACACTCTCCTGTTATGACACTCTCCTGTTATGACACTCCTGTTATGACACTCCTGTTATGACACTCCTGTTATGACACTCTCCTGTTATGACACTGTCCTGTTATGACACTCTCCTGTCCTGACACTGTCCTGTTATGACACTTCTGTTATGACACTCCCCTGTCCTGACACTGTCCTGTTATGACACTTCTGTTATGACACTCTCCTGTTATGACACTCTCCTGTTATGACACTCTCCTGTTATGACACTTCTGTTATGACACTCTCCTGTTATGACACTCCTGTTATGACACTTCTGTTATGACACTCCTGTTATGACACTCCTGTTATGACACTCTCCTGTTATGACACTGTCCTGTTATGACACTCTCCTGTTATGACACTGTCCTGTTATGACACTGTCCTGTTATGACACTCTCCTGTTATGACACTCTCCTGTTATGACACTCCTGTTATGACACTCCTGTTATGACACTCCTGTTATGACACTCCTGTTATGACACTGTCCTGTTATGACACTCTCCTGTTATGACACTGTCCTGTTATGACACTCCTGTTATGACACTCCTGTTATGACACTCTCCTGTTATGACACTCTCCTGTTATGACACTCCTGTTATGACACTCTCCTGTTATGACACTCCTGTTATGACACTCTCCTGTTATGACACTCTCCTGTTATGACACTCCTGTTATGACACTCTCCTGTTATGACACTGTCCTGTTATGACACTCTCCTGTTATGACACTCTCCTGTTATGACACTCCTGTTATGACACTCTCCTGTTATGACACTGTCCTGTTATGACACTCTCCTGTTATGACACTCCTGTCCTGACACTCTCCTGTTATGACACTTCTGTTATGACACTCTCCTGTTATGACACTGTCCTGTTATGACACTCCTGTTATGACACTCTCCTGTTATGACACTCCTGTCCTGACACTGTCCTGTTATGACACTGTCCCGTTATGACACTCCTGTTATGACACTCTCCTGTTATGACACTCTCCTGTTATGACACTCCTGTTATGACACTCTCCTGTTATGACACTGTCATTGTTATTCAAGAAGCTGATGGCGGTTTTCTATGATGACAACAGTACCATAGAATTCCTATTGATCACTTCCTATAAACACACTCAGTGACGACATATTCTCCAGCAAAACCGCCATCAGCTTCTTGAATAACAATGACAGTGTTGTAACAGGACAGGGCTCTGCTGCAACACCCACTGGCCGCGACATCGCCACCCTGGAGGGTGCTGGTCTGGTCTGGACCAGGTCACTGAGTATAAATACTTGGGATCTGGCTAGACAGCACTCTGTCGTTCTCTCACCACATCACCAGATTACAGTCTAAGGTCAAATCCAAACTCGGCTTCTTGTACAGAATGCGCTCCACCTTCTCTTCCTCTGCTAAACTCACCCTGGTTCAAATGACAATACTCCCCATGTTTGATTATGGTGACATAGTCTACAGATCTGCATGTAAGACCTCACTCCACAAACTGGATGTCCTCTACCACTCTGCTATCCGGTTTGCCACCAGTGCCCCTTCCAACACTCACCACTGCACCCTTTACTCCTCCGTCAACTGGCCATCCCTGCACACCCGTCGCAATATGCACTGGTTCATGCTCATTTACAAAACCCTCCTTGGATTGTCCCCCCCCTTACCTATGTCACCTGTTGCAAACATCTGCCACTTACAACACTCGTTCTGCTCAACACACTGCTTGGTCAAACGTCATTCAGGGCTGCTGCTGCCAGGGACGGGAACAACCTACAAAGATCTCTCAAAATGGTCACCTTTATGCCTAAGTCAACATTCAGGCACTCTCTGATGAACATTCTCACTGATTCCTGCAACTTCTTTCTCAACCCAGTAACATCCCCAACCTCCTGTCTGTCATGGTGCCCCTATCACTGCTATATTACTTGTTGTATATATTTATATTGTAATAACATATATTGTATGTCGGAAATGTTTAATCCTGAATTCCTTTTCAGCCCCCCCCCCCCCCCCTGTCTCTTGCCAGGCCATCGTTGTAAATAAGAATTAGTTTTTAATTTATTTGCCTGGTTAAATAAAGGTAAAATAATTTTTTTATAAAATGGCTATTTCTGTCGTTCACTAGGTTTTAAGAGGCTTTTTTTGTAAATCATTGACTCAGTACACGAGAAGGGTTTTAAATATCCTAGGCATTTCTTAAATACCATACTGTGTCTCAACAGCACTCAGGCCTCGCCCGCATGACGCCACTGCTAACAGTATTGTGTACTGCTAGTCCTCCCCCGCTGCTTACTACAGGGCCGCTCCCCTCGCCGCTTTTCCACGCATACAGATCTGTGGAATCACATTTCCACAGATCTGAGGTCTGTAGAGTCTTAATAACACGCCTCCTGTCCAGGTGCAAAGGTGCAACGTAAACTTCATGATCTCAGCAGGGTTTCAAGTTTTGTTTTATTTGTCACATATAAGGTACATTACAGTGCAATGCTTGGTTCTGTATGAGCCTCCTGAGATTGTGATGGCTGTGAGTGGGAGTCTTTCTCCTTTTACACGTCTAGCTTTGGCGTGGATTGATTGTTTAGATCGCTAGCATGGCTAACAAATGCAAATATATTGTAGTCTGCCCCGTTGTTCTGTCCAGGATTACGTTCCTTTTGCCCCCTTGATACACACTCACACAGAGTCTGACGTACACAGCGAACAGGTCTATCTGCTTCACAGAAAATCACGAGACCCCAAATCATTTGAAGTAAACATGATGAATCTCAAACATCAACTCGTGGCAGCAGTCGTCTCTTCCAACATGGCCATCCTGGAGGATTCACACGCTGAACCTGCTCCGATCAGGACTGGTGCTGCTCAGATCAGGACCATGTAGTCACCAGAAAGGAAGGTACTGGAGACACAGATTTAATATGGTGCAAAGAAATCACTAAAGTTTCAACACAAACGTGTCTTCAGTCAGATTCCCGACTCACTCTGAAGACACTGTTGTGTTGAAACTTTAGTGATTTTCCTTTTCCTTTTAGATTAAATTAGATTAATGTATTGTCATCATACAGCACAAGTACAGTACAATGAAAAGAAGTTTGGCGTGTAAATGTATTTCTGAAGAATTGGAGATGTGATTTCAGTGCCCTAGAAAAATCCAAAATATGTGGAGGCAAAGAGTTCCACAACTTTGACCCTCATAGAGTATACAAAACTGAGATTGGGAAGTGCGGGAATGGGGTGGTCTAAGATAACAGGAGCTACGTGTGGAGTAATTAGGAAATTGGTAATTGTGGGGAAAAATATCATGAAAGAAGGGGGAGGGCTCTTTTTAAAGAACTATACACAAATAAACCAATCTGGAGATGATTCACTTGATAAACACTGAGGATACCTAACTTAAGAAATAGAGGCTGAGAAGCATGACTTTGATGTACACAGCTGATTATTCTTAGAGCTTGTTTCTGCAGATGGTATATGGGCTCAAGTTTGGTCTGATGAGTACTACCCCAAACTAAATTACTGTAATTGATATATGGGTAAACGGTTAACCATAGAGTGATATAACATAGTGGAAACCTCAGTGCTCATAGTGACGTGTTTTTCCAATACCAAGCCATTTTTGTAGTTATGGCCATGATATGAAGTTTCCATGATATAACTTGTGTCATCTGCAAATAAAATTTTCGACAGCCTGTCTGAGATGTTAGGGAGATCATTGATATATATCAAAAATAACAAAGGCCCACGAATTGAACCTTGTGGCAGACCGCAAAGTGAAGGAAGAAAAGGAGAATTGGTCCCATTATAGGATTCAAACTGCTGTCAATCTTTAAGGTAACTGGTGAATCAAAGCAGTGCATTGTTTTTCATTCCAAGATGTGAGAGCTTCTGCAGGAGGATATGGTGATTGACTGTATCAAATGCAAGGTGCCAACCTGCTCATCGCGAGCAATTAGGGGTGTCTTTGCTCGAGGACATTGGCGACATATTCTCCAGCTGTCGTTCACTGTCGTTTTAAGAGGTGTGATTGCCATATATGTTGAATGTTTCTTTCTAAACCCGTACTGGTGAGTGTAAATAATATTGTGCTTGTTGAGATGTTCAATTAATCTTTTATAGACAAGCTTTTTGAGTATTTTTGACACGGCAGGCAGGATGGATATAGCTCTGTAATCTCCTCTGGGTCATCATCTTTATAAATAGGAATGATCTTGGCTATTTTAAGTTCCTGTGGGGCGATTCACTTCTCCAGTGATGTATTAAACAGATGAGATAATGGCTTCACAATGGATTCTTGAATGGATATCAGTAATCTACCTCCAATACCATCATAACCCGGAGAAGTGTCCCCCAGGTTGATCAAGATCTCCCGAACCTCATCCTCTGTAACCGGCAAGACATTAAAACTGTCATCGATCAGAGGATTCATAAACTGAAGGGGACCATGATTACTAAATGGAATCTTTGAAGCCAGAGTTGGACCAACTTATGAGGGAAAAAAATTATATGCAGGTATGTACAGATGTGTATATATATATATATATATATATATATATATATATATATATATATATATATATAATATATATATATATATATACAGTATATACAGCATTATTGTACATGCTATCATATAGAGTTATATGGATTATATGCAGGTGTATAAGTAGGTATATAGAAGGATTATATGCAGGTATATTCATATATATATATGTTGTAAATATAAATGTATATATATACATTATATACTACATGTAATATTGTACATGCTATCATGCAGAGTTATATGGGTAGACTATAGTATGAGGTAGGTAGTTGTGATTATTACGATTACTATGTTTACAGTGTAGGGCAGTTGTAGACAGTGAAAGCAGTAGGTACTGTAGGTATAAATTGAGTATATACAACAGAGTTCAGAGTCGTACAGTATGGGTCACAGAGCCTAGGGTGTAGGCAATGGAGTCAGAGTTCACAGTTTACATGGTATGGTTGGGGGGGTACTGTGTCTCTCCGGTATACTCCAGTATCTTTCTTTTTGATTCTATGAAAGGCCTCTTATTAAAAATGTTCTGTTTGACCTGCACCTTACAATGTTGCACATTTTAAGCTAAGGGCTGTTTTTCTTTTTCTTTTTACTGTTTTTTTTTTCCAGCTGAAGGCTTTCTTTGTTTGTCCACACAGGTTCCTTTCACTGCTGGCGTCAGGGGACACACGCCGTAGGTTAGGAAGAGCAGATAACCCCCCAGGACACGCTTACCCTGAAACAACCTTTCAGTGGCTGTGACTCATAGGCGTATATTTACAGGGGGTTGCAGGGGACATGTCCCCCTCAATATTTAGAAGAGGTAAATTTGTCCCCCTCAAGAAATATAGCTAATAAGAAAGAAAAAACCCTCCCCAAAAGAGGTAAAATATATATATATATAACAGGGTCAAAAGATTCATATATCATTCTTACCTGTAACTATATATTTACCAACAATTTCAGACACCCCTACAGGACCATACCATCCCAAGGCAAATCTTTCCTGTGACAAAATGGCATCCAAGGTAATAAAAAAAGTCAACCAACAAACTAGATTCTTGTACCGGATCTCCTCTCTGGTAAACAAGAATACCCTGAAGACTCAGGCAGGAGCACTCATTCAAGGGTACTACGACTATGCTTGCACCTCATGGTACCAAAGCACCTCAAAGGCGCTAAAAACAAGATTACAAACATCACAAAACAAACTGGTCAGACTACTACTTGACCTTACTCCTAGAACCCACCTCACCCCTGCCCACTTTGACTACCTAGGATGGCTTAGAGTAGATGACAGAGTACAGCAACTTGCAATGGGCCTGGTCTACAAGATACACTATACGACTACCCATGTACATGTCAAAATACTTCCCAAAGGTCAGTGAATCCCACGACCACAACACCAGAGGAAGCTCAACAAATCATGTTAAACCCAGATTCGGCTCAAACAAGGGACTAAACACGTTTCGCAATTATGCCACAACAATGTGGAACGCCAAAGCTGTAAAGGAATGTGAATCCCTACCCACATTAAAAACCGCTCTAAAAGAACACCTACGGGAGGCTGAAATTCTAAACTGGCCACCGTAAATGTCCAACCCCCCCCCACCCCCACCTAACAGACAGTCCCCTCCCCACCGTATGTATATATTCTCTCCCCACCGTATGTATATTTCTCTCCCACCCACCCACCCCCACCTAATAGACAGTCCCCTCCCCACCGTATGTATATATTCTCTCCCCACCGTATGTATATTTCTCTCCCACCCACCCACCCCCTCCTAATGTACAGTCTCCTCCCCACCGTATGTATATTTCTCTACTTTAGACTCATCGTAGACAGAACAACCTCAAGGGGCTTCGTCTCAGACTTTTATATACTCTTACTCAAGTCCACATACAAGAACCTCCCCCTAGATACAATTTGGCGGGGAGATATTCCAGAACTGGATCCTGAGTTCGATTGGGGAGAAGCCTGGACTAACATTACACTAGCCTCCCATAACCCCAATCATCAACAAATTCACTTTAACTATATCATAGAACATATCTCACCCCTAGGAAACTGTGTATGATGGGTCTTCTGGCTGACTCACGGTGCACCATGTGCGCCCTGGGGGCCACTGGCTGCTACCTTCACATGTTCTGGGAATGTCCACCGGTCGCTCGATTTTGGAAGACCATAACCTCTAAGCTATGTTCTTTGACAATACCACTATCCGCAACGACACTACTCCTGAATGATATCTCCCAGCTGCCGGCTCCTATACAGCAAAAAATTAAAATGTTAGCTGGATTTACAGCAGCCAAAAAACTGATAGCTGTAAGATGGAAACAACCTGACAAGCTTACAATAATTAATTGGGCCTTAACATTCTTAGATATCATTTATTTAGAGATCTCAGATCTCCACAGCTCGGGTAATTGGAGTCAAAGAATCTAACATTAGTCTATGGGCATCGGCAGCTGAGAGAGTAAAGTCCATGATCTAGCAACAGAGCGAGATCGGGGTGGTCGGTCCTGAGAGGTCCTGGGGTGGGATTGGGGAAAGAAATGTCTTTTAGCAATACAATTTTATTATTATAATTTTATTTTTATTTTTATATATGCTTGTATATTCGGGGTGGAGTGTTTTGGGCCCTTGTTTGTTGTGGGTTTGGTGGTTATGGCTTTGGGCTGGTGGGGTCCCTGGGTTCGGTGTCTCGGGGAGTCGGAATGTTATTGAGGCGTGATGTTCTGATTCTCTGGGATGCTAGATTGGGGGTTCTCATGGGCTGGGAGTAGTGGCTGTCGGGGCTGGGGCGGATGGGGGCTTGGGATGTTTCGCTTTATGTGTGGTGGGCCTGTGATCTATGGGGGTTCCGCTTTTTGGGTTGGATAGCAGGGGTGGGTGGGCACTCCCGTGGTGTTCTGGTTTGCTGAGCTTGCTAGAACCAAGAGGAGAGACCACATCATCAGTCCAGTATTAGCTAACCTACACTGGCTTCCGGTAACATTTAGAATCTATTTCAAGGTCCTCCTCCTTATATACAAAGCACTAAATGGAACAGGACCAAGCTACATCGCAAATTCTCTAGTCAACTATGTGCCTTCTAGAACATTGCGATCATCTACTACTGGTCTATTGAAGGTTCCAAGCCACAGCCTAAAGAGAATCGGGGATGCAGCCTTTGAAAACTATGCACCAAAGTTATGGAACACACTTCCTATGGACATTAGGGAAGCTAGATATCTTAATATTTTCTAAAATAAGCTAAAAACGTACCTCTTCACCATAGCCTTCTAATACACTCCGCTGTTGATTGTACTGTTGCACTATTTTACTCTGTCCATTCTATTTTATTGCACTGCACTTTCCATCATTTTACATAACTTTTTATTGCACTGCACTGTTGCATAATTTTACTCTACTCTACTCTATTCTACTATTTTATTGCACTGTACTATTTTACTCTGTCTATTACTTTTTATTACAGGTTAAAAACTGTAAGGTATTAAACTGTGGATACCAAACAGAGAAGGTAAAGACGACTTTAAACTGTTAAACAGTAATACAGAACAATTTTATTGCACTGTAAAAAACTGTGATTTTATATGTCTGCACTTTATGTGCACTATTTTACTCTGTCTATTCTATCTTACTCGTTTTATTATTGTCTATTTAAATTTAATCAAACCATAAACAAGGTGGCCTGTTGGGATATTAGATCCTAATGTGAAAAACTGTGATTTTATATGTCTGCACTTTATCTGCTCTTTTTTATGTTGTGAAGCACTTTTATTATTATTATTATTATTATTATTATTATTATTATTATTATTATTATTATGATTATTATGATTATTATTGTTATTGTGTTGTGTCTTGTTACATGTAAAATAAATAAAATAAAAACATAAATAAAGACATGTCCACCATTAAATCGGTGCAGAAAAAGGCAAAGATTGGTGCATAAAAGTACACCACAATGCAGGAAAGTAAGTGTTTGATGCTCAAAATGTCCTCCACACCCCCTGTTTAAATTTCCCCCACCCTTGCTGTGACTTATCTCTGAAGACTGAGATGCGTTTGAGAAGCCTAGTCCAAAATCCTAAATTGAACACACATCACCCTCTCCAAAGATCACACAGTCCCTCTCCTCTGTTTTCTGGAACGGTCCGTTGGTTTGATAAGACTGTTTGAGTTCACGGCTTAGTGAATTTATGTTGCTATGCGACTCTCCCCCTCTCTCTCCCATAACAAATCACCTCCTCGAAAACCGAAGGAAATTGTTGTTTCAGTGATATCCTTCGCTCACACAGTCTGGCTCTGAAGATCTGCACCTAGCAGCAATGAAAAACAACGTCAGGGTGTGTTGGATTCTGTTAATTGACAGTGGAATCTTTGTTCTTGTGCTGAGATTAGACCTTGGTGGAGAGTTCTATTGTCTCTATTTCTAGTACATGGGAGCCACTTAATGTTTAACTCTATCTACCGTGTGGATGAGAGGAATGACTGATAAGACTATTCACATTTAACAGACCGATGCCACATAAATGATTACTCCAACATTAAAATGTAATATCGGAAATTATCTGTAGGCTATCGGTTAACCTTTATTTACCCAGGCAAGCAAGTAAGAACAAATTCTTATTTAATTTATTGTCAAAAGTATGGATAATGTTGTGTTAATTCCACGACAAGAGATATGTAATGTTAATTACTTGAAATTATTCGGTTTTGGTAGGGGGGACCCCGCATAATATATTGCTATTGGTTGATATCGGTATCGGAAATTAAGAGTTGGACAATATTGGTATATCGGATATCGGTTAAAAAAAAAAAGCCAATATCGAACATCCCTAATTCTAACCCATTGATAAAAGCACCACAGACTCTTTACTGTTAGTAGTAGTAACACAAGATTTGCTGTGAGAACTGTCAACGCATTCGATTAGATTAGATTCAAACGTATTGTCATTATACAGCACAAGTACAGTACAACAAAAAGAGGTTTGGCATTCAATCAGTAACAGTAAAGTGGAATAGTAATATACAATGTACAGGTGATTAAACTGGGTGTAAAATATATAGATTAGTACTACTGAGTAATGTTAATCAGATGTATGTACAGAGTTGTAGTATTATTATGTACAGTGATATAGGTATAAAGACACTATGGTAGTAAGTCATACTGGCCAGCAGCGTAACTAGTAAGAATAAGTATAGATATAGATATAGTATCTACAGATATGTAAAAAGGATTATATGTGGGGAGCTCCAGTAGCTCACCGCGTACCTCGAACGCTATTTCGGCGTCGGGGACAACCGTGCCCGGATCTGGGGTACTGAGTTCGAATCCCGGACTCGGCGTATTTTCTCAGAGTGTCTTTCCCCCCGTTCTATACCCCATTCAACCTGTTTCTGTCGGTCATGCTTGACCAGAAAAAGCGATAAACGCTAAAAGAACCAGCCGACTGGTCAAAGTAAAAAAAAAAAAAAAAAGGATTATATATATATATGCAGACAGATGTAAATATATATTTATATATATACGGTAAGAATAAATATATATATCCTATATACAGTATATACAGCATTATTGTACATGCTACCATACAGAGGATATATATATATATATATAATATATATATATATATATATATATATATATATATATATATATATATATATATACATATATCATCAGGATGAGTACTAACAACACAGCCTCTACATTACAGCTCTGCCGCCTTCTTCAGTGGCCATACGTCTGTGTGAATATTCAAAGATTCAGCTGAAGCGAATGTGGTCATTGTGTTCAAACATAGTTCCTCTGGACCCCGGAGCGAGAACAAGTGAGCTATATAACAAGTGGACTGTAGAACAAGTGGGGTGGAGAACAGGTGGGGTGGAGAACAGGTGGGTTATAGAACAAGAGGGATGTAGAACAAGTGGGTTATAGAACAAGTGGGCTGTAGAACAAGTGGGTTATAGAACAAGTGGGATGTAGAACAAGTGGGCTGTATAACAAGAGGAGAACAAGTGGGTTATAGAACAAGTGGGCTGTAGAACAAGTGGGTTATAGAACAAGTGGGATGTAGAACAAGTGGGCTGTATAACAAGAGGAGAACAAGTGGGTTATAGAACAAGTGGGCTGTAGAACAAGTGGGTTATAGAACAAGTGGGCTGTATAACAAGAGGAGAACAAGTGGGTTATAGAACAAGATGACTGTATAACAAGAGGAGAACAAGTGGGTTATAGAACAAGAGGACTGTAGAACAGGTGAGCTGTAGAACAAGAGGAGAACAAGTGGGTTATAGAACAAGAGGAGAACAAGTGGGTTATAGAACAAGAGGAGAACAAGTGGGTTATAGAACAAGAGGAGAACAAGTGGGTTATAGAACAAGAGGAGAACAAGTGGGTTATAGAGCAGGTGGGCTGTAGAAGGAAGAGCTCTGAGTGAAGCAGGTTGTCCTGACGTCACCTTTACCTGCTTCGTACCTCCAGCGCTGAAGCACCTGTGCAGCTCTCTCCTCTTCCAAACAGCCTGGCTCAGCGCCGCCTGGGCTCCAGTGATCTCATTACTCCATCTATTCCCAAGTTGTTGCAGCAAATAACTCTCTCCAAAACTCCCTTAATTAAAACCTTCAGCTCTTCCATCATTCCATGTGTCAGAAACTGCAACAGTCCCAGCTTGTTGATTCCCCTTCTCCTCTCTCTATATATTGCTAATAGTTATTATTATAATATTTTTTTTTTACTTCATTGTCTCGACCTCATTGATGTGTGTCTTGGAATCATACGGTTTCTTTTTTCTTCACAGCTGGGTCCTCATTTGTAATAATTGTAAATGAGAAGCTGTTCTCAATTGATCTTCCTGGTAAAATAAAGGTAAAATCAAACACACGGTTTGTTCGTGGACCTCCAGGTGGCTCACCGCTCCCAGAGTTGTAGAATGTCATGGGTTTGAATCTGACCTGAGACCTTTGTTGCACTCTCTCCCTCTGATTTCCTGTCACTCACTTTTCTGTCTAATATAACGGGAACGCCCTAAAAAAGAAAGTGTAATAATAATAATAGTCTCTCCTCCCGTTTACCAGGATGAACGAGGCTATGGGACACGGCCCGTCCAATCCCCCCACAATAACTAATGGACTCAGCTGGCAGCTACATCTGCTGGCCGTTGGGCCGCGCCAAGGCTGTTCACACACATTAGCAGCAGATTCCCATTCCACAGGCTTGCGCAGGTACTGACGGGCTTGGACAGGTACTGACGGGCTTGCACGGGTACTGATGGGCTTGCACAGGTACTGACGGGCTTGCACAGGTACTGATGGGCTTGCACAGGTACTGACGGGCTTGGACAGGTACTGACGGGCTTTCACGGGTACTGACGGGCTTGCACAGGTACTGATGGGCTTGCACAGGTACTGACGGGCTTGCACACGTACTGACGGGCTTGCACAGGTACTGACGTGCTTGGACAGGTACTGATGGGCACAGGTACTGACGGGCTTGGACGGGTACTGACAGGCTGGCACACGTACTGACGGGTACTGATGGGCACAGGTACTGACGGGCTTGGACAGGTACTGACGGGCTTGCACAGGTACTGACGGGCTTGGACAGGTACTGATGGGCTTGCACGGGTACTGATGGGCTTGGACAGGTACTGACGGGCTTGCACGGGTACTGATGGGCTTGGACAGGTACTGATGGGCTTGGACAGGTACTGACAGGCTTGGACAGGTGCAGGAAGTGCAGGAAGTGAACCCTTACCGCTCTAAAATAAAATAAAAAAAACGGTCCGTGCCCCGCAAGAACAAATGCCATTGATTTCTCCGTCTAAATAATGTATTAACAGCTGGATAAGGAAGTGAAAGAAGTTTCCTCTCGTCGGGTGTTTGTAGCTGGCACTGTGCACGCGACCAGGCCTGGATATAGGTCTTCGGTTGATTCAGAAGCGTGAGTTTGTAGCTGGCACAGTGCACGTGACCAGGCCTGGATATACAGTAGGTCTTGTCCTCTCAGCCCACACAGGTTCTGCAGAGAGAGAGACCGCCAGAGCTCGTAGCGGGTGACGCTGATCGCTCCCGTACACCCGGGGATCCAAGCTGTCAGTACGACTCTCCCTCATGTTGGAACTAATCTACCAGCAAGCAAGCAACTTCCATCCAGCCTCGATTATCCACGGCAGAGCAGAGGCGGGGGGGGGGGGGTATTTATTAGATCAACCCCCCACCCCCTCAATCTCCTACCGGGAAATCGATCAGTTCTGTGGGAGAGATGATGGCGTCTGTATCAATCGGTCATAGGGAGGTGTAGTCTGACATCACTTTAGTTTCCCGTGTGGCCCACCCGTATAGGGATTTATCATTGGGAAAATGTATTATCGGCTATTGTAATAATTCTGCCTCATGAACATTGAAAGCTTTCCATTTTTGCACAAAATGAGTTCCCTTCTATCACTAACATTATTGTTTAAGCATTTTTGGTTGAAATAAAGTTAGTTATAACTTATAAGGTTGTTTAATTTGTTTAAGCTGATACATAGCTAGCTAGCTAACATTAACGTTACCCAGCTAAACGTACTAGACATTAGCATTATGTCTACTGTCCTGAACCATTTAAAATCGGGGCATGTAGAGGAGTTTCGGGAATGAGTAAAATGTGCAGGTCCTCTTCTCAGACCTGTGGGGCAAGCACTGCACACGCATCATGCCGGCTAGCAAGCTAGCTAGCTACACGTCACGTACTTCATCATCATCATCAACTTCCCAAAGGTCAGTGAATACCACGATCACAACACCAGAGGGAGCTCCACAAATCATGTTAAACCCAGATTCGGCTCAAACAAGGGACTAAACACGTTTCGCAATTATGCCACATCAATGTGGAACGCCCTACCTAAAGCTGTAAAGGAATGTGAATCACTACCCACTTTCAAAAACACTCTCAAAAAACACCTACGGGAGACTGCAACTCGAAACTGGCCCCTGTAAATGTCCGAACACAACCCCCTCCAATGTACAGTAAATTACCAAGTATGGTCTTGTCAATAATCCAATGTACAGTGTTGTTTGTTGTTTGTCCCCCACCCACCCCTCCTACCCAACCCCCCCCCCCCCCCCCCCCCCCCCCCAACCACCTCCAATGTACAGTCCCCCCCCACCCCCACCTACCCAATCCAATGTACAGTTTCTACGCCTAATGTATATACTCTTTTCTTTCTGGACTCTTTTTGTATCACAAACTACTGTAATTGCAAATCTGGTATGTCATAAATGTATAGATGTAGCAGTACTGTCTATCTGTATGTCATATATGTTACGATGAATTGAAAATGGGGGACCCTGATGTAAACAAGACGAAAGTCTTTCTCTGGTCTGCATCCCCTTAACAATTGTATGTATTGAGCCGTACTGTACTGTACCCATTCTGCAATCTGTTAATAAAGTTTTCATTCATTCATTCATTCATTCATTCATTCATTCATTCATTCATTCATTCATTCATTCATTCATTCTTCATCAACGTTACAAGCTCAAAAACCTTATAACTACTACTACTGTCGTGTCCATAAGTTCCCTGGCAGAATACTTTGTTTGTGAGGACAAAAGTATACAAAAAGGAGAGAACCATTTTAAATCGGGGCATGTTAGAGGAGTTTCGGGAATGCCGGCTAGCAAGCTAGCTAGCTACTAACGTCATTTAAAAAACAATAACGTTATAAACTATACACAATATGTACAATGAAACAATGATTTACATTAGTATTTACAGTGATTTAATATGCAGCGAAATAACGTTATACGATTTAAATTATAAATACAAATATGGTAACGTGGTTGTGGCTTTTACAAATAGTGGTTAGCTTTAGAGATAAATGGTTATGATAACCGGAGCACTAGTGTTGGGTGAAACGGATACTAGCCACAGATTCAGGGTTGTACGAATTGTTAAGCTTATCGAATGTAAGGGAAATCAAGGTCTGTGACTACAGGCAGGAGGCTACGCTGTGGTGACGTCAGTCAGCAGCGCCAAATAGCAGTGTAGTTTCGCAGCGAACGAAAACATAAATGTTGTTATTTTGCTACCTTTATGATTAATTGCGAATATTTTCATGTTGAGCTATAGATTGTGGATAAATACGCACAGAAAGGTACTCCATGCCAACGTTAATGCTTTATTTATCTAAAACGAGCCGATTTAGAAATGGTCAATGGGGACATTAAGTGGAACAGAGGGTGGAACAGGAAAAAACTAAAATGAGGTAACCACTACACCTCCCTATAGATGTAACCACTACACCTCCCTATAGACGTAACCACTACACCTCCATAACCACTACACCTCCCTATAGACGTAACCACTACACCTCCCTATAGACGTAACCACTACACCTCCCTATAGACGTAACCACTACACCTCCCTATAGACGTAACCACTACACCTCCCTATAGACGTAACCACTACACCTCCCTATAGACGTAACCACTACACCTCCCTATAGACGTAACCACTACACCTCCCTATAGACGTAACCACTACACCTCCCTATAGACGCCAAGAATTTAGCAGGCTAACTAGCACAATAGGAGTAGAAGGATCCTCTATCGATTGTGTAATAAAGTGTACAGTACATACAGTACAAGTACAGTATAATGAAAATGTTGTGCAAATGTAACAGTAAAGTATAATACAATGTACAGGTGAAAAACCTACTAACCTTCATACTGTCTTTTACTATTATGCACTTTGCTACTAAGGAATCTACTATGCCTATATTACTACCTGCTATGCTAATATATCTATACTACTATGCACTCAAGACTGTAGCACTCAAATTCAACACTGTTTGAACAATCTTACTGACCCTTAGCTGCCAGAGTTGTTCCCTTCCTGCTGACTTGTTGTACACAACTTGTAAGTAGCTTTGGATGAAAGCGTTCAGCTGAATTAATGTAAATGTATACAGTACATGAAAGATAGGCGAGAATAGGCAGATAATATGCAACATGTGTATAGTTGTACACCAGATTGTGACCCCACAATGCTACAAGTATACATATAGTATGCAGTAGTAGTAGTAATATAGGCAAGGTAGAGGTAGACGACGGGATGGGAAGTGCAGAGAACATTTCATCAGCGACTCAGTGCATGTGTGTGTGTGTGTGTGTGTGTGTGTGTGTTCCTGTGGGTCGCCCATCGCATGTGTGTGTGTTAAAAAAAAAATCTGCATGACAAATAAAGACTTCTTCTTCTTCTTCTTCTTCTTCTTCTTCTTCTTCTTCTTCTTCTTCCTGTCGCTCGGCATCGGCTCTCGAGTCACAGGATTCCGAATGTCTTAATGCGGGAATGAATATTCAGGGACTAGTCATTTGACAGATGAGTGCTTAGCTGGTAAATATCGTAAATGATAAATGGTGCATTTATATAGCAGCTTTACAATTTGTTCCCCACATTCACCCACACCGACGGCGGAGGCGACCATGCAAGGTGCCGACCTGCTCATTGGGAGCAGTTAGGGGTTAAGTGTCTTGCTCAAGGAAAGTTCGACACGCTGCCCGGGAGGAGCGGGAATCTAACCGGGAACCTCCGGATTACCAGACAACTGCGCTACCTCCCGAGCCACTGTCGCCCCAAGCTGTGTGGCGTATGTAGATTCATCACATAGATCAGATAGAACCGACAGGTGACAGTGACTCAGGGAGGTAGAGCAGTCATCTGGTAATCCGGAGGTTCCCGGTTCGATTCCCACCTTGCATGGTCTCCTCCGCCGTCGGTGTGTGAATGTGTGAGGAACAAATTGTAAAGCACTTTGAATAAAAGCTCTATATAAATGCAGCCATTTACCATTTATACAGACCCCCATCTTCACCGTTATTTACACTGTTTATTTTTCTCGTATTTTTATATTCAGAGTTAATTATATTGTTTATTTTTCTCATATTTCTATATTCAGATCTAATTGTATTGCCTATATTCATGTCCTTCTACTATTACCCTGCCCATACCTGTACCTCCCGTCCCCCTCCCCCATGCTGCTATGATCCGAGTTTCCCCAAGGGGATCAATAAAGGAATCTCCTATCTTGTCTTATCTTCGATAGATCAATCCTGTGAAAATGGAGTTTGGTCGATTTCAGGTTCAGGCTATAGGAGCCAATGAAGACACACAGATTAATAATCTAAAATCACTTTATTAATTTAAGTTAGGTAGAGACACTAAACATCGGAACCACATTAGCTCCGCTATGGAGCTGTCTTCAGAGAATTACAAAAAGAGGCTTTATGTCATACTGTCAACAAATGGCAAAAATTAAGAGGTAGAGAACTTAGGCTCATTTCTGTGACTGGAGGAATGACACCTATTGGAATGTAGTTGAAATAATAATAAAAAACGTCTTCCCGAACGTATACAAAATATCCATACATGAAATATAGTGGAGAGACAGTCATGGTGGGCCACCGGGGTTATTCACAACAGACGTTTACAGGTCACTGTGATGGACAAGGTGCACAGAAGAACGGGACTTTGGAACATCCAGTCTCTTAATACATTTTCCTCGACCGCACTGCCGACTGGCGTCGGGACGGAACAGAGTTACATCTTACAAGCGTGTGATTATCAAGAAATAATGAGCCATTTGTTAAAAAAAAAAAAGGTTAACGTACATAAAAAAAAGTATACATATCGCATATTTGTGAAAAGTGAGAGAAAAATGTATTTGTTTTTTTTCTTTCTTTCTCTTCCTCTCACTTTATAATCAATACATCCTAAATTGTTCAAACATCGATGTTCAGGTCAGGGTATCGACTGCCCTTGTGTCGTCTTTGTTAAATGAAGGGTTAATCAATAGAGACCTAAAGGAGATCATTGGAGGGTTCTGTCCAGGCCCGTTCCACCTGGACCCGTCCTGTTAAAGATCCCACCAGCTCGGCTGAAGAACAGGCTCCAAATAATCTCCCCCCCCCCCCCCATGTGAACACCTCGCTGATCGCAAACAGCGCTTTAGGGTACACGTTTGTAATGAAAGAAAACAAACCCAAACTAAAAAGACATAACGGAATGTTGTAAACTCAAAACTTGTGAGACGTGTTGAAAATGGAGGGAGTCTCTGTTGATTGGTGCATTTGCGATCAACTGCACAAGCCCCAATCAGAGCGGTTGTGATTCACTTAACATTTTGGAAAGCGTGTTCCTGATTGGTTAAAACGGGGCGAGTTCAGAACTGTTTTGACCCCCCAGCTCTATTTCTTACTCTGCGATGATGTCATCGAAGGCTAGAGTCCTTCCTCAGCACAGCATTACCCAGTTAGCCACCAAACTAATGTAAAGTCAAAATGGGGTCACTGTGAAAATCACTTAACGGTATTAAAAAGTCTTAAATTCATCATTCTCAATTTAAGGCCTTAAAGGTATTAAAAAGTCTTAAATTTAATTTGCACATGTATTTCATTTGGGGGGGGGGGGGGCAGCCCGGCTGTCTGGAGATGAATTAATACAAAATATAATAAATGTTTTTATATTCAAGTTGTTTTTTTGTGGGGCTACCAGGAGGGAGAATTTAAATTGGCGCACAAGTGCAGCCGCCAGTTCAGTGTCGCTATGTGTTTTCTTTTGCTAGTATGGTCGTGAAATTGGTATAAAATTTTGCTTAAAAAGTCTTAAATTTAACTTGTTGAAACCTGCAGATACCCTGCTTAAACACTCACATTGTGGAGTAGGTTTCGGCACTTATTTCACTGCGCGTGCAACAGCCTTGACTTTACTTTAGCCTTGTGGCAGACGAGCTACAGGCTATCCGGTGAGGAAAGGGTTCAAACCAAGCCAGAAACATCCACTGTCAAGTCGGAGACGGGTCTCAAAGGGTTCTGAACCTGTGCGTCTGAGCCTCTGGGGGTCGTAGGGTATGCCAAGATGAACCGTTTCCTCTACACAGAGAGGGACGGCAGTGTAGAGAGTCAGTAATTACAGTGCATGTCTACAAATAAAAACAAAACAAAAAGTGACAAAGATTCTTTTTTTTCCTTTTTCTTTACTGTTGGTACAGTAACATACTGTATATTTCCACAAAGACACTCGATAAGGCTGGTGACTACATTACGTAAATAGTTAATTATTGAATACCTTTTTTTTCTCTTTCGTATGATTTAAAAAAACTAGTGACACAGTATATATAGATGTCGATTTCTTTAAACAAACCTTAAGAACAATTAAAAAAATAAACAAAAAGACAAAAACAAAAGTCAAATAAATCCTTTGTGTAGTACACAGCTTTCTTTGTTCCAAAATGAACAATATGGTATACCTTTGCATCTGCTCAATGCAAGTGCACCAGTCTAGATTCAGTCTCTTTGTCTCTCTCTCTCTCTCTCTCTCCTCCCGTCGTTCTCTGATACACCCTCAGTGGTCGCATCCTCATACTTGCAGGTTATGTGCCCCCGTGTGTGTATATATATATGTGTGTGTGTGTGTGTGTGTGCGCGTTGGAAACAGTGCCCCCCCCCCCCCCCCCCCCCCCCCCCTCTTCTTAGATTTCATTTTTGGCATCGTTGTTGTTCATGGCTTCCTTCCTCTGGGCCAGGAAGGGGTACATACACTTGTCGGCCCCCAGGAACCGGTACATGCAGACGATGGCCTCGAAGGGCAGGATGCTGGGGAGCGAGGAGAGAAGGAATTAGTGACGGAAGAAATACATAAAACACTGAAAACAGCACAAAAAAAAACTGTCTGCAAGAGTGCAACAAAAAATACTCAACATATGTTTTAGATCTTAAAGGTGCTGTAAGTGGTATTTTTAGATCTTAATTTTAAAGGTGCTGTAAGTGGTATCTTTTAGATCTTAAAGGTGTATTTGGGCAGTAGGGTCTCCCAGTCCCAATACATTTTCTGGAATCCCTTCCCACTTTATCCAATCAGGAGAGAGAACCATAGATATCGATATTTGTGTCAAGAAATATTACCAAGCTTTCTGCACTGGCTGATTAATTTACTTGTTTCAAGGTCACATTTGCTTAAAACTAGTTTTTATTTCTTGTTTTTGTCAGACCATTTTTGCAGTGTGGAGTTCTCTTTCCTGAGAGACTCCACTCACAGCACCTTTAATAAGTAAATTAGTTGCACATTGAGTCTTAAAGGGCCCAAAAAAAACAATGCTGAAAAAAACAATGCATCCAAAAAGACACCGATGCTTTGTTTTGAGACATCTCCTCTGGTTGTTCAGTTGTACTGAAACGTGTGAATTGATCTCACCCCGTCGGTGAGGGATTTATTTTTCTCCCCCCGTTTGGTTTAAGAAAAACAAGATTTGGAGGCTCAATACAAGATTAAATGACTTGTGGAGAAAGGGCTTGAGAAGCAACATGCCTCTGAGATGTGGGCAGAGGCAGCTCGGGTTACAGGGACGAGAGAATGGAGGAGCGGACGGAGAGAAACAGGAGCTTCCGAGGACATAACTGAATCTGGGGGATATGGGCGGTCGAGGTTGAGCCTCACAGTGAATGCAGGGCATCTGCAGGTTTCGACAAGTTAAATTGAAGACTTATATAAGACCTTTTTAATACCACTTAGAGCTAAATTTAATACCAATTTCACGACCGTACTATCAAAAAAGAAACACATACTGTAGCACCACTGAACTGGTGGCTGCAATTTAAATGTTTGCGCGTTCCATACAAGCTCTTGCCAGACACACCAAGCTCAAAAACAACGACTTGAATACAAAAACCATTTCATATATTTAATATTATTTCATCCGACAACCGGGCTAATACTTTTTAAGACTTTTTAATCCCTCGCAGATACCCTGTTAAGTGCTCTTTACAGTGACCCAATTGACTTTACATTAGTTAGGTGGCTAACTGGGTAATACTGGGTATGCAGAAATTTAGAATTATAATAATAATAATATCTTAAATTTATATAGCGCCTTTCAGGAGACCCAAGGCGCTTGGTTAGTTTCAGAGGAGAAGTGGCGAACAGACAACGCCAGCGTCCTCTCGCTCTGAGTGATGAATGAATGAATTTAAGACTTTTTAATACCCTGCCGATACCATGTAATGTATGAGAGAGAGGGAGGAAGAGAGAGAGGGAGAAAGGGGAGAGAGGGAGAAAAGAGGAAGAGAGAAAAGAGAGGGAGAAAAGAGGAAGAGAGAAAAGAGGGAGAGTTGCTGACAGTGACTGCTCACCTTTTCATGAAGTTGACCATATAGACGATGCGGGGTGTGCAGATCATCGGCTGGTCGGTGAGGATCGCCCTCATGACCTGTTTTACGCAGAACTCTGGCTTCAGGGGAGGGAGGAAGGGCTCAATCTCTTTCCTGCGTGGGGGAGGGGGGGGGGGTTACCACAGATCAGTCGCTGACAGGTGTAAAATGGAGGGCACTTGCAGATAAAGGCCTGTTAGCGTACATAGCTGCCGCGCTGTAGGGAAGCCTGTTTCATGTCTGACCTAAACCATTCATATCTACAGTGGAAAGGTTCTTTCAGCAGGTGAGCCACAGTGAGGGCCATTGTGATGACAGGGGGGGGTCGGCTCTCTCTCTCTTGGGAAAGTGGCCTTCATTGTGTGGACAAAACACTGACCGCGGCGTACAGGGGACTATGTAATGTCTCCACCACACAGCACAATCATCGTCTTGATTGCCACTTTGAAATTTCAAAGCAATCTACGTGGGACAATTTCACATGATGAAAACTGGACTAGAGACGATAGCTTTACAGTTGCCAGGTGCACAGAGAAGATGGTGTTCCCAAAGCGGTGCCATTCCTCAATCAAGTGGGAGAAGAAAAAAAAGAAAAAACAACTTGCTTAAAGGTAGAATCTGTAATTATAGGCAAAGATTTACCCATTTGTTGCACTTAGTTTACTTGTAATGTTGTTATTTTAATGTGATGTTTGGAGTTGAGTGGGGAGGGGGGAGGGGTGGCCACACCTCAGGCTCTTCCAAGAGAGGTCTGGATAAACTCACTATAATAAGCGACTAAACTCGCAAACCCAAAAGAATTTAACCAAGTGCAATACCAATCGGGGGACTTTTGCCTAGAGGTCCCTGTTTGACGAAATAAACAATAGAAAACGATTAACCTTTGTACTGTCTTTTACTATTATGCACTTGCTACCTTGCCTATATTACTACCTACTATAATACTATGCCTATATTACTACCTACTATACTACTATGCCTATATTACTACCTACTATTTTACTATGCCTATATTACTACCTAATATGCTAATATGTCTATATTACTACCTACTATTTTACTATGCCTATATTACTACCTAATATGCTAATATGTCTATATTACTTACTACTATGCCTATATTACTTACTACTATGCCTATATTACTACCTACTATACTACTACCTACTATACTACTATGCCTATATTACTACCTACTATACTACTACCTACTATACTACTATGCCTATATTACTACATACTATACTACTATGCCTATATTACTACCTACTATACTACTACCTACTATACTACTATGCCTATATTACTACATACTATGCTACTATGCCTATATTACTACCTACTATGCTACTACCTACTATACTACTATGCCTATATTACTACCTACTATACTACTACCTACTATGCTACTATGCCTATATTACTACCTACTATACTACTACCTACTATACTACTATGCCTATATTACTACCTACTATACTACTACCTACTATACTACTATGCCTATATTACTACCTACTATACTACTACCTACTATACTACTATGCCTATATTACTACCTACTATGCTATGTCTTTACTACCATGAACTCAAGACTGTATCACTCAAGTTCAACACTGTTTGACGAACATTGTTACTTATCCTTAGCTGCCAGAGTTGTACCCTTCCTGCTTTGGATAAAAGTGCTAAGTGACTAAAAAGTAAACGTATGGCGGCTCACCTTATCCTGCAGCCTCTGAACATGCCCGTGTCAACCAGGTAGGGGCAGACCAGAGTCATGTTTATGCCGTCTTTCTCCGAGGCCTTCAGCTCGTGGCTCAGCGACTCGTGGAAGCCGATGGCACCGAACTTACTGGCACAGTAATCCTGAAAGAGGAGTAATGAGAGAACAGGTTAGCCCTGTAAAAACTCTGCCCCGGCCCGGCGTAGTGCCCAGGAGACCCGGAGTGAACATTATCAAACACGCCCCCCCCCCCCCCCGGGGGCACGGAGGTTTCCCCTTCCTGTTAATGACACGGCAACAAACAAAACAAAAAAACGGCGAGCCCGTCCTCCCCCGTCTCCGGTTTCATTAGCATTCTTCTCCCGTGCAGCCGGCCGCGGCGGGACGGTTTTGATGTGGTTTCGACGTGGAAATAATCTTCAAAACAACAGCTTGGGCAAACACAGATGCCCGTGGATAAACGCGGGGCGGATAAAGAGATTTGACTGTGCCCACATGACAAGGCCCCCGGACACCGCCGCCAGCTCTCTCCGAGTCCCTGAAATTAACGCGCAGGCCCTGGAAGCACATTCACGGCATTTCCAGGAAGCATAATAGGTCAACAAAAATTGACGACGCTTCGCTCCCTTTGAAGGAGGACTCAGCCGTCGTGGATGAATGCCTGGACGACAGAAGTTAAATGTGCAGCTATAAAAACAAAAGCAAACGGCCTCTCTGTCCCAACGGAGCCCCATGTAAATGACACTATTCTAGGCGGGGGGGGGTAGACTAGAGGGACTTTGTGTACTCTAGAATATCAAAATAAAGCCTTCTAGGTGGGCTTACAGTTACTGCGTCTGTATTTACGGAGATAAACGAGCGCACTAAATTTTTTAACATGGATTAAAACAACAGAAAAAGAATCTGCGCTTCTGCAGGGAGGGAGGAGAGGATAATAAAAAAAATTATTAAAAAAAAAAACTATTAGGGCTGAAAAGGAAGAAGCGAGTGGGTTTGGGGGGCGTGACGTGAATACCGAGCGGGGGGTCGACTCGCTCACAAAGCCACGATGAAGATGTCTCCGTGTCGCCGGGAGCTGTCAGCTCGTTCTGGCCGCGGGGCCAAGGCCCCATCGGGGGGCCCTCACCCCCGCCACGGCAGACAAGAGGCCCCCGCAAGAGGCTCCCCCACGCTCAGCTGTTTCCCTTCATTTAACGGGTGGAGAGAGAGAGAGAGAGAGAGGGAGAGAGGGAGAGAGAGAGAGAGACAGAGGGAGAGAGAGAGCGCGGGGGCGAGCCTCCCCCAGCTCAGCATGCTAGCTGGCGCACTGGGAACCTTTTTCTACTGGTCGTGATAGAACAGTGGATGTGTGTGTGTGTGTGTGTGTGTGTGTGTGTGTGTGATTGTGTGTGTGTGTGATTGTGTGCACGGTACCAACCTCCACTCCAGCTGTGCTGAATAAGCCGAGGGAACTGGCAACTGTCACAATGTGGCCGTGATTCAGCTCCAGCATCTTGGGGAGAAACGCCTTGGTGGTCTGAAGGAAGGACACAGGAGAGGAGGAGGAGGAGGAGGAGGAGGAGGAGGGGAGAGAGGAGGAGGAGGGAGAGAGGAGGAGGAGGGGAGAGAGGAAGGTTAGTTCACTGTTGCAGTTTGTCTGTTGCCAAAGCCCTTTGATTCTCTCTCCCCCTCCCTCTCCCTCTCCCTCTCTGCCTCTCGCTCTACTCCATGGTGATGGGGCAAGAGGAGACTGAATGAGATTTCATAACAGGCTTCTGTGAAGAAAGCATTGATATTTTAGTAGCGGTGTTAAATGTTGTTGTAGGTCGTGTTATTTGGGCGCTGAAGGAAGATAAAAACTAAAAACTAGAAGATTATTCACTCTTCTGACATGTATTCATTGAGCAGTGTGTGTGTGTGTGTGCATGTGTGTGTGTGCATGTGTGTGTGTGTGTGTGTGTGTGTGTTCTACAGTACAGTTCCACTCTTTTCCCACACAGATCTGGTGCCCGGCGTTGGGCCCTGGGTTCTAAAGAGCCGCTGACAGCACCAATCACGGGCCTCCGTTCACTCAGCACTTCCCACAATGCAATTCAGGGCCCCCTCGTCTAGTCCGCCCCGAGGGCAGCGGCGGTTCGTGAGGAGCCACTAGTGAGGGCCGACTAACTAGTGAGGGCCGACTAACTAGTGAGGGCCGACTAACTAGTGAGGGCCGACTAGTGAGGAACTGAGCCTTTCGGACCGAGGGTCTCTGGAGAAGCGTGTGAACGGAATAAATGAGACCCCTCCAGAGGCGGTTTCACATCTGCCATGTTACAAATCAACAGCACTAGTTCGTATTCAGTCCACGGCGACACAAATCGATGTATCGGTATGTAAGCAAAGGAGCCGTGGAAGTCTCCCCCCCCCCCCCCCCCCGAAGAAAAGATGATGTTATAATAATCCTTTGTAAACAGTGCTTCGGGAGAGAGGAGAGTGGGATGGGGGGGCAGGGAGTGTGGTACCAGGTAGTACAGCTATGCAGAGGAGGAATGCCTCATTAAAACCCGCACTCAGAACACACCACGGTTCTGTCAGACCTATTGACTCGAATGGAATCTCTATATGTGTGTGGATCCACATCTGTATTTGACAAGCAAAGTCGGCACGGTTTAGACACATCCTCCTCTGCCTCTCTGCGTGCCAGCCGGGGCGAGGCTATGCCCCGCGGCAGAGCCAAGGCTTCCCAGTCCCACTGCAAGCTGTCAGGGGGGACGACGACGACACATGACTTGGTCCCGGAGCCGGACTCCACGACTGAAGCCCGACACTGAAGCTGAGATACAGTTGGACAAATTTCGCTGACTTGGTTTGAAACTGGAATGGGATAGTGAGGGGGGGGGGGGGAAGAGGAAAGAGAGAGAGAGAGCGATTGAGGAAAGAGAGGGTGAGAGAGCGATTGAGGAAAAGGAGAGAGAGAGAGCGATTGAGGAAAGAGAGAGTGAGAGAGAGCGTTTGAGGAAAAAGGCTGTCTCCCCTCTGCTGAGGGAAACATACACGCAAAACCGAAACCCACCGCATCGCGCCCCCCCCCGCCCCCCCCTGCCCCCTCCCGTGATGCCCTGCTTCTCATGGCCGCTCTGGCATGCGGTCCCGACCCCCGCCGACCTCTCAGACACGAAATGTGTGAAAGCAAACAGGGGCTCATGTCTTACATCAGAGCCGCCGTAATTGGGCCTCAACGCTCCCTGTTCCGCTAAATTACCCGCGGACACAGCTGGGCCTCCCGGGCCCATGCGGGGGGTGCCCTGCCCGCTGAGCACCCTAATTGGTGCGTACCCCCAGGAGCATTTCTGCCACACAAAGCTGCTCGCAGCTGGGGTGTCAGGCTGCATTAGTGCTAGCGCCTGACCAACAGGAATATGAACAAAATATTGGACTTTGCACAGGGCCAGATGGCCATTTAATTGGGCTGACCTCTCCCCTGACCGGAGAGAGAGATAGAGAGATGTAGAGAGAGAGAGCTGTAGAGAGATGTAGAGATGCAGAGAGAGAGATGTAGAGAGAGAGAGATGTAGAGATGTAGAGAGAGAGAGCTGTAGAGAGATGTAGAGATGCAGAGAGAGAGATGTAGAGAGAGATGTAGAGAGAGAGATGTAGAGATGTAGATAGAGAGACGTAGAGATGCAGAGAGAGATGTAGAGATGCAGAGAGAGAGAGCTGTAGAGAGATGTAGAGATGCAGAGAGAGAGATGTAGAGAGAGATGTAGAGAGAGAGATGTAGAGATGTAGATAGAGAGACGTAGAGATGCAGAGAGAGATGTAGAGAGAGAGCTGTAGAGAGATGTAGAGATGCAGAGAGAGAGATGTAGAGATGCAGAGAGAGATGCAGAGAGAGATGTAGAGATGCAGAGAGAGATGTAGAGAGAGAGCTGTAGAGAGCTGTAGAGAGATGTAGAGATGCAGAGAGAGCTGTAGAGAGATGTAGAGATGCAGAGAGAGAGATGTAGAGAGATGTAGAGATGCAGAGAGAGAGATGTAGAGAGATGTAGAGATGCAGAGAGAGATGTAGAGAGAGATGTAGAGATGTAGAGAGAGAGATGTAGAGATGCAGAGAGAGATGTAGAGAGAGATGTAGAGATGTAGAGAGAGAGATGTAGAGATGCAGAGAGAGATGTAGAGAGATGTAGAGATGCAGAGAGAGATGTAGAGAGAGATGTAGAGATGTAGATAGAGAGACGTAGAGATGCAGAGAGAGCTGTAGAGAGATGTAGAGATGCAGAGAGAGAGAGAGAGAGATGTAGAGAGAGATGTAGAGAGAGAGAGATGTAGAGATGCAGAGAGAGAGATGTAGAGAGAGAGCTGTAGAGCTGTAGAGAGATGCAGAGAGAGAGAGAGAGAGATGTAGAGATGCAGAGAGAGAGAGAGAGAGAATGTCCTTTGCTTAAATCCCCAGAGGAGCATGGACCTGTTCTGATCCGGCTATTGATTGAGGGATTTAAGTGGGCACGGTTTAACAGTTGCCATGGAAACAGGACCTGCAGCACGTCCTGTATCAACCGCAGGTAAAAGGTAGAGAATGTACGTTATGTTACAAAACACTGTTAGTTTGACTCCTGATAACTTTTTTTGGATTTTCGCCAATATACGTAAATATATTACTCATATATATATATAACATAACGTACATTATGTACCTTTTTTCCTCTGGTTGATTAAGTACTTTATTTACATTTTCTGTTACGCTAACCCCATAAACCCTCGCTGGTTGTGGTTGGCCTCCATTAGCCTGGAAAGCAACCACATCAGCTGGTCTGGAGGAAAGCAACCACATCAGCTGGTCTGGAGGAAAGTAACCACATCAGCTGGTCTGGAGGAAAGCAACCACATCAGCTGGTCTGGAGGAAAGTAACCACATCAGCTGGTCTGGAGGAAAGTAACCACATCAGCTGGTCTGGAGGAAAGCAACCACATCAGCTGGTCTGGAGGAAAGCAACCACATCAGCTGGTCTGGAGGCGACCCCCCCCCAAGCCCCCCCCCATATTTTCCCCAGACACGTTAAGGAGATGCAGGGAGAGCATGTAACATACGAGCAGCCCTGGCCGGCTCCAGTAAGGAGGAGTACAGGTGCACTGGGCATGGGGAGGAGGAGGTGGAGCCCATATAAAAACCAGTCAAGTAGGACCCTTCTGCCTGGCTGCCTCCTTTCTCTGCTGCAGCAGGAATGCATACGGCCCGGGGAACTTGGCTCCTGTCGGCTGGCATCTCGTCAAGTTGAGACACAGACAAGAAACCAATTGTCAGACAAGTGGGTCAGGCAGCAGCTCGCCATTACCCTCCTCGCCTGGCCCTGTGGACGGACATGTCTCCTGGCCTGGCCCTGTGGACGGACATGTCTCCTGGCCTGGCCCTGTGGACGGACATGTCTCCTCGCCTGTCTCCTGGCCCTGTGGATGGACATGTCTCCTGGCCCTGTGGACGGACATGTCTCCTGTCTCCTGGCCCTGTGGACGGACATGTCTCCTGTCTCTGTGGACGGACATCTCCACGTCCGCAATGAGAGAGCAGAGAGCACTGGTGGCCTTAGCCATGTTTCCCCCATTTCAACTGAAACGGGCCCCACTCGCTAGCAGGGCTCCGGATTGACAAAAGCAAATGTACGCACTGTGCCAATGTGGACGACTGATGCACGGTGGAAACGATAAGGCTCATGTGGAACCTGTGACCCTATGGCGGAGGAAGATAGGATTTCCCACAAAATAGTGTTTATCGTTCACAAAACACCTGTTGAGCAACTCGTTTCAGGGGACAACCAGATCCATTCTCTCGCGTTTATATTCCCCCCTTGAATAAACGCAGGCTTAACCAAACCTGCACTCTCTAAATCTCCTCAGCACGACTCCCTGTCCCCACATCACAATTTTTTTTTTTTTTAATAGATAAATAAATAAAAGAAACCTCTCGGAGCACCAGCTAAACTCCAGCTGGACTTATCAAAGCATCATCAAGCCAATTAAATGTGATGACCTCCGGGCTCATTAAAAACCAGAGGAGAGTGAGGAGTTGAGTCAGTGTGTGTGTGTGTGTGTGTGTGTGTGTGTGTGTGTGTGTGACACAAGGCCGGATGAACAGAGCTGGCCTCCGTGACTCCTATGCAGCTGCACCCACTGCCTCCAAATCAGGCTAAGAGGTGGGGTGGGTGGGTGGGTGGGTGGGGGGGGTATTTGGAGGGGCCCATGGAAGGAGGCTAGGAATGGTGTGTGTGTGTTGCTGATCTGGGGTCTGCTAGCCTGGCATACAACCACACTTAACCCTTTCACTACCACACTACAGAAGGTTAACCCTTTACTATCACACTACAGACGGTTAACCCTTTCTGTAGTGTGGCAGTGTTAAGATAACCACCTACTTCCTGCTCACGCCCCCCCCCCCCCCCCCCCCCCCACAGTATCCAACTAAATGAAACTTCTAAGATATGATATGATTTTTTAAGTACCTATATATCTGTATATAATCTTGGGATGGGGGGGGGGGGGGGATAGGGGGCCAGTCTAAGGAGGCTGCAATACAAGCCTGACTAGTGTGCGTGGACACTTTAAAAGATTTGTAGAGGGACCTCGCTTATCTGATAAATCTGCCTTTCCTGGGTGGCCCTGGATACTCGCAGGGGCCATTTCTGCTGGATAACAGATGATGCTCGACAGGCTCAACAAAAAAAATGCACATCTAAATGGAGACTTCTGGGTTTTTCGACTGTTGTTGAACGAGGGGGGGGGGGGGGGTCCACCGCTGAAGCACGACGGGAACGGAGAGACGACGACGACGACAAGCAGCGAGAGAGCGGCGTTAACCCCACGCCTCTGTAAATTAAAACGGACGCATAAGAACCGCAGCGCTCTTCCAATCTAATCCCTCAATTTTGACGAACGGTCCCAGGATATAAAAGCTCCTCTTCAACTAATATCCACACACGTTAATAAAAGGTGCTGTAATTGGAATTTTTTTGTTTGTTAAAATAAGTGGTCTACATGTTAAAATAATAGCTCATAGGTCATAGCTAAAATAAGTGTTAAGTAGCTCTACATTCCGACAGCCATCACTGATATAGGGTGTCTGGTCAGTACCATGGGTTTCCCAGTCCCTCCACTCTGCAGTAAACACAAAATAAATGTTCTGGTATCCTGTTCCCATTTGATCCAATCTCTCCTGAAAATGTATTTTGTGTTTACTGCAGAGTGGAGAAACTGAGAATACCATGTTACTGACCAGACACTCTATATCAGTGATGGCTGTCGGAATGTAGAGCTACTTAACACTTATTTTAACAAAGAAATACCACTTACAGCAACTTTAGTGCCAGCATCCTATTTGAGAAGCACATTCCTCTATAAACTGGGTTAAAAGGGGGGGGGGGTCCACTTCTTGCACGATCAAACTCGATCTAATCGGTGGGCATTTGTTGAGTCATTCACCACAAATAGGCCATTAAAAAAAAACTGCTGCACAACTTAAGAAAGGAAACAAAATCAAAGCTTTGCTCAATGTGCCACCTGCGTGCACTTGCAGTGAGCAACCGTACCGCAGTTGCGTGTGTTTGTGTTAAGACGACGGGGACAGGTCCTTGTTGGTCTAAACTCTATTCAACCAGCCTGTCTTGTTTCTTTAATGAACCACATCCTCCACTCTGGCTGTCGCCATTCATTAGGCCCTGCTTTCATCTGCACCCCCTTAAAGAAAGCTGGCTCTCTGCCGAACAAGAGAGAGAGAGGCACATGCACCCTAATGAGAATCCCTCCTATACCACCCAACCACTGGATCGTCCTGACTCCACATCTCTCGGTTCTGAAAGAGTGTGTGTGTGTGGGGGGGGGGGGGGGGGGGGGGGTGGCCAGCGGGGGGAGACTCATGAATGAACTGAATGGGAGTGTCCATTAAGGCAGGAAATACACAACATGTGATTGACAACACAAGAGACGTTCATGCTCGATTAGGGCGCTAGCGAAATCGACATTGCTTTCATGGTATCGCTGACAATGGAGCTCCTCTCAATGAGGCGGCCCTGCGGTCTTGACACACCATCCGCCTCGATCACACTGCGAATACAGAACCGAAATGGCCCGTTCCAAGGAATAGAACCGCGAGAGGAGAAGAGGTTCCCATGCCTCACAAACGGCTCCCTAGCAGGAGTCTAAACACTATTTACGACACAAGCACCACGGGGGTGGTCCTCTGCAAGACAATGTAGCTCACCACACCTATCAGTACTAGTTCACTAACAATTAAGAGGAGACAGAGTGAAGGGGGGGATGCTAACGCAAACACCCCCACCCTAATCACCCAGGATGGGCTTCTCAATGGGCTTCTAATTACCCTGGCTGGCTCCTTTCTCTGCCTGTCTGTCCGTCCACACACACACACACACACACACACACACACACATCCAACACGCTCTGACAGCAGCTGGACAGTCCACCGACCCAGCTTTGTGTTTATCTAAATATCTCAAGATTCACTCCCATCACGCACGTCTTGCAGATAAATATTCATGTTGGCAATTTGACAGGCGGCCAGGGAGACCCGGGGCCCGAGGCTGAGAGGAGATCAGAACAGCATGCCGATGCACTAACATCACGCATCCTCCCTGACGTGAAAGTCTGCGGGCACCGTCTCCAACCGGTGGACTAGAGTTTGACGAAGAGGATTCTAGCCAGTGGCTATAACACATGAACACCACCACCACCCCATCCATCCCGCGCTTCTGGCGGAAGTATCGGTGTTGTTGTCCGACATGCCACGGGGATCATCATTATCACAGGCCGGCCCAACAGCTGCCTTTACAAACATCAAACCGAGCCCATGATGACTCTCCTTTGGCAGAACACAACTAACTGGGTCTCAAGTCAGCAGAGGCAAGGCTAAGCTATTTATGGTCATAGTTTTTACTGACGTGCGCGCACATGCACGCACGCCACACACACACACACACACACAGAGAACTGGCCAAAGCTCTGAGTTTGGCTCACAGGGTGATAGGATTATGAATAGGCATGCAAGAGAGCGACTGGAAACATTCCCATGGACCTGGCACCACACTGAGCACAGTAGATAAAGTGGTGCTCATGGAAACTGCAGGCAGATTTCTTGTGGGACTGATAACATCACGTTGGAGATCACAACAGTATATCCACACACCCACACACACACTCAGATGATCACTGTGTGCCAAGTGGCTCAAATTGAATAACCGAATTATTCTAATACATCTCTGCCGCTATTTCAGTGGTCCAGACTCTCTCGCAACTCACCCAGAAATGCGCGTGGCAGTTGACCACCATGGTGCGCTCGATCAGCTCGTCGGGGCACTCCAGGAGGTGGTGGCCGGAGACGACCCCGGCGTTGTTGATCAGTATGTCCACCGATCCCACGTCGCGGCGCACCTTATCGGCGGTGGCGTACACGCTCTGGCGCTTGCCCACGTCGCACACGTAGGTGTACACCTGGGGCTGGAACGGCGGCACCTCCTCCACCCCTCCGACGGGCCCTGGATGAGGCGAGCGGGAGGGGAGAGGTTACTTCAAATGTTTTGTCATCATACAGCTGCACAAGTACAGTAGTGCAACGGAAAGAAGTTGGGCATCCAACCAGAGTGCAAATGTAACAGTAATGTGCAATAGTAATATATACAATGTACTGGGTACAAAATATACAAATACTAAATATACAAATTAGTATTGTAGTATAATATTTTATAGAATCAGAATCAGAAAGGTCTTTATTGCCAAGTAGTTTTCACATACAAGGAATTTGATTTGGCTCGTTTTTGGTGCGACATTAACGGACAGACAATTACAGTAGAATAAATTAAAAAGGTGGAATAAAATAAAATGGGATATTAAACGAAATTGTCATGAATTATACAGTTTAAAAATTGCATCATGTATCTGTAACTTATATCACCGGGGACAGGCTACTCCAGGTCACATAGTGAGTCCGGTTCATTAAGATGCCGAACCAGAACTGTGTGTGAAGCAGCCGCACAGAACCACCTGACTGCCATTCATCCTCCCAGTCAGCGTGGTTCACACAGAGTATACTATGGGCTTTAGCGGTATGGCTGTTTATATTTTTGGACTGTATATTTTAGAATGTATATCTTTGACTGTGTATTCTTATTTTTGACTATACCGGCTATATGTTTATGGTGAGCGATCTGTGGTGCGGAATTTCCGTCGGGATTAATAAAGTATACTTCTATTATATTCTATTCTTCTAAGCGATGGGCAAACATATGGTGGGGGAAAGAAAATCGTATAATATCGTATAGCAGTCTATCAGATACAATATTGTCATGACAACAGGAATAATACCAAAGGGAGCGATGCGCCGGACGCAGTGGCGGAGCTGGCCGGTGCGTAAAAAAGAAAATAAACGGATCAACACAGGTGCCAAATGAAAAGAGTGGGTCAGTTCCTCACCGTCTTTGGGCACCGGACTGTCCAGGTCACGGTATATCTGCCGCACCATGTCTGCGGTCTCCTCGTTGCTCTGGCTGTTTATGTCCCACAGCACCAGCACCGCGCGTCTCCGGGCGAAGTCCAGCGCGAAGAGCCGCCCGAGGCCGCTGCCCGCCCCGGTGATCAAGCACACCTGTCCCGCCACGCTCTTCTCCTTGGGCCGCACGATCCACTTCGAGCCGGCGGTCACAAAAGCCCAGAGCACCTTCAGGATGACCACGAAGAACTCCGCGAGGATTATCATCATTTTCAAAAAGATTGAGGCAAAGAAAATAAAATGAATAAATTGCGTCAAGGAGGAGCGCACGGAGTGTTTCCCCGCTCGGGGTCTGTCTGCAGAGGCAGCTCCGCCGAGAGCGTCACATGCACAGTATGCGGTGATTTATCTAAATACCGACAATGCAACGACTGCCATACAATGGAAGAAATCTTAAGACAACGTGTACAAACTAAAGTAACGCAAAAATAAAAACCGCGCGCACAACCGCAGCCAATGGAGTGGGGAGGAAACCATCAATGATTCAATCTATAACTTTGTTCCTAAAGATGCGCGTCCGTGAAGAGTCCAGTGGTTATAGAGTGTGTGAGCTGTAAACTGCTTCTCTCTCTCTCTCTCTCCCTCTCTCTGTCTTTCACCGCTGCTCCTCGACTGATCTCAAGCTCAACAGCATGAAGACGCGCTTTTTATTCGCACTGCGCGTCAATGGAGGACCCAATAGGACGGAGGCTGGACGCGCCTGTCAGAGTGAAGCGGCAGTTCCATTGACTGCACATCAGAGGTGATAAGAGAGGATTTTCCTAGCCACACTATCCCAGTGTTTCCAATTCCATCGCCTAAAGGAATACTGCCTACACACAAGGGTAACCCGGATATTCCGGATATAGACATCGACATTCTTCAGCCTCAAATGTTCAAATAAATTTATTTTCCTCTTTGGAGTGAAGAGAAGTCGTCGAGGCCGTTTATTAACATGTTTCTAAATCACTGGTGTTGGATGTTGTTTTGCATAGGTGTACAACTATACTTTCCAGAAGAATCACCCCCCACCCCAACACACACACACACACGCGCGCGCGCGCGCACACACACACACACACACACACACACACACACACACACACACACACACACACAACCAAATCATATTATTGTGCACTAGAACATCAACATGAATGAGATGTATTCTACCAATTGAATATGTACTGTATTGGTCAGCACAAGAACAGTACAACGGAAAGAAGTTTGGCATCCAACCAGAGTGCAAATGTAACAGTAAAGTGCAACAGTAATATACAATGTACAGGTGATTAAACTGGGTATAAAATATATAAATTGGTACTTGAGTAATAGTGTTAATCAGATGTGTACATAGTTGTAATATTACAATGTACCAACATAAGAGTAGGTAAGGGATATGTACAGATATAACATTTGGTCACAGGTTCGCCTGCGGAGATTCCAATCATCCCGATACTTTTTTTTTTTAATCTACTTTTTCTCCCCCTTTTTCTGTGATTTTTCTCCCATCCCAATTTCCTCTCGTGCCAATCCTCCCTCCCCTGTCCTGATCGTTGCTTGCATGTGCCCCCCACTGGCTGGTCGTAGGGAGGATAGAAGCCCATTGCATGTCCCCTCCGATACATGCGGAGGCAGCCAGTCACATCTTTTCACCTGCCAGCGCGGACTCTCATTGGCGAGGAGTAACGTGTAGGAGGTTCACACTGCCCCCGCCATTTTCCTGTCTCTGCTGTGCAGGCGCCCTGACCGACCTGTAGGAGTCGCTGTTTACAACGACCAGACTACCACCCTTCGACTTCCCTCCCGCTAACTCTGCCAATTGAGTCAGTATGATGGCCGGCCCAAGCCGGAGGCAACGCTGACAGCCGGATTCGAGACCGGTGTCTCTTGCGTTGTTAACGAGCGCAATGTCCGCTGCGCCACCCAGCCGCCCCCCAATCATCCCGATACTTTATACATCAGGCCAGTTCCGTAGAGCTCTCCACACCTGCGTCCTTCCTCAGTATGTCCACGTATGTATATAGATATAGTATCTACAGATATGTAAAAGGATTATGTGCAGGTATGTAAAGCCATAATAAATATATATACAGTATTATTGTACATGCTATCATACAGAGTTATGGGTTATGCAGGTGTGTATATAGAAGGATTATGCAGGTATATTCAGACAGACATGGACCTTCTTCTGGTGGGTCCCCACATGACAAAACAGTAGTAATATGTTTATAATATGTTTCACTGAGCCTGGGTCCCACGAAAAGAAGGAGAATAAATCCCATTCGGGTACCCAAAAAGTTCAACAAACCGTGTCCTACGGCTGTGGCCCCTAAAAGCAGAGGGTTCATTACCCTCCCAAAGACCATGAAAGAGAGAACGGTGAACTGTGACATGAAATAATTATTTTTCATTTCCCCATTTCTGGTGGTTTAACTTCAATCTGGCATCATCCCTCACAACCTCAAAATTGTGAAAGTCATACCAATTCATAAATCTGGAGACCCGAAGGACTTTGGCAATTACTGTCCTATATCTATTTTGCCCTGTTTTTCAAAAGTCTTAGAGAAACTTGTTTACTCAAGAATCTCCAACCATGCTCTCTAACTCTAACCATGCTCGTCAATAATATCTCATCAGCACTTGATGACAAAAAAATGCTATTTGTGTCTTTCTAGATCTGAGCAAAGCTTTTGATACTGTCAACCACAACATTCTCATCTCTAAGCTTAATAGATATGGTGTACATGATATTGCCCTCAAGTGGTTTACAAACTATTTAGACAACAGAGCAGTTTGTGTTTTCCAATGGATGCTCAAAATCAAGGATCGTCTTTGGGGTTCCACAGGGTTCTATTCTGGGCCCTTTATTCTTTTTAATTTACATTAATGATTTGACTATGTCTTGTAATACCCTACTACTTTTATTTTTATTTTTTTTTTATCTTTATTTCGAACATGCAATGAATACAAACAAACTACTTTAATTATTATTCGTTGATGACACCAATCTCATCATGATTTCAAGTCCCTGATTGAATGTGTGAATGAGAATTAGAAATAGTTTCTAATTGGTTTCAACTTAACAAGCTTACTCTAAATGTCAATTTGTTTTACTTCATGGTCTTCTGCAACAAAAACAAGTACTGCCCTAAAGAAGAATAAAAAATATTAATGAATGGAAATTAAATTCCATATTCTCTGTATATGGAAGTGCCATATACAAAATGTTATTATTATGTTATGTTATGAGTTATTGTAGATTAAATTGGCATAACCACATTGATAATGTTAGCAAAAAATCAATGATGATGCTTGGAATATTGAGAAGGGTCTGCCCCATGATCCATCCCTCTGCCCATCTAACCTTGTATTATAGCTTTTTATTTCCTTACCTTAATTACTGTAATATATAGTCTGGGCTGCAACGTATCCATCATATCTCAACAAATTTGTCATAATCCAGAAGAGGTTCCTCAGGATGATTTCTCACTCTACCAGATATGAACCATCTGCACCTCTGTTCAGCAAATAACACTTATTATCAAAGAAGTTCCAGGCACTCTTCATGTATAAAAAAGCTTTAATAATTTGCTTAGTTCATTTTAGAACATGAACTAAGCGAATTATTAAAGCTTTTTTATACATGAAGAGTGTCTGGAACTTCTTTGTTTTTTCAACTGGCTCCCCTATATCCAAAGAGCACCTTCAAAAACACTGGATTCACACTACAAAGACGCTGCAGCCCTCCTTCCTTTTAAAATTCCCTATTATCAATTGACAAACTAAATGCTTTTCAAACATGTATAACTGGACATGCAGGCAGACACACACATGCGATGCGCGGCACACACACAGGAACACACACACATGCAGTTAGTTGGGTCGCCGATGCGATTGAGTCTCTGCACTTGACCCATCCCGTCGTCCTTCCCCCCAAGGGCAGCCGGGAGCAGATAGGGGGCGTCGGCGAGGGGCCGTGCAATCCAAGTGCTCCTGTCCGTCTTCGTCAGGGACGCGACAGCGTTAGCGATCTGTTGTGCATGTTTTTCCATTGGGTTTCTCTTATCGGGGGGCGGGGGGGGGGGGTGGGGGAGACATGCAAACTCCACACAGAAAGGCCTGGGAGATACCCCACCTGGGTACCTGGCAACGTGGAAACCAAGCGGGAATCGAATAGTTGTGAGGCGACAGTGTTAACCACTACACCACGTGCCACTAATAAAATGCTCATTCATATATAAGTTCATAAGCAATAGGCAAGATCTTCCTGATACTTTCCATAGTTTCTTAATTTTTTCATCAGAAATTCACTCATAGTAATCAACTCCACTTACCGTTCTGTCGGACATCTAGCCATCAATACAACATTCGTTTTAGAGGTATACTAAACTATCATTGAGGTCAACAACCTCCTTATCTATCTTTAGAAAGCAACTAAAAGGCCATTTAATTTCATCATAAATCATCAACTTATTAAGTTAGTCCTGTGTAACAGTGTTACCTATATGGTTGGTTCTTTTGTTCTTTTTCTTCATTATATATCTTTCATAATGTTATTCTCCTCTCCTTTGCCTTCTTGTACTTTCTTTATTTTTTTCTTGTTATTGGCTCTTGTTGCTGTGTTTTGAACATGATATCTATCCGTGCCACCCTCCCATTTTTTCGTTATAGTGTTTGCCTTATGTCTCTGATCTTGTTTTGAGTTTCTTTTCTTGACCATGTTTACATGTATTTCGTTCATATTTGATTATGGACATTGATGGGACGGGAGTGGAACTTTGTACAAGCCCTTTGGGCTTCGTTCCCTCCTAGCACTGTTTTTAAATGTGCTAAATAAATAAACTAAAAACGAATAATTATAAGATGACTTTAGACTTCAAATATATATTATTTACTATTAATTTACATTTACATTTAGTAATTTAGCTGATGCTTTTATCCAAAGCGTCTTGCAAGTTGTCTACAACAAGTCAGCAGGAAGGGTACAACTCAAGGGTAAGTGGATAGTAGTATAGGCATACAGTAGTAGTATAGACATATTATGAAGTTTTACCACTGTGTGATGAACAGTGTTACTCAGCTGAAAGAGTTGTACCCTTCATGCTGACCTGTTGTAAGTCGCTTTGGATAAAAGTGTCAGCTAAATGACAAAATGTAATGTAATATTAGCATAGTAGGTAGTAGTATAGGCATAGTAGTAGTAGTAGTATTCACAAGACAAACATCTATACCTAAGATTATGAATATGATCATATATATCTGTTCATGTAATTAGATAGCTACACTATTTTTATAATCCTGATTTGTATCAGGGATGCCCATGTTTTACAATCTGAGATAGATTGGGTTGGTTTTCTTTTCCATTGGGCCTATGTAATGTAATGGTACAGGAAGGGAAACTTCCTCCCACCTGGGACACCCGGTACTGTGTAAATGAATCATGTGCGCCCTCTGCCTGTCAACTGGTGAATAGCCATCACCTGCTGCATGACCTCCTACACAGATTAGATTAGATTCACATGTATTGTCATCATACAGCGCACAAGTACAGTATAATGATAATACATTTGGCATCCAACCAGAGTGCAAATGTAACAGTAAAGTGCAATAGTAATATACAATGTAAACTGGGTGTAAAATATATAAATGAGTACTACTCATGTGTAGTGCTGCTAATCTCATTTTACTCCACTTGATGCTTTATCTACTAAATTCACTTCTGAACTACAAACTCACTCCATTATAGCCAATCTTTATAATATACGGAAGAAGATTTCCCAGGCCTATAAATGTGTACACACACCACTGAGGATAAACGGGGCTACCGTGGACAGGGTGAGCAGCTTCAAGTACCTGGGGGTCCACATCTCAGAGGATCTGACATGGACAACACACTCAGTCATAAAGAAGGCGAAGCAGCGCCTCTACCACCTGAGACAGTTAAGGAAGTTCAGAGTATCTGGGAAGATACTCCAGTCCTTCCACTCCGGAGCTGTAGAGAGCATCTTGACTGGAAACATCACTGCCTGGTATGGAAACAGCACGGCACAGGACAAGAAGGCCCTACAGAGAGTGGTACGCTCAGCTGAGCGTACTACGGGTATTGCACTACCACCCCTGCAGGTCTTATATAACAAGAGGTGCAAATCCAGAGCCTGCAGGATAATGAAAGACTCTCACCACCCCAATAACAGCCTGTTCCAGCTGCTGAGGTCAGGCAAACGCCTGCGAACACCAGCAACTAGGACAGAGAGACTTCGGCTCAGCTTCTTCCCCCAGGCCATCAGAGTCTTGAACACTGAACTCTCCACACACAAGCACACATGAGCACACACACAACACACACACTGTACACACTCACACACTAGCAGTCACTTTAACATGAACACACAAACACACATGCTGCACACGCCCACACTCAACCGTCACCTTACACAATGAAAAGGTCACTTTAAAAAAACTAGAACGGGAGTGGTTCTTGTATAGTAAACAGATGGATAGCAAGCTAACACAAGGACACATAGTATAACTGTAGATTGTATAGTATAGCATTGTATAGTAGTGTACATAAGACCCAGTGCCTCATCCGTAGCTAACAGTGTATTGCACTATCACAGGACCTAGCATGTCTTACCATGCTTTTTTAAAACTCATGTACATATATATACCTGATATGTCTTTACTCTTATTACTTGTATTATTGCACAAATGTCGCATTCTCATCCTATTGGATTCTTATTATTGTATTATGCACAATCGTTGCAGGCAAGACCCCCCGCATTTCACTGTATACTTGTATGCCGTGACAAATAAAACTCTTGACTTGACTTGTGTATCTTAACCTGTATTTGGAAGAACCTCAAACTATATAAAGGAATAAAGGAATTATTAAACTAGCAGACATACGAGGGATATGATATTTTTGTTTTGTTTCTTTGCTTGCATGTAATTTTAGCCATCTTAATTGTTAGTTTCATTGTGTATTGTATGTTGAGTACTGACTTTTAATAATTCTGTTTTGCAATAATTGTTTTTGTATGTTTTTTTGTGTGGACCCCAGGAAGACTAGCTGGTTGCCATGGCACCAGCTAATGGGGATCCGTAATAAAATCAAATCAAATCAAGTCATTTGAGAAACTGGTTCAAGAATATAATCTCTCCAGAAGTTGCTACTGGCAATATTTACAATTTAGACATATGCTGACTCAGACTATAGGTAGAAGTGGACTCAGTCAGATTTCCTCCTCCATCGTATCACTAGCGTAATGGGTGCAGGACATGAAGCCTTGATCTACTACTCAATGGTGTTTCAGCAGACATGTCTAATGCTCTGAAGCTAACTTGGGAAAAGGATCTGAACACTTCTATTACAGAA
Source organism: Notolepis coatsorum (assembly GCF_963971535.1). Lineage (NCBI taxonomy): Eukaryota > Metazoa > Chordata > Actinopteri > Aulopiformes > Paralepididae > Notolepis > Notolepis coatsorum. Next base: position 30,835,377 of record NC_140176.1, on the reverse strand, counting down.
AAATAATGGGAATATACAGTATATCTAAAACACTAAGAAGAGTTCTAGAGACATCAAGATTAGACTTGTATATATTTTCTTAAAATATTTTTTATAAAATAAATATATATAATATATTTAAAAAAAAATCTATTATTTTACTCAACACTGGGAGGAGACTTATAGGTCGACTGTTGGAACCAGCAAAGGTGTTTCTTTTGTCCTTAGGTAATGGGATAACTTTGGCTTCCTTCCAGATCTCAGGGCACACCCCTTGCTCTAAACATTTATTGAAGATGTGACTTAATGGCTTGGATATGTATTTGGTAGAATTCAAACATGCACTGCTTTCCCCTCATGATACAATCTTTAATGATGTGATGTGACACTGTGGTAAGGAATTTACCCCCGGTTTCTATAAAGGAAGGATGCATGTTTGAGTTCCTCCCCATTATGTTATTTAACATTCTCCATAATTTCTTTCCATCATTTTTAGAATCACTGATTTTCTGCATGTAGTATTCCCTCTTTCTACATTTTATTCAATTTGGTTACCGCATTTCTTAGTTTACAGTAATGTTGTTTGTCACATAGAGCAGGGGTTCCCAAAGTTTTCAGGCCGTGACCCCCGAAATAACGGTGTCAGAGAGCCGCGACCCCCACTATTATAGGAGGTAAAAAAAACAAATTTTATATAAATGGAAATGTATGGTTGAAACATGCAAACGTTCAAACGCACACACACTAATAAGCATTGGAGGCTTTTAACCAGGGCCGGACTGGGGAAATCATTCAGGCCAGGAAATATAGTGCGAAATATAGCCCCAGTCAGGCCACTTTTTAAGCGGGGGGTCTGGGGGTCCCCCACCAGGACATTTGTTCGTTGTTACAAAGACTTCATTTCCTGCATTCTGGTGTAGGATTTTTTTTTATTTGTACCCTTTAAATGCCAGTGTTTGTGATGGCATCACAAATTATTGTTAAAAAACAGGCTGGGGCGGTCGGGTGGCGTAGCAGAGATTGTGCTTGTCACCAATGCAAGAGGCTGCGGTCTCGACTCCCGGAGTCAGCATTGCCCTGCGGCTTGGGCCGGTCGTCATACTAACTCGTTTGGCTGAGTTAGGGGGAGGGAAGTCGTGGGTGGTAATCTGGCGTTGTGGACAGCGACGCCTACAGGTCAGGTCTGGGCACCTGCTCAGCAAAAGGCAGGAAATGGTGAAGGCAGCGTGACCTCCCACGCGTTACGCTATTCTGATACACCAGTTGTTGGAGCGGGTACATCGAGAACACAGGACTCTTATCCTAGTTACGACGGATCTTGGATCAGTCTGTTGGTGTCCCTAATTCAACTCTTAGTGGCTCCACCATCACCCATGGCCTCGGGGAGCCCTCTCACAAGCACACGGCTCGGTGTTTCGGCCGCCTGCCCTGGGGCAGCGTCTGATGGCTGCTGGGAGGTTGAATTTGGAAAGGATATATGTATTAACGCCGATGTGATTACTACCATCCGGAGTGCACACGCTCCATCCACTACCGCTGTTTACGCAGGGAAGTGGCATATTTTTCAAGAGTGGTGTCGGGCTAAGGGTCTGGACCCGGTTTGAATCATGTCCTCTGAAATCGGTTCTGTCCTCCCTTCAGTCTATCCTGGATAGGCTCTGAGCTTCGACAGTGGAGGTGTATGCTGCGGCTATATCTTCATGTCATAGAGGCTTTGAGAGCAAGCCACTATTTTGCCTCCCTCTTGTGATACATTTTTGCTGGGCGCACGGCGTCTCAAGCCTATTCAAAGTAATTTGTCTCCAAGCTGGGACCTCCAATTAGTCTTAAGTTAGACCCCTTTTGAACCACTCGAGCGTGCACCGTTGAATCAGCTGTCTTTTAAGACTGTGTTTATCCTGGCCGCACATGGCACCTCAGGGCACGGTTTACTCACATACTTGTGCGTTTTAGGGAGCTGCGCCCTGTTACGCATGGTGTCGGTGTTCTATCCTTACGCACAAATCTCACCAGGCGCGAGGCGTGCGAGGCGAGCGATCAGAGTTTCACTTTCGCTCCCATGTTAACAGGTGTCACTGTTGTAGGCGGTCGGGTGGCGTAGCGGAGATTGCGTTCGTCACCAACACCGGAGACGCTGGATTCGCCTGTTCGAATCCAGCTCACAGCTCCGGCGTTGTCACCAGCTTGGCTGGCCGTTCACACTAATACAATTGGCTGTATTAGAGGGTGGGAAAGCTGGCGGGGTGGGTCCGGGTCGTTGTAAACAGCGACTCCTACAGTTCGGTCGGGGCGCCTGCTCAGCGCGGATAGGATCTAAGGGGGGTAGTGTGATCCTTCCACACGTTACACCCTCTCAGTGAGAGTCCGCGCTGCCAGGTGAAAAGAAGCGGTTGATTGGCTAGACGTGTGTCGGAGGAAGCACGTGATAGCCTCCACTCTCCCAGACCGACTGTGGGGGGTAAGTGCGCAGCGACCAGGAAGGGGATTGGGAATTGGCATAACGACTAACATTGGGATGGGAGAAAATCTGAGAAAAAAGGAGGGGGAAAAAGATTAAAAAAAAACAAAAGAAAAAACAGGTGTCACTCTTCCCACCAGCCGCGCACGGCCCGGGCGACTCACGTGCGTGAAGCGAATAAAATCATGCGCCACGCGCATTTTCACAGAAATACACTCAATATCTGCATTATTACCACACATATAGATGTAGTTCAACCAGCTAATGTGTCGGTATGATCTTTCCCAATACAAAGCATGCTATACTTTTTCAGGAGTACAGTCACACTGATCACCATTCTAAAATTAATTCTAACATTCTAATGAATTATATAATAACTGGTTATGCATGCAAAATGGACAATAGAACACTGGAACTGGAAATCTTTTAAAAATCTTCAAACGGGGACTGACTTCACATAGACTAGGCATTTACAGCTGTTCCAATGTAAATGTGCCTTCCTCCGTGCACTTTCGCCTGCTCTGAAGTCGGACTCGGTGTGGACGGCCGCGCGCGCTGTCCTCGCACGAAACCTGTGCATGCTTACGTCCGTGCCTGGTGGGATTAGTGCGTTATGCTCCTCGTTAGGATGAGTGTGGGGCTAGGACCCTCCATGCTTTCGATGGTCTTGAAGGGACCTCAGGGGGTACATTTATTGGGGCTACGCACTTGCTCTTCGCCCATTAGTCCAATAGGCGGAGCAAGACGCGAAGCCAGTATGAAATATAACAAAGGTTATTCTATAACCCTAGTTATATGATTACTGGCAAAGCGTCTTGCTTTTTCGGCCCTGAGGACCCCAGCCCGTTTTTCCTGTGAAATTTGGGCTCGGAAGGGTGAGCATGGCCACTACACCTGGTTATATACTACGGAAGTGGGCGTGACTGAGGTAGATGTAAGGTGCATGAAAAGTTCTTTCAGTGTGCGCAATAGGCGCATGCATAGTCCAATAGGCGGACCAAGACGCTTTGCCAGTAATCATATAACTAGGGTTATAGAATAACCTTCGATCTGCATGCTGACGTATATTATATATAATTAATAGAATAGAAGGACTTTATTGATCCCGAGGGAAATTCAGCACCACAGATCGCTCACAATGAACATTCAGTTAGTCAAAAGTCAAAAATAAGAATAGGAATAAAAATAAAAATTTAAATGCACAGTCAGAGATATACATTCTAAAATATGTATATACATTCAAAATTCTAAAATATACAGTCTGAAAATATACAGTAACATGTACAGTAAAGTGTCAAATTTAAATGTAAATGTCCAGGAAGGAATACCTATAGTAAAATGTAAATGTCCAGGAATATACAGGTATTTACTCTGATACTATATCTATATCTGTACATATCCGTTACCTACTCTTACTAGTTATGCTACTGGCCAGTATGACTTAGTGTCTTTATACCTGTATCACTGTACATATTAATACTACAACTCTGTACATACATCTGATTAGATTCGTGCGGCGATGGGGAGCCAGTGCAGGTCCCTGATTACTATTGCACTTTACTGTTACATTTGCACTCTGGTTGGATGGCACTTGTTGTACTGTACTTGTGCTGTATGATGACAATACATTTGAATCTAATCTAATGTAATGTAATGTTGTGTTGTTTGTCTCCTGCAGGAAGGAGGAGGTTCTTAAGAAAGTGTCATTCACAGGGTAAATCCCTGCAACAGCTGTCTGGGTGTGTTCAGCAGTGTACAGTATCTGTCAAAGCAGTGTGACGTGACACTGTGCAGTGTGCACATGCGCACTGCGAAAGAAGGTGAAGCGATTCAAGGGAACTTCTTTCAGTTTCTGCTGAAGATTCAAGTCGAGTTGAAAAGTAGTTTACAGTCAAAGTAAAGAAGACAATAAACACAGAGCTCTTCCAGCGTGACGTGTCAGACGTACTGTACAACAAATGTAAGTGAATTCATGTATTCCTACAGTGAAACGTGAAGTTGGTATGATATGATATTTAAACAACGTAAGTAAAGTTACAGCAGGTGATAAACTGTGAGAGATGGGAGTCCGACCTCTTGGTCGCAAACTACAAGTGATTGTAATCGAGGAGATGTATCATTGAATGACAATAAATGAGAATAGATGAATATGAACGTGCTGTCTGGTTGAATGTATTCAACAGAGTTTTCTTCAAACCGCTGGCGTTTGTTTCTACCCTACTGTACTAACGTTAGCTGAATAAATGTCCTACTTCATATAACCTGTTGTTTTATATATTCTATATAAGCTAAATACATTTTAGGCTACTTCATATAATAATTTCCGTTTTCGCCGTTATTTGCTCTTGCAATGTTTACATAATTACATCCCATCCGTGATACGTTTCACTTTCAGCTTTGGCGAAGTTGTAATTCATTAATTTAAATCTTTATTTCAACTCGTATAGGAAGCGGAGGTTCCCCTCATTTACAGCAACGACGAGTTTACAATCAGTTAAAAACACTCCCAGACCCAAGTTGACACACAGTGATCGGAAATCATTCTCCAGTACGCTACTGCGGTCAAGTGAGCCGTCTTTTGCTTTTGCGTGGTCAAATCAGCCGCTCTTGTTTTTCGAGTGCGCGATTAGTTCCAGGTTTACGGTAATGCATTAAAACAAGCCTGGGACGCTGTTGTAATGAACCGACGTGACTTTTGTCACCAATAGGACGTTCGACGTGACTTTTGTCACAGTCTCACAAGTAGATCTTACAGAAATACTTAATATGACATTGAATGCGCATCGAATCAATAGGACGTTTAGTCTAATCAATAGGACGTTTCGTATGTGCAGTATTATTGAACATCGAATCAATAGGACGCGCAGTATATTCGACCACTAAACTAAAGCTACAGACAATTCCACAGAGGAACACTTCCGGTGAGGATTTCAAAGTAAAGGATGGCATGTGGTTCATTTCTATTATTTCATAAGTAGTTTATTACACTGCCATGTTTGTACTTAATACTTCTCAAGACTACTTGCACAAATAATATTAACTACTTTTACTGTGTACTTTGAGTAATTTGAGTTTCAAAGTCCTTTTTATAGAACAATGAGTATTTTCGACTAACTTTGATGTGGGATAAAAACCATTTCTCCCATAAGCAGTTTATGAAACTTCCATGGTTGTACTTAGTACTTCTTAGACTACCTGTACAAATTATATGAAATATTTTTACTGTGTACTTTTTGAGTAATTTGAGTTTCAAAGTCCCCAGAATCAGCATTTTCGACTAACTTTGATGTGGGATAAAAAAAGATTTTCCCATAAGCACTTTATGAAACTGCCATGGTTGTACTTAGTACCTCTTAGACTTGAGTTTCAAAGTCTAAATTGAGTTTCAAAGTCCTCAGAATCAGCATTTTTGACTAACTTTGATGTGGGATAAAAAAAGATTTTCCCATAAGCAGTTTATGAAACTGCCATGGTTGTACTTAGTACTTCTTAGACTACCTGTACAAATTATATGAAATATTTTTACTGTGTACTTTTTGAGTAATTTGAGTTTCAAAGTCCCCAGAATCAGCATTTTCGACTAACTTTGATGTGGGATAAAAAAAGATTTTCCCATAAGCACTTTATGAAACTGCCATGGTTGTACTTAGTACCTCTTAGACTACTTGTACAAATTATATGAAATATTTTTACTGTGTACTTTTTGAGTAATTTGAGTTTCAAAGTCCTCAGAATCAGCATTTTCGACTAACTTTGATGTTGGATAAAAACAATTCTTCCCATAAGCACTTTATGAAACTGCCATGGTTGTACTTAGTACCTCTTAGACTACCTGTACAAATTATATGAAATATTTTTACTGTGTACTTTTTGAGTAATTTGAGTTTCAAAGTCCCCAGAATCAGCATTTTCGACTAACTTTGATGTGGGATAAAAAAAGATTTTCCCATAAGCACTTTATGAAACTGCCATGGTTGTACTTAGTACCTCTTAAACTACTTGTACAAATTATATGAAATATTTTTACTGTGTACTTTTTGAGTAATTTGAGTTTCAAAGTCCCCAGAATCAGCATTTTAGACTAACTTTGATGTGGGATAAAAAAAGATTTTCCCATAAGCACTTTATGAAACTGCCATGGTTGTACTTAGTACCTCTTAGACTACCTGTACAAATTATATGAAATATTTTTACTGTGTACTTTTTGAGTAACTTGAGTTTCAAAGTCCTCAGAATCAGCATTTTTTACTAACTTTGATGTGGGATAAAAAAAGATTTTCCCATAAGCAGTTTATGAAACTGCCATGGTTGTACTTAGTACTTCTTAGACTACCTGTACAAATTATATGAAATATTTTTACTGTGTACTTTTTGAGTAATTTGAGTTTCAAAGTCCCCAGAATCAGCATTTTCGACTAACTTTGATGTGGGATAAAAAAAGATTTTCCCATAAGCACTTTATGAAACTGCCATGGTTGTACTTAGTACCTCTTAGACTACTTGTACAAATTATATGAAATATTTTTACTGTGTACTTTTTGAGTAATTTGAGTTTCAAAGTCCTCAGAATCAGCATTTTCGACTAACTTTGATGTTGGATAAAAACAATTCTTCCCATAAGCACTTTATGAAACTGCCATGGTTGTACTTAGTACCTCTTAGACTACCTGTACAAATTATATGAAATATTTTTACTGTGTACTTTTTGAGTAATTTGAGTTTCAAAGTCCCCAGAATCAGCATTTTCGACTAACTTTGATGTGGGATAAAAAAAGATTTTCCCATAAGCACTTTATGAAACTGCCATGGTTGTACTTAGTACCTCTTAAACTACTTGTACAAATTATATGAAATATTTTTACTGTGTACTTTTTGAGTAATTTGAGTTTCAAAGTCCCCAGAATCAGCATTTTCGACTAACTTTGATGTGGGATAAAAAAAGATTTTCCCATAAGCACTTTATGAAACTGCCATGGTTGTACTTAGTACCTCTTAGACTACCTGTACAAATTATATGAAATATTTTTACTGTGTACTTTTTGAGTAATTTGAGTTTCAAAGTCCCCAGAATCAGCATTTTCGACTAACTTTGATGTGGGATAAAAAAAGATTTTCCCATAAGCACTTTATGAAACTGCCATGGTTGTACTTAGTACCTCTTAGACTACTTGTACAAATTATATGAAATATTTTTACTGTGTACTTTTTGAGTAATTTGAGTTTCAAAGTCCTCAGAATCAGCATTTTTGACTAACTTTGATGTGGGATAAAAAAAGATTTTCCCATAAGCAGTTTATGAAACTGCCATGGTTGTACTTAGTACTTCTTAGACTACCTGTACAAATTATATGAAATATTTTTACTGTGTACTTTTTGAGTAATTTGAGTTTCAAAGTCCCCAGAATCAGCATTTTCGACTAACTTTGATGTGGGATAAAAAAAGATTTTCCCATAAGCACTTTATGAAACTGCCATGGTTGTACTTAGTACCTCTTAAACTACTTGTACAAATTATATGAAATATTTTTACTGTGTACTTTTTGAGTAATTTGAGTTTCAAAAATGCTGATTCTGGGGACTTTGAAACTCAAATTACTCAAAAAGTACACAGTAAAAATATTTCATATAATTTGTACAAGTAGTCTAAGAGGTACTAAGTACAACCATGGCAGTTTCATAAAGTGCTTATGGGAAAATCTTTTTTTATCCCACATCAAAGTTAGTCGAAAATGCTGATTCTGGGGACTTTGAAACTCAAATTACTCAAAAAGTACACAGTAAAAATATTTCATATAATTTGTACAAGTAGTCTAAGAGGTACTAAGTACAACCATGGCAGTTTCATAAAGTGCTTATGGGAAAATCTTTTTTTATCCCACATCAAAGTTAGTTGAAAATGCTGATTCTGGGGACTTTGAAACTCAAATTACTCAAAAAGTACACAGTAAAAATATTTCATATAATTTGTACAGGTAGTCTAAGAGGTACTAAGTACAACCATGGCAGTTTCATAAAGTGCTTATGGGAAGAATTGTTTTTATCCAACATCAAAGTTAGTCGAAAATGCTGATTCTGAGGACTTTGAAACTCAAATTACTCAAAAAGTACACAGTAAAAATATTTCATATAATTTGTACAGGTAGTCTAAGAGGTACTAAGTACAACCATGGCAGTTTCATAAAGTGCTTATGGGAAAATCTTTTTTTATCCCACATCAAAGTTAGTCGAAAATGCTGATTCTGGGGACTTTGAAACTCAAATTACTCAAAAAGTACACAGTAAAAATATTTCATATAATTTGTACAAGTAGTCTAAGAGGTACTAAGTACAACCATGGCAGTTTCATAAAGTGCTTATGGGAAAATCTTTTTTTATCCCACATCAAAGTTAGTCGAAAATGCTGATTCTGGGGACTTTGAAACTCAAATTACTCAAAAAGTACACAGTAAAAATATTTCATATAATTTGTACAAGTAGTCTAAGAGGTACTAAGTACAACCATGGCAGTTTCATAAAGTGCTTATGGGAAAATCTTTTTTGATCCCACATCAAAGTTAGTCGAAAATGCTGATTCTGGGGACTTTGAAACTCAAATTACTCAAAAAGTACACAGTAAAAATATTTCATATAATTTGTACAGGTAGTCTAAGAGGTACTAAGTACAACCATGGCAGTTTCATAAAGTGCTTATGGGAAGAATTGTTTTTATCCAACATCAAAGTTAGTCAAAAATGCTGATTCTGAGGACTTTGAAACTCAAATTACTCAAAAAGTACACAGTAAAAATATTTCATATAATTTGTACAGGTAGTCTAAGAGGTACTAAGTACAACCATGGCAGTTTCATAAAGTGCTTATGGGAAAATCTTTTTTTATCCCACATCAAAGTTAGTCGAAAATGCTGATTCTGGGGACTTTGAAACTCAAATTACTCAAAAAGTACACAGTAAAAATATTTCATATAATTTGTACAAGTAGTCTAAGAGGTACTAAGTACAACCATGGCAGTTTCATAAAGTGCTTATGGGAAAATCTTTTTTTATCCCACATCAAAGTTAGTCGAAAATGCTGATTCTGGGGACTTTGAAACTCAAATTACTCAAAAAGTACACAGTAAAAATATTTCATATAATTTGTACAAGTAGTCTAAGGGGTACTAAGTACAACCATGGCAGTTTCATAAACTGCTTATGGGAAAATCTTTTTTTATCCCACATCAAAGTTAGTCGAAAATGCTGATTCTGGGGACTTTGAAACTCAAATTACTCAAAAAGTACACAGTAAAAATATTTCATATAATTTGTACAGGTAGTCTAAGAGGTACTAAGTACAACCATGGCAGGTTCATAAAGTGCTTATGGGAAGAATTGTTTTTATCCAACATCAAAGTTAGTCGAAAATGCTGATTCTGAGGACTTTGAAACTCAAATTACTCAAAAAGTACACAGTAAAAATATTTCATATAATTTGTACAAGTAGTCTAAGAGGTACTAAGTACAACCATGGCAGTTTCATAAAGTGCTTATGGGAAAATCTTTTTTGATCCCACATCAAAGTTAGTCGAAAATGCTGATTCTGGGGACTTTGAAACTCAAATTACTCAAAAAGTACACAGTAAAAATATTTCATATAATTTGTACAGGTAGTCTAAGAGGTACTAAGTACAACCATGGCAGTTTCATAAAGTGCTTATGGGAAGAATTGTTTTTATCCAACATCAAAGTTAGTCAAAAATGCTGATTCTGAGGACTTTGAAACTCAAATTACTCAAAAAGTACACAGTAAAAATATTTCATATAATTTGTACAGGTAGTCTAAGAGGTACTAAGTACAACCATGGCAGTTTCATAAAGTGCTTATGGGAAAATCTTTTTTTATCCCACATCAAAGTTAGTCGAAAATGCTGATTCTGGGGACTTTGAAACTCAAATTACTCAAAAAGTACACAGTAAAAATATTTCATATAATTTGTACAAGTAGTCTAAGAGGTACTAAGTACAACCATGGCAGTTTCATAAAGTGCTTATGGGAAAATCTTTTTTTATCCCACATCAAAGTTAGTCGAAAATGCTGATTCTGGGGACTTTGAAACTCAAATTACTCAAAAAGTACACAGTAAAAATATTTCATATAATTTGTACAAGTAGTCTAAGAGGTACTAAGTACAACCATGGCAGTTTCATAAAGTGCTTATGGGAAAATCTTTTTTTATCCCACATCAAAGTTAGTCGAAAATGCTGATTCTGGGGACTTTGAAACTCAAATTACTCAAAAAGTACACAGTAAAAATATTTCATATAATTTGTACAGGTAGTCTAAGAGGTACTAAGTACAACCATGGCAGGTTCATAAAGTGCTTATGGGAAGAATTGTTTTTATCCAACATCAAAGTTAGTCGAAAATGCTGATTCTGAGGACTTTGAAACTCAAATTACTCAAAAAGTACACAGTAAAAATATTTCATATAATTTGTACAAGTAGTCTAAGAGGTACTAAGTACAACCATGGCAGTTTCATAAAGTGCTTATGGGAAAATCTTTTTTTATCCCACATCAAAGTTAGTCGAAAATGCTGATTCTGGGGACTTTGAAACTCAAATTACTCAAAAAGTACACAGTAAAAATATTTCATATAATTTGTACAAGTAGTCTAAGAGGTACTAAGTACAACCATGGCAGTTTCATAAAGTGCTTATGGGAAAATCTTTTTTTATCCCACATCAAAGTTAGTTGAAAATGCTGATTCTGGGGACTTTGAAACTCAAATTACTCAAAAAGTACACAGTAAAAATATTTCATATAATTTGTACAGGTAGTCTAAGAGGTACTAAGTACAACCATGGCAGTTTCATAAAGTGCTTATGGGAAGAATTTTTTTATCCAACATCAAAGTTAGTCGAAAATGCTGATTCTGAGGACTTTGAAACTCAAATTACTCAAAAAGTACACAGTAAAAATATTTCATATATATGGGGTGCTCCAGTAGCACACCATGTTACCGCGCTCGCGCGGGACTCCGTGCTGCGTCACGGATCTGGTTGACTCCGAGTTCGATTCCCGGACTCGCCGTCATTTGCCGAATGTCTCCCCCTGCTCTCTCTCCCGTTTCACCCTGCAACTGTCGGTCATGCTTGACCAGGAAAGCGATAAACGCTAAAAAATAAAGTTTAAAAAAAAAAAAATGTCATATAATTTGTACAAGTAGTCTAAGAGGTACTAAGTACAACCATGGCAGTTTCATAAAGTGCTTATGGGAAAATCTTTTTTTATCCCACATCAAAGTTAGTTGAAAATGCTGATTCTGGGGACTTTGAAACTCAAATTACTCAAAAAGTACACAGTAAAAATATTTCATATAATTTGTACAGGTAGTCTAAGAGGTACTAAGTACAACCATGGCAGTTTCATAAAGTGCTTATGGGAAGATTTTTTTTATCCAACATCAAAGTTAGTCGAAAATGCTGATTCTGAGGACTTTGAAACTCAAATTACTCAAAAAGTACACAGTAAAAATATTTCATATATATGGGGTGCTCCAGTAGCACACCATGTTACCGCGCTCGCGCGGGACTCCGTGCTGCGTCACGGATCTGGTTGACTCCGAGTTCGATTCCCGGACTCGCCGTCATTTGCCGAATGTCTCCCCCTGCTCTCTCTCCCGTTTCACCCTGCAACTGTCGGTCATGCTTGACCAGGAAAGCGATAAACGCTAAAAAATAAAGTTTAAAAAAAAAAAAATGTCATATAATTTGTACAAGTAGTCTAAGAGGTACTAAGTACAACCATGGCAGTTTCATAAAGTGCTTATGGGGAAATCTTTTTTTATCCCACATCAAAGTTAGTCGAAAATGCTGATTCTGGGGACTTTGAAACTCAAATTACTCAAAAAGTACACAGTAAAAATATTTCATATAATTTGTACAGGTAGTCTAAGAAGTACTAAGTACAACCATGGCAGTTTCATAAACTGCTTATGGGAAAATCTTTTTTTATCCCACATCAAAGTTAGTCAAAAATGCTGATTCTGAGGACTTTGAAACTCAAGTTACTCAAAAAGTACACAGTAAAAATTATTCATATAATTTGTACAGGTAGTCTAAGAAGTACTAAGTACAACCATGGAAGTTTCATAAACTGCTTATGGGAGAAATGGTTTTTATCCCACATCAAAGTTAGTCGAAAATACTCATTGTTCTATAAAAAGGACTTTGAAACTCAAATTACTCAAAGTACACAGTAAAAGTAGTTAATATTATTTGTGCAAGTAGTCTTGAGAAGTATTAAGTACAAACATGGCAGTGTAATAAACTACTTATGAAATAATAGAAATGAACTACATGCCATCCTTTACTTTGAAATCCTCACCGGAAGTGTTCCTCTGTGGAATTGTCTGTAGCTTTAGTTTAGTGGTCGAATATACTGCGCGTCCTATTGATTCGATGTTCAATAATACTGCACATACGAAACGTCCTATTGATTAGACTAAACGTCCTATTGATTCGATGCGCATTCAATGTCATATTAAGTATTTCTGTAAGATCTACTTGTGAGACTGTGTTCAAAAGTCACGTCGGTTCATTACAACAGCGTCCCAGGGTTGTTTGAATGCATTACCGTAAACCTGGAACTAATCGCGCACTCGAAAAACAAGAGCGGCTGATTTGACCACGCAAAAGCAAAAGACGGCTCACTTGACCGCAGTTAAACACTGCACATGTTGGGGGAACCTCCGACTTTAGAGTTGAGTTGGAGGTCATTCAGAGTCTTGAGCGCATCGATAGAAAAGGCTGATCAGTGATCATACAAGTTCAGAGCCAAGAACCAGACCCTAAAACCAGACAGTCGCTCGGTCGGGTCAAATCGGTTCCAAAATTCCATTCTAACAATATTGAGCTGTTGCTTACCAATAAAATAAACAAATACCAGATTGTTGCGCCTGTCAAAAAGAGAAATGCCAACCAAGCTTACAGGACACAGTGCTGAGTATCATACAGTATTTGTCCCCAGTGATAGACTGAGTCCAGATTTTGAGGGTTGAAGCTGCAGCATGCCTATAAATCACATCACCATAGTCTGAAAGTATCAACAATCCTCCTCCTACTAATCATAGGAAAGCTGGTTCTGTTTCGGTACAAGAATCCCACTTTCTTTCCCAGCGTGGAGGCAAGGTTGTCCACATGACACTTAAATTAACATTTCTTATTGAGCCACAGGCCAAGATATTGCTATTCAATGACTCTCTCAATGCAAGAGCTATTAACAGTAGATATATGCTGTTGGTCATAAACAATATGTCCAGCTCTAGAAAACAGCATACATGTAGTCTTACTAGCATTGAGGACTCATTTCATGAGTCCAACCTCCTTTGATTGACAGGCTTGTTAACACCATAGATCAAATTTCCCCAAGGGGATCAATAAAGGAATATCTTATCTCATCTGTCCACCATGGGGCCATTAAGAGCCTTCAGCTGCTCTGCCCCCCGCCTCTGGAACCCCCCCCCCCCCCCCACATCAGGAACATTGACTCCATCATCCCATTTAAAACTCACCTCAAAACCCACCTGTTTAGGCAGGCGTATGTCTGATTTTATTTTTAAAATGTATTGTGATTGTTAATGAACTGTTTTTAATTGTTGTACGGCGACCTTGAGTGTCCTGAAAGGCACCTTATAAATAAAATGCATTATTATTATTATTATTATTATTATTATTATTATTATTATTATTATTATTATTATTATTATTATTATTATTATTATTATTATTATTATTATTATTATTATTATTATTATCTTATCTTAAATGGAATGAGAGGAGGCCAGCCCAGTCCCTCCTACTCTAACCCTGGTTATAAGTGTGATACACTGCCAGAGATGAGCTTATGTCTTCGGTCACCAAACTACCAAAAACAAGTTAAACACACTGTGTGCACCAGTGCTCTAGCCTGAATGTGCACCAGTGCTCTAGCCTGAATGTGCACCAGGGCTCTAGCCTGAATGTGCACCAGTGCTCTAGCCTGAATGTGCACCAGTGCTCTAGCCTGAATGTGCACCAGTGCTCTAGCCTGAATGTGCACCAGTGCTCTAGCCTGAATGTGCACCAGGGCTCTAGCCTGAATGTGCACCAGTGCTCTAGCCTGAATGTGCACCAGTGCTCTAGCCTGAATGTGCACCAGTGCTCTAGCCTGAATGTGCACCAGTGCTCTAGCCTGAATGTGCACCAGTGCCCTAGCCTGAATGTGCACCAGGGCTCTAGCCTGAATGTGCACCAGTGCCCTAGCCTGAATGTGCACCAGTGCCCTAGCCTGAATGTGCACCAGGGCTCTAGCCTGAATGTGCACCAGTGCTCTAGCCTGAATGTGCACCAGTGCCCTAGCCTGAATGTGCACCAGTGCCCTAGCCTGAATGTGCACCAGGGCTCTAGCCTGAATGTGCACCAGTGCTCTAGCCTGAATGTGCACCAGTGCCCTAGCCTGAATGTGCACCAGTGCCCTAGCCTGAATGTGCACCAGTGCCCTAGCCTGAATGTGCACCAGGGCTCTAGCCTGAATGTGCACCAGTGCCCTAGCCTGAATGTGCACCAGTGCCCTAGCTTACATATAGATTCAACAAAACTGGGGCCCACTATTTGCTTATTATGATTTTACATGCTATAAAAAAAACAATAAGAATAATATTGATATATTGCCCCTAGTGCTACTGTGTATCATGAGGCGAGGTTTGGGCTAAGATCTAATCTCTTCATTAGATGGATGGAGAACCTGCTAAGCTTGGAGGAGAAGTGGATGAATGTGTGGGAGACGCCACAGACGCCAAACCTGACCGCAAGGGAAGGTTCCTACTGTTTGGCAGCCGGTGAGCCTTCGTTCCCCTGGAGCTGTTTCCAGACACATGCAGAGTTCCCTTTGTAGTCGATCCATGGTTCCAGAGTGAAATCTAATCAACAATTATTGTCAATTTGGATTTGCTGCATTGTAAGGGTGGGGGCTTTTCTTAATCAAGATTCTATGTTCTAAGATTCGATTAACAAATTCAAGAGTCATTCTTTATGCCCCCGTGTGTAGTGTGTCTATGTATCCGTGTGTCTGATACAACACATAGGTTGACGGGACGCCATGGACGTGAATTCTTTAATATCTTTGTAATCAGTCAACGACAAGTATTTTATTTGAATGAATTTCTACTATTGTCCATTAAAATAATCAATATTCAATTTCAGGGCTATGTAGAGAGAGAGAGCCGTGAAGAATGATGGATGAGTGGATATAGTAAATATGTTGTTGATGTAACTGTTATTTCATGACTGCTTGTCAAACTAGCTTTAGCTTCCGCCTAGTCATCTCAAGAGGGTGAATTACGTGTTGTGGGTGATGATGTGTTGTGGGTTATACGGTATATCCTCTGTACATCTTACTCTCTTTCTCTCTCTCGTCTGTACATCTTACTCTCTCTCTCTCTCTGTACATCTTACTCTATCTCTCCTCTGTGCATATTTTTTTCTCTCTCTCTCTCTCTCTCTCTCTCTCTCTCTCTCTCGCTCTCTCTCTCTCTCTCTCTCTCTCTCTCTGTACATCTTACTCTATCTCTCCTCTGTACATCTTACTCTCTCTCTGTACATCTTACTCTATCTCTCCTCTATACATCTTACTCTCTCTTCTGTACATCTTACTCTGTCTTTGTACATCTTACTCTCTCTTCTGTACATCTTACTCTCTCTCTCTTCTGTACATCTTACTCTCTCTCTATACATCTTACTCTCTCTGTACATCTTACTCTCTGTACATGTTACTCTCTTTCTCCTCTGTACATCTCTCTCTCCTCTCTACATCTTACTCTCTCTCTCTCTCTCCTCTGTACATCTTACTCTCTCCTCTGTTCATCTTACTCTCTCTCCTCTGTACATCTTACTCTCTCTCCTCTGTTCATCTTACTCTCTCTCTCCTCTGTACATCTTACTCTCTCTCTCTCTCCTCTGTTCATCTTACTCTCTATCTCTCTCCTCTGTACATCTTACTCTCTATCTCTCCTCTGTTCATCTTACTCCCTCTCTCTCCTCTGTACATCTTACTCTCTCTCTCTCTCTCCTCTGTTCATCTTACCCCCTCTCTCCTCTGTACATCTTACTCTCTCTCCTCTGTACATCTTACTCTCTCTCTATCTCTCCTCTGTTCATCTTACTCCCTCTCTCTCCTCTGTACATCTTACTCTCTCTCTCTCTCCTCTGTTCATCTTACTCTCTCTCTCCTCTCTAAATCTTACTCTCTCTCTGTACATCTTACTATCTCTGAACATCTTACTCTCTCCTCTCTACATCTTACTCTCTCTCTCCTCTGTACATCTTACTCTCTCTCTCCTCTGTACATCTTACTCTCTCTCCTCTCTACATCTTACTCTCTCTCTTCTGTACATCTTACTCTCTGTACATCTTACTCGCTCTCTTCTGTACATCTTACTCTCCCTCTCCTCTGTACATCTTACTCTCTCTCCCCTGTACATCTTTCTCTCTCTCTTTTGTACATCTTACTCTCTCTCTCCTCTGTACATCTTACTCTCTCTCCTCTGTACATCTTTCTCTCTCTCTTCTGTACATCTTACTCTCTCTCTCCTCTGTACATCTTACTCTCTCTCCTCTGTACATCTTTCTCTCTCTCTTCTGTACATCTTACTCTCTCTCTCCTCTGTACATCTTACTCTCTCTCCTCTGTACATCTTACTCTCTCTCTCTCCTATGTACATCTTACTCTCTCTCCCTCTCTCTCTGTACATCTTACTCTCTCTCCTCTGTTCATCTTACTCTCTCCTATGTTCATCTTACTCTCTCTCTCTATGCTCTGTTCATCTTACTCTCTCTCTCTCCCCTCTCTCTCTGTACATCTTACTCTCTCTCTCCTCTGTACATCTTACTCTCTCTCTGTACATCTTACTCTCTCCTCTGTACATCTTACTCTCTCTCTCCTCTGTACATCTTACTCTCTTCTGTACATCTTACTCTCTCTCCTCTGTACATCTTACTCTCTCTGTACATCTTACTCTCTCCTCTGTACATCTTACTCTCTCTCTCCTCTGTACATCTTACTCTCTCCTCTGTACATCTTACTCTCTCTCTCCTCTGTACATCTTACTCTCTCCTCTGTACATCTTACTCTCTCTCCTCTGTACATCTTACTCTCTCTCCTCTGTACATCTTACTCAATTCAATTCAATTCAAGTGGCTTTATTGGCATGATGCAGCTTGTACATGTTGCCAAAGCAAATGGTTGATAACATAAGCATGGATTACAAAACACATATTAATGTCATAGTACATACAAAAATGTTCATCATAAAATAGAACATAAAATATTACGGCATAAACATGTCGGGTGACTGTCACTCACTGTCCCTCAGTCTATGGCAGGCAGCAACATACATTACTCTCAACATTACTCTCTCTATCTCTCTCTCTGTACATCTTTCTCTCTCTCACGACTGACCGCGGGAGAGAGCGGGGGGACTCATCCTATAGCAGCCCTCCTATAGCTTCCCTTCTCAGATAGTCATTAAATGGTTTCCATATATCCTCGTAAACCTCTATATTGTTCCTGAGGATATATGTTATTCTCTCCATAGACATGCATTGTGCCATGTTCTTAATCCAAGCACCGATTGTGGGTGCGTCTATTTTCTTCCAATTGAAAGCTATTGCTCTTTTTGCCTGCAGTATAGCAAAATCAATACATTTAAATTGTTTGGTTCTCAGGTTGAGATTTACTGGATATAGGTGTAGCAATATCATTTTGGATCAATGGGATATTCACTGACAGGATATCTTTGATTTTATTCACCACCTCCCCCCAGAACTTCTTGATTCCCAAATACAGTGTATAAAAGTTCCCCGAACCTCTGTACATTTAAAGCTGTTGTATTTATTCAGTTAGACAGGGGTTATATAAGTCTGCATCAGCCATTTGTATTGAAGTAGTTTTAACTTAAACTTTTAAGCTAGTGTTGGCTGTTTGTGTCTGAGCCTCCTCGCATGCTCTGTTCCAGTCCTCGTTTGAGATCTCCTCTCCCAAGTCCAGCCTCCATGCCTCCAATCTAGATATTGACGTCTCATCTGAACCAGATACAAGCCAGTTATAGAACATTGATAACAGGCCTTTGCTATTGCAGTTCTTGATGATAATTTTTTCTAAAGATGAAAGTGTAGGAATTACCAGTGATTGGTTTTGCAGAGAGGAAATGAAACTTCTCAGTTGCAAGTATTTAAAGAAATGCTTCCTTGGGATGCTGTATTTTATTGATAGTTCCTCAAAATATATCAAGACCCCCTCTTTGTAAAGGTCAGATATTTTACTTATTCCTTCTTTTGTCCATAGTTTGAATCCGGCATCCAGTTTGCCTGGTTTAAATGAGACGTTTCCCCAGATTGGGCTGAATTGCGACATGGAGTTGTTTATTTTCATAAATGTCTTTACCTCATACCATACATTGATCATGTTAAGCACTATGGGGTGTGTAGTATGTTTTCTTAAATATTTTGGCTCAGCTGAATACATGTATAAATGTAGTGGTAGTTGCAATGGGTATGCTTCCACTTCCATCCTTAGAAAAATAATACATTACAGTTCTCAATTGTGCAGCCAGGTAATACCAATGAAGGTTAGGACACGTCAACCCCCCTGCATCAAATGGAAGGCACAACAGAGATAGGCGGACTCTAGGACACTTCTTACGCCATATACATTTTGAGATGAGAGACGCAATCTTTCCGAACATTCCTACCGGTGGTGCCAAAGGGATGTTTTGAAATAAGTATAGGAACTTTGGTAGTATGGACATCTTTAGTATGTTTATCCTCCCTATCACAGAGATGGGCAAGAACATCCATCTCTCTATGGATTTGAATACAGAGTCTATCATAGGTTCATAATTTATTGATGCTATATTTTCTATTTGTGGTATTATTTTGATGCACAGATAGGTGAAACTGTTCGAGAGCTTGAAAGGGAATTCTTGTTGGTCAGCGGTTTGTCTCTCATTGTCATTAAGCAGCATAAGTGATGATTTTGAGGCGTTCAGTTTATATCCGGAGATACTACCGAACTGATCAATTATATCAAGCAGTGCGGGTATCGATGTGTCTAGGTTTTTTAGGAACAAAATGACATCGTCCTCAAAAAGGGCTATTCTGTGATCGTTATTACCGATTTCAATCCCATGTCTGTTAGCCCTGATTGCTATTGCTAGCGGTTCGATAGCTAAAATGAACAAAAGCAGTGATAAAGGCGAGCCTTGAGGGCAACCCCTGGTGATATTAAAGGGTTTAGATGTCACTTCGTTTGTTAGTACCTTAGCTACAGAGTTTAGGTGTAGTCATTTGATCCAGTTACAAAAGTAATTTCCAAATCCAAACCGATCAATAACATCAAAAAGATAGGCCCATTCAACCCTATCGAAGGCCTTCTCCGCGTCGAGCGAGAGAAGACCTGTGTCCCTCTCTCCTTTTTGGTTGTATAGGATGTTGAAGACCCGTCTGACATTGTGAAATCCCTGTCTCCCTTTTATGAATCCATTTTGATCGTCTCCCACTATCTCTGGGAGCACGTCCTCTATTCTTTTGGCCAAGATTTTACTAAGAATTTTGGTGTTGTTGTTTATCAAACTTATAGGACGGAGGTTCTCGCATTTAGTATTGGTTTTGCGGGTTTTGCCTGGTTTTCGGAGCAGAATAATCAGGGCCTCTTTCATTGATGCGGGTAAATAGCCATTAGCAAAGGATTCTAGGTACATTTCAAAAAGGGGGGTCACTAATTTATCTTTAAAATGTTTATATATTAAGTCAATTGAGAGGCCATCTGGTCCCGCTGTTTTTCCAGATTTGAATGCTCCTATGGCCTCTGATATCTCTGTTATGTTTAATTGTTCGTCCAGGGCTTTCTTTCTTTCTTCAGAAATTTTGGGGATGTTAAGCTTATCAAGAAATTGTTTGTGTATCTTCACTAATGTTATATTCTGAGCTATATAGTTTTTCATAAAAGGTTTTAAATGTTGTGTTAATCTCTAATGGATCGATTATATTGTTTCCATTTCCATCCTCTATGTTAGTGATTGTCCTCTCTTCTGTACATCTTACTCTCCCTCTCCTCTGTACATCTTACTCGCTCTCTTCTGTACATCTTACTCTCTCTCTCCTCTGTTCATCTTACTCTCCCTCTTCTCTGAACATCTTACTCTCCCTCTCCTCTGTACATCTTACTCGCTCTCTTCTGTACATCTTACTCTCTCTCTCCTCTGTACATCTTACTCTCTCTCCTCTGTACATCTTACTCTCTCTTCTGTACATCTTACTCTCTCTCCTCTGTACATCTTACTCTCTCTCTATCTCTCTCTGTACATCTTACTCTCTCTCTCCTCTGTACATCTTACTCTCTCTTCTGTACATCTTACTCTCCCTCCTCTGTACATCTTACTCTCTCTTCTGTACATCTTACTCTCTCTCCTCTGTACATCTTACTCTCTCTCTATCTCTCTCTGTACATCTTACTCTCTCTCTCCTCTGTACATCTTACTCTCTCTTCTATTATACATCTTACTCTCTCTCCTCTGTACATCTTACTCTCTCTTCTGTACATCTTACTCTCTCTCCTCTGTACATCTTACTCTCTCTCTATCTCTCTCTGTACATCTTACTCTCTCTCTCCTCTGTACATCTTACTCTCTCTTCTGTACATCTTACTCTCTCTCTCTGTACATCTTACTCTCTCTCTTCTGTACATCTTACTCTCTCTCCTCTGTACATCTTACTCTCTCTCCTCTGTACATCTTACTCTCTCTTCTGTACATCTTACTCTCTCTTCTGTACATCTTACTCTCTCTCTATCTCTCTCTGTACATCTTACTCTCTCTCTCCTCTGTACATCTTACTCTCTCTTCTGTACATCTTACTCTCCCTCCTCTGTACATCTTACTCTCTCTCTCTGTACATCTTACTCTCTCTGTACATCTTACTCGCTCTCTTCTGTACATCTTACTCTCCCTCTCCTCTGTACATCTTACTCTCTCTCTCCTCTGTACATCTTACTCCCTCTCTCTCTTCTGTACATCTTACTCTCTCTCTCCTCTGTTCATCTTACTCTCTCTCTGTACATCTTACTCTCTCTCGCTCCTCTGTACATCTTACTCTCTCTCCTGTACATCTTACTCTCTCTCTCCTCTGTACATCTTACTCTCCCTCTCCTCTGTTCATCTTACTCTCTCTTCTATACATCTTACTCTCTCTTCTGTACATCTTACTCTCTCATCTGTTTATCTTACTCTCTCTCTCCTCTGTACATCTTACTCTCTCTATCCTGTTCATCTTACTCTCCTCTGTTCATCTTACTCTCTCTCTCCTCTGTTCATCTTACTCTCTCTCTCTTCTGTACATCTTACGCTCTCTCCTCTGTTCAGTGTACTCCCTCTCTCTCCCCTGTACATCTTACTCTCTCTGTACATCTTACTCTCTCTCTCCTCTGTACATCTTACTCTCTCTGTACATCTTACTCTCTCTCTCCTCTGTACATCTTACTCTCTCTCCTCTGTTCATCTTACTTTATCTCTCCTCTCTACATCGTACTCTCTCTCTCTCCTCTCTACATCTTACTCTCTCTCTTAGGGCTGGGCGATATGGAAAAAAATCATATCGCGATAACGGTATGATAATTTTATTTTATTTCTCGATATCGATAATTATCTAATTGTTATAAGTATATATAAAAAAAAAAAAAAAAATTTAACAACAGATGTATGTTTATTTTGCAGCAATTCTTTGTCATTGCCGCCATCTTTAGTGTTACATCCCCTCACACTCCAGTTCTCAGGCTGCAGCTGGTTTAAAAGCTAAAGTAAACCGGCTTCTCTGCTGGCTGTGGCTCCAGAGGAGTTGAACAGTTCTGGCTCTGCTAGTTTATTTTCGATCTTTTGGCGCTTTTTTGGTGGACAAACCACCGCACATGTGCACTGTGACTCGTGACTGGAGTCTAGTTCTGCTAGCACACATAGCCTACTGTGTACAGATGGTTTCAAAATGTATTTTAAATTAGAAAGCAAACAAAATAAATGGACAAGAGAAAAAGAAATCTGAATTTGGTCAGTATTGTCATTTGGACAAGCAAAGCCATTACTTTAAGTTGCAGGCAAGAAAGACAAGTCTGTCCACTGTCTCTGGTTTTAAAACTGCCCTGTTGCAGGTAAAAAAAAAAAAAAAAAAAAAAAAAATTAAATTTCGATATTCGATATCGATTATTAAAATATATCGCGATATTTATCGTTATCGTTATATCGCCCAGCCCTGCATCTTACTCTCTCTCTGTTCATTTTACTCTCTCTCTCCTCTCTACATCTTACTCTCTATCTGTACATCTTCATCTTACTCTCTCTTCTGTACATCAGGGTTTCCGTTGTCCGGTAATAACCTTTTTTTTTTACCGGGAAAATCTGTTGAAGTCCGACATATTTAAATCTCTCCGGTCATAATGTCCTGTGAAAATAATTCCCTCTAAGCACAATTTGATTATTTGAATTGTATTAAGATAGGCTAAAATTAAATAGCCTATGCGATGAACGAAACAATCATTACTGTAACTCCCTCTAATGCAATGATGACAGCAACACATTCTTTATATTACTGATTTATTTCAATCCGGACCGTGAGAACTGTGAAACACATACATGAAATACAATAAATCACAGATCAAACAATAACAACATACATCCATATTATTTCTACTTGTCTTAGTGTCACATGTCCTTGCAATATTGTTAACCAAATTAACTTAACCTACAAACACATTAAGTCCTTCTTCAATGATGATTGATGTTTAGCAAGCATTTAGTTAGCACTTTAGCTACATGGCTTGGGCCTACTTAGCAAACATTTAGTTAGCACTTTAGCTACATGGCTTGGGCCTACTTAGCAAACATTTAGTTAGCACTTAGCTACATGGCTTGGGCCTACTTAGCAAACAACCACAACACCAAAACATACCTTATTGGCTGCATGCAATAAGAGAGGAAATTATGTGGACTTTATCATCTTCTTGATGCTATGCACTCTACAAGAAGACTGTGACTGAAGCTATCTCTTTACAAGAAGACTGTGACTGAAGCTATCTCTTTACAAGAAGACTGTGACTGAAGCTATCTCTTACTCGGCATAAAACGTCCCCGGACACTGTGGGCTTCAACCATTAGTTCCGCATTAATAGGAACCAAAAACCTGGTAGGAACCAAAAACTGGTAGAAACCAAAACTTGAACTGAACACAGAGGCAGTTACACTCCCACCAAAACATCAATTGTATATGATTTTTACAATAGCTTAGAGACAACATACTGCATAGAAAGTAAACAAAAACGAAATACAATAACTACGGTTCTTGGCCTCCACAGGAAAGATCACCTCAGCCTGGAGGGAGACAGATAGAGAGAGAAAGAAACTTCAGTCTGCTTCCACCAGCGTCACTGTCTTATGGATGGGCCTCTCCAGGTGGACAGGTTTGGAGATGCGCTTTCCTTTCTTATCAAGGGTTGAGTCGCTGATAAGCAACTTAAGTCTTCGCACTCTCCCATCTTTCCCTGGGTACACTTCGATAACCTTCGCCATCCTCCACTGGTTACGTGGTGTGGCATCATTCTGTAGGAGTACAATGTCATCGACCTTTGCGTTCCTACGATCTTTGGTCCACTTCTGTCTCTGTTGGAGATTCAGGAGGTATTCCTTCTTCCATCTTGTCCAGAAGTGGTTGGATAAGAGTTGAACTCGACGCCATCTTTTGCGGAGGTACAGATCTTCCTTGACGAACTTTCCAGGAGGTGGAGCGAGGATTGTGGACTTCATGGTCAGGATGTGGTTTGGTGTCAGGGGCTCTGGACTAGATGAGACATCATTGAGACAATCAGTGGTCAGAGGTCTGCTGTTTACAACCGCCATGACTTCATACAGGAATGTTAGAGAGGAGCAGTCAAGTTGTGTGGCTGACTGTTCTAGAATGGACGTCAAGACACTTCTGATTGTGCGTATTTGTCTTTCCCAGACACCACCCATATGACTTGAAGCAGGGGTGTTCATGATGGACTTGCATCCAAGTTCCTTGAACTCTTCCTGATCCATCTCTTTCAGTGCTTTAGCGAACTCTCCTTTTGCTCCGACGAAGTTTGTCCCTTGATCGCTTCTTATCTGGCGTACTTTTCCACGAATGGCGATGAAAGAACGCAGAGCGTTAATGAAGGCGTCCGTGGTCAAGTCATCGAGCATTTCAATGTGAACAGCTCTGGAACACATGCAGGTAAGTAACAATCCGTAACGCTTTAGCTCTTTCCTTCCTTCCTTTACGTAGAATGGTCCAAAGCAGTCCATCCCGCAGTAGGTGAATGGAGGAGCTGTTTCCATTCGGTCCTCCGGGAGGTCGGCCATTCTTTACTGTTCAGTGCATCTTCTGAACTTCCTGCACATAGTGCACTTGTAGATATGGGATGATACTGCCTTGCTGCAGCCTAGTATCCATATGCCATTGGATCGGAGCGCATTCATGGTCATCCCTCTTCCCTGATGGTGCACTCTCTCATGATAGTGCTTGACGAGTAACATTGACACATGACTGTCTTTTGGAAGGACCGCTGGATGCTTCACCTGTGGATGTAAGGCGGCATGAGTTAAGTGACCTCCAACTCTGAGGACACCTTGGTCATCCAGGAATGGACCTAACCGGTGCAACTTATTGGCTCTGCCCTTGACTGGTGTCTCCTTGTGACTCTGGAGTAACTGTATTTCTTGTGAGAAGGTTGCTTCTTGAACCATCTTGATTATGGTCAGCTCCGCTTCTCTCCTTTCCTCTAAACTGGTGGCTTCACAGGACTTTGGCTTGAGACCTTTAATTTCTTTCACATGGCGCTGGAGTCTGGTGATAGCTTTCACCATTCTGGACCAGTCTGAAAACTTGTGTAAGCGATCTAGCAGCGACCTGACTTTTTTCACCTGGGTATTGAGAACCTGGGCCTTCTTAAGTTCAGGGTCGTCACTTGCGATCTCTCCCACCTTGACTTCTCCACTTGGTAACTCTTTCTGCCAAAGAAAGTCTGGGCCTGTGAACCAGTTAGAGCAGTGGTTCTCAAACCTTTTACACCAAGTACCACCTGAGAAAGTAGCTGGCTCTCCAAGTACCACCATATAACCGGCGTTAAAATACAGTCTATTCAGCTATGCACAGTTCACGCAGGAGGCAAATGTATTCCTAATACCATTATTTATTGTTAACTTTTGTCAGACACAGCCACAATGTACAAAGGGTTAGCACTAGAACTAGCAAACGCTTCCACACAACTCATACAATGCAAGGGGCATTGAGAACATAATAACTAACATTCTCACATAGCAAGTGAGAAAATTAAGAACAACTGTATTTCAGCAAATGTACTTAATTCTCTCTCTCTCTCTCTCTCTCTCTCTCTCTCTCTCTCTCTCTCACACAGCAAGCAATTGTCCGTCATTCTCTCTCTCTCTCTCTCTCTCACACACACACTTTACCCTTTAAATGCCAGTGTTTGTGATGGGCATCACAAATTATTGTAAAAAAGAAAAGAAAACACATATTCAATAAATGTTTGAATGTTTACCCTTTAAATGCCAGTTTGTGTGATGGCATCACAAATTATGTGAAAAAAAAAGTACATTTTTCTGGGGAAGATTATTACAGGCTAGGCATGTGTCAATGATTAGCAGCAACACAGATTTTTTGTAATGTCAGATTTAACACCAACTCTTTTCAGAAAAGTGGGAGTATTTCATTTTTTATCTGACATTAAAAAAAATTTTATGATCAGGGCTGAAGTTGAATTAAAGATGTATGACTGTTTAGACTGCACTACGCTCTGTCACAGTGGTCTCCTGGTTGTTCCCCACTTAGGTTATCTAACTATCGCGCCGCCGCAACCAGAAACACTGGCCTGGCCTGCTTCTAAGTTCAGTGGCCTGACTGCAAAAAAAATAAAAGATTTAAATTTTTTTTTGCTTTTTTGTAAATGTTTTCAAGTACCACCAGCAGTACCACCAAGTACCACTAGTGGTACGCGTACCACAGTTTGAGAACCACTGAGTTAGAGGATATCAGTTGCTCTGCTGTGAGACCTCTTGAGGCATAGTCGGCTGGATTCTCTTCCGAAGCCACATACCTCCATTGTGTAGACCAGCGTTTCCGTTAGCCGGTAATTACCGGTATTTGACTGGCAAAATATGTTGAAGTCCGAATATTTAAATATCTCCGGTCATAATGTCCAGTGGAAATAATTCCTCTAAGCACAATTTTATTATTTGAATTGTATTAAAATAGGCTAAAATTAAATAGCCTATGCGATGAACGAAACAATCATTACATTTGTTTCATTGTGCTTCGCTCTAATAAAGCGCGGATGGCGCCGCTCGGATGTGAATCTTTTTTTTTCTTTTTTTGAGCCTGTCTGGCCACCATAATAACGACAAACAGCTATACGAGCGAGAGAGAGAGATGGCCAAACAAGCTAAACCTAACAAATATTTCATGAAACCAAGCACAAGCAGGTCTAATAATAATGACATTGACAACGAAGATGAGTCTTCTGAAGTCACAGAGACCGCCGATGCTCCCGCGGAAAATAAACAAATGTCGAGCGTTCAGGCGGCGGCCCGAGTGGAAAGTTAAATTCTCCTGGCTGAGATACGACATTATAGTCTAGTAGTCTAGCGTCTATGATGTACGAGAGATAACATTGATTGAATGTACACAAAGTACACTTTATTGATTGAACCACAAAGAGCATCCCCAGTCTGCTGCTACCGTTGCGAGCCTCGCAGAAGTCCACCTGTTCCAATGCAATGGGGATCTAGTCGCAGGTACAAAACGGATAGGCAGAACGAGACGGGGTGAGTAAGTGTTGACATTTTTTAATCATAATGCAACTGTTGGTTGACTGCCGTGTCACATAGTAATGCATATAATTGATTATAACTAAATGTAGGCTATAATGAAATCAACAAACGCATTACGAGCATGTGGCTCGTCCTCTCGCTCTCTGCATGCAAACGAGGCAATGTGATGATCAGACTGCTGTTTAAAACTCTGACCGGAATTTCAGGAATATGTCCAGGGATAGAAATCTTGCAGGACACTCAGACCGGCACGAATATGTTCTAACGGAAACGCTGGTGTAGACTCTGTGCTTTGCTTGATGCGTTCCACGCGATTTTCTACAAACACATGAAATCTTCTGGCTTCATTATTGATGTACCCAACGACAACCCTTGAATCAGTCCAGAAGACTTCTTGTAGGAACTCTACTTCCAGTTCTTTCTTGAGCATGTCACTGGTGCGGACAGCTACCACTGCTGCTGACAGCTCAAGCCTTGGTATGGTTGTGACCTTAGTATGTGTGACCATCTTTTTCAACTTCTGCCCTCTGGTCGAAGGTATAGATCCATCCAGTCCAGAACTAGCAGACTGACCAACAGCCTCTATCCATGGGCTGTCAGGCTGCTCAACGATCAACATCAACTTGCCGCCCCGCACCCGCCCCCCCCCCCCCCCTCGCACCCCCCGTCCACAACCCCCAGTGACATAACTCCCACTTCTCCATTACAACAATAACTGTGAACCGGACTTGCATTGCTGCACTATACACTATTTCAAGTCAACGCCCCCCCCCCCCCCCTCCTCCATCCATTAACTCACTGGACTGTCACTGTAATATTTATTTATTTGCACTAGCACTATTGCACTTGGGACATTGATGGTATATTATTATTATTGAGGACATTGGGACATGGATACTATATTATTATATTATGATTATTGACATTATTATTTTGCTCATGCTATATTTTATATTTTATGTTTGTATGCCAGTGGTGATGTTCCAAACCAAATTTTGTTGTAACCCAACAATGACAATAAAGATTATATTCTACTCTAGGGGCAACTCTTGACTTTCCCATTACTAAGGAACAATGGACTTCACTTGACGTACTCACTGCTCTGAGGTACGAGCACTTTCCATAGCCTGACACACTGGCATCGGAGAAATGGTGAAGTTCGTAGTGTTGGACCTTGAAGCTTAATGGAACGTAGCATCTTGGAATCTTCACACCAGCCAGATTTTGTAGGTCTTGGAGCCAGCATTCCCACAGAGGTCGTAAGTCATCAGGTAAGGTGTCATCCCAACTGAGCTTGTCACGACACATCTGCTGCAGGATCTGCTTTCCTACCAGGATGAAGGGCGCCACAAATCCCAGAGGATCGTATACTGAAGCGACTGTGGACAAGACTCCTCTTCGGGTAAGTGGATTCTCTTTGACGATCACTCTGAACTGGAACTCATCGGAAGACACGCACCACTGCACACCGAGTACTCTCTCCATGTGCAGTTCACCCAGTGCCATGTCTTTGTCTCTGGGAGCTTCAGCACACTCTTCTTTTGGGATTGTGGCTAGGACTTCCTTGCTGTTCGAGATGAACTTATGCAGCCAGAGTTTGCCTGCGCTGCAAAGCTCTCTTGCTTCTTTCACCAGCTGGATTGCTGCACCTACACCAAACAAGTGGACTTTCATCCGATAGATTTCCATTTTCAAGATTCAAGATTTCAAGATTTCCATTGTCCCACCAAAGGAATCGTAGGTAATCTTGGTCTTCTGCCTTGACATGGAACTGGTGGAACATGCGTTCTATGTCACACATGATTGCCACAGGACCTCTACAGGACTCCCATTAAGGTGTTTGTCAACTCTGGACCCGTCAGGAGATAGTCGTTCAAGGATATTCCTTGGTACTTGGCGGAGCAATCGAAGACAACACGTATCTTCCCAGGCTTTTGTGGATGATACACCCCATGATGTGGGATATACCAAGCTGGAGCTTTGTAGATGTCTTCCTCTGGGACCCTTTCTGCATCTCCGCGGGTTATGGTCTCATCCATGAAGGTCTTGTAGTCTTTGTAGTACTGATAATTTCTTCTCATCTTCCTTTCTAGGCAATTGAGACGATGGATAGCACAGATCTTGTTATCAGGTAAGTTAGGCCTTTCCTTCTTGAATGGCAGCAGCATTTCATAATGACCGTCGCTCTTTAACTTGATGCCCTTCTCCATTTTCGACAAGAACCTTAGATCATCTTGAGAGATGGGGCTGGCCTCTGACGCTCTTTCAGCGAAGTCGGACTCCAGCATCTTTATGACATCTGCAGGTAGCACTTCTTTGATCTGTGTTCTACAGACATAGTGCACTTCACTTGTGAGGTCTGAAGAGGATGGTAGACCTGGCATCACTTGCTTCACAATGACTTGGTTACTGATTCCGATTGTATCTCCATAGTTGAGACACGGGTTACCATATCCCACCACACTCCAGCCCAAGTCTGTTCTCTGAGCAAACGGCTGATGTTCCTCACCAGGCACCACTTGTCTTGGAACGAGGGCTTGAGCACAGTTGTAGCCAATTAACAGGCCGACATCACAGCTTTGCTGAGGAGCGATCTCATCTGCAATGTGTTCAAGATGAGGCCATGCCTTCGCTGTCTCTGGTGTGGGAATATGGTCTCTGTTTGCAGGGATACACTCTTGAGTAAGTCACTGGCAGAGTGATTATCTTGTCTGAATAGAAACCTCTTACTTGTAGACCTGTCAGTTTCCGACAGGACACGACTGTGTTTCTTGAAGCCAGTGTCGAGATCATTAGCTGAACTGGTTCACCTTTTGTGTTGAGAGCCTTTGCTGTCTCTTCAAGGATAAAGGTTGTGTCACTTTGTGTATCGAGGAGTGCGTACACCAGAACCTCACGACTTGGCTCACCTGTAGATGACACCCACACTGGATGACTCTAAATGCTGTCGCCTCACGTGATGGTCTCTCTGCCTGGTCTTGTGGCTGATTATTCTTTCTTTCTTTGTACTTATCACTGTTCCTTGCTCCATCAGGCTTTGTTGACATCCTTTCTTCCTTGGTGCGATCATCATGGAGGCAAGTTGGATGTCTTCTCTCACAGGTGTCGCAGGTGTTTCTATCTCTACAGTCCTTGGAGCGATGGCCAGACTTCAGACAGCCGAAACCCGAAACACAACTTCTTCTCTTGAACAAACTTGATTCGTTCTAAGATTGTCTTCTGCATAACCTTGCGACACTTTTGTAGACTGTGTCCTGCCTTCTCACAGAAGACACAGCTTGTGGCGACGGCTTTCTCATCTGAGCTGGTTGCTAAGACCCTTGCTCCAGGACCTCTGCTCTTTGAACCCTTGTCCAGAATACTTTCACTTGGCTTCAGAGCATGAAGAGATGTTATTGGGCTGCAAACGATTTTGGCTTCACGTGTGAGGAACTTGACAAACTGGCTGAAGCTCGGGAACATGTGAGTTTCTTCTTCTGTGGCTATGACTTTCCTATTCCATCTTGAAGTCAACCAGTCTGGAAGTTTAGAGAGTATTTTCTGGTTCTCGTTGCAATCATTAAGTATTTCAAGACCTCTGATCTGAGACATGGCAGCCTCACAGCTGCGCAGGAAGTCAGCGAGTTCTTGAAGTTCCACACTGCCTTTGGAGCTTATCTTGGGCCACGACTCAATCTTATCTCTGAAGGCCTTGGCAATAAGGAATGGATTGCCATATTGCTCATCTAGGATGTGCCATGCTGCATAATAGGCTGACTCTGTGCCTAGTAAGAAGTAGCTCTCTATGGCCTTCTTGGCAGATCCACCCACATACTTGCGTAGATAATATATCTTCTCTTCGGCTGGTATGTTCTTCCTGCCAACAAGCGTCTGAAAGGACACCTTCCAGTCGTTGTATCTGAGTGGGTCGCCATTGAACACTGCAGGTTCAGGTATAGGAATGCGACTTGCACTGATGGATTCTGCAAACAATCTGACAAGAGCTGCTGTGCTGTCTTCAGATCTGTCTTCTTGCCTTTGTGATACAGCTTGCAGTGGAGAACGGTGCTGTTCTTGCCTTGGATATGTTACAGATTGTGGTGGAGAACGGTACTGCATTAGGCTAGCTTGAGGCTTGACTTCCTCCTTCACAGACACATGTTGATGGAGAAGCTCGTTTATTTCTTCATCTGAGCGGTCACTTTGTTTAGCTGCTTGAGCTGAACATTCGCTCTGCTCATATACTTGCTGTCGTGCCTTGGCAGCCTTTAGCTTCTTAATAGTTTCCAAGCTATTTAATTCTCTGCGTTTGGCTTCTAGCACTCTTTGTCTTTCTGCAGTTTCAGCCTCCTGCTTGGCTTTTAACTGGGCGGCTTCAGCTTCCTGTTGTGCCTTTAACTGTGCAGCTTCAGCTTCCAGTCTCTGAATTTCTTCAATATGAAGCTCTTGCTCTAGCAGGAGTTCTCAGGTGGCTTGGTTAGCAGCAACCTCAGCAGCTGCACTTTTCCTGCTTGCTAAGGAGAATTTAGTGTGGCGAGAGCTGGTGCCTGTCTTGACTGAGGCTACATACACTATCCCTTCCATGAATTGTTCTTCATGCCTTTGACCTTTAGCCTTTCTTGTGTCGAAAAGGTCCATTGCATTATTTACAATTTTCTTTGTTACTGTTTCACAGGTGTCGACTCTGCGACGTGTGTTATGGTCAGGCACTTCAATGCGCTTCCAATCATCATAAACCAACAACGTCAACATGCGGACTCTATGGCCTCTTCGTGGCTCTTCTGAGGAAGCGGGGTTAACTATTGTGCCTTCTTCCTCTTGTGGTTGCACGGTTGTGCTGTGCTGCAGCAACTCAGGTGCTTGTGCCTGCATGTCTGTGCAATGTGCATCCACAACAGCTACACGCTGGCTGCCACTCTCAAGACATCTTTGCTTGGTTTAATGTTATTAAGCACTGCTCTCTGATGCTGTCTTCTGGAGCAGTAAGTTCTCACTGTAACTCCCTCTAATGCAATGATGACAGCAACACATTCTTTATATTACTGATTGGATTTATTTCAATCCGGACCGTGAGAACTGTGAAACACATACATGAAATACAATAAATCACAGATCAAACAATAACAACATACATCCATATTATTTCTACTTGTCTTAGTGTCACATGTCCTTGCAATATTGTTAACCAAATTAACTTAACCTACAAACACTTTAAGTCCTTCTTCAATGATCATTGATGTTTAGCAAGCATTTAGTTAGCACTTTAGCTACATGGCTTGGGCCTACTTAGCAAACAACCACAACACCAAAACGTACCTTATTGGCTGCATGCAATAAGAGAGGAAATTATGTGGACTTTATCATCTTCTTGATGCTATGAACTCTACAAGAAGACTGTGACTGAAGCTATCTCTTTACAAGAAGACTGACTAAAGCTATCTCTTTACAAGAAGACTGTGACTGAAGCTATCTCTTGACATGCGTGCGTTGGCATAAAACGTCCCCGGACACTGTGGGCTTCAACCATTAGTTCCGCCATTAATCTAGCAGCATTTAGCACATGTCACCTGTCCAAAAACCTGGTAGGAACCAAAAACTGGTAGAAACCAAAACTTGAACTGAACACAGAGGCAGTTACAATTACATTTGTTTCATTGTTGCTTCACTCTGATAAAGCGCGGCTGGCGCGCGCGCTCGGATTGAATGTTTTCTTTCTTTCTTTTATTGAGCCTGTCTGGCCACCATAATGACAAACAGCTATACGAGCGAGAGAGAGAGAGATTGTGTCATGTGAGCACGCTGCACACAGAGGTAAGCTCATACTAACGTGCGGTGCATCCATTTCAAATAGCGCTCTAGTAGTCTAGCCTCTATCTATAGTATACGAGAGATAACATTGATTGAACGATAAAGCGTAGAAAAGTCACAGATTTCTTCGGGGTCAAACTCAAAGTTAACCACCACCGTCACTCCAGCGGCAGCCAACGATGAGCTCTCTGAGTCTGAGGAACCAGCACCAGAGCTAGCCCCTCTGCTGCTCCCGCCAACGTTAGCCTCGCCCTCACCCCAGCGGGACCAGCCACAAAGAACATCCCCAAGTCAGTGCACCTGCCGCGGCTGCTGCTACCGTTGCGAGCCTCGCAGATGTCGAGGCTCGCAAACGAGGCAATGAAGCATGACAACTGTGATCGACTACAGTTTGCTGTGAACATTATGATATGTGTGTAGTGTTCTGATACGAGGTGAAGCGATGTCGACTCGAGATTCATTTGGGGTGTGACAGCTGCTGCAGCGCGAGCCTGTGGTTTGCTGATGAGAATGGCGGGGCGGGAGCTTGATGCTGGATTAGCGTATCGCTTCGTTGGGAGGCGAGAGATGGTAATTGGATTCGGCAAATCACGCAACGTTTAGATTTCAGCCAACATTACATAGATTTTCAACCCCACATTAAATGTTGCCGTCTTAGTAGTGCCAAATTTCTCATTCTTCGCTTGATATAATTAATACAAATGTCCAATATAACGGAATTCGTTAGCTCATAAAAATGTGATTAAAACAGACTGCTGTTTAAATAAACTCTGACCGGAATTTCTCCCATTTGTCCGGGAGATGGAAATCTTGCAGGACACGCAGACCGGCACCAATATTTTCTAACGGAAACCCTGCTGTACATCTTACTCTCTCTCTTCTGTACATCTTACTCTCTCTCTTCTGTACATCTTACTCTCTCTCTTCTGTACATCTTACTCTCTCTTCTGTACATCTTACTCTCTCTTCTGTACATCTTACTCTCTCTCTTCTGTACATCTTACTCTCTCTCTTCTGTACATCTTACTCTCTCTCTTCTGTACATCTTACTCTTTCTCTATCTCTCTCTGTACATCTTACTCTATCTCTCTCTGTACATCTTACTCTCTCTCTCCTCTACATCTTACTCTCTCCTCTGTACATCTTACTCTCTCTCCTCTGTACATCTTACTCTCTCTCCTCTGTACATCTTACTCTCTCTTCTGTACATCTTACTCTCTCTGTACATCTTACTCTCTCTCCTCTGTACATCTTACTCTCTCTCTCTCTCTCTCTCTCTCTCTCTCTCTCTCTGTACATCTTACTCTCTCTCATCTGTACATCTTACTCTCTCTCTGTACATCTTACTCTCTCTCCTCTGTACATCTTACTCTCTCTCTCCTCTACATCTTACTCTCTCTCCTCTGTACATCTTACTCTCTCTCTCCTCTGTACATCTTACTCTCTCTCTTCTGTACATCTTACTCTCTCTTCTGTACATCTTACTCTCTCTCTTCTGTACATCTTACTCTCTCTCTTCTGTACATCTTACTCTCTCTCTCTGTACATCTTACTCTCTCTCCTCTGTACATCTTACTCTCTCTCTCTCTCTTTCTGTACATCTTACTCGCTCTCTTCTGTACATCTTACTCTCTCTCCTCTGTACATCTTACTCTCTCTCTCTGTACATCTTACTCTCTCTCTGTACATCTTACTCTCTCTCCTCTGTACATCTTACTCTCTCTCTCTCTCTTTCTGTACATCTTACTCGCTCTCTTCTGTACATCTTACTCTCTCTCTCTGTACATCTTACTCTCTCCTCTGTACATCTTACTCTCTCTCTGTACATCTTACTCTCTCTCCTCTGTACATCTTACTCTCTCTCTCCTCTACATCTTACTCTCTCTCCTCTGTACATCTTACTCTCTCTCTGTACATCTTACTCTCTCTCTCCTCTGTACATCTTACTCTCTCTCCTCTACATCTTACTCTCTCTCCTCTGTACATCTTACTCTCTCTCTCTGTACATCTTACTCTCTCTGTACATCTTACTCTCTCTCCTCTGTACATCTTACTCTCTCTCCTCTGTACATCTTACTCTCTCTCTCCTCTGTACATCTTACTATCTCTCTCTGTACATCTTACTCTCTCTCCTCTGTACATCTTACTCTCTCTCTCTCCTCTGTACATCTTACTCTCTCTCTGTACATCTTACTCTCTCTCCTCTGTACATCTTACTCTATCTCTGTACATCTTACTCTCTCTCCTCTTTGCATCTTACCCTATCCTCTGTACATCTTACTCTCTGTGCACATCTTACTCTCTTTTTGTACATCTTACTCTCTCCTCCACTCTTTCTCTCCTCACTCTTTCTCTCCCCACTCTCTCTCCTCCGCTCTTTCTCTCCTCCACTCTTTCTCTCATCCACTCTCTCTCCTTCACTCTTTCTCTCCTCCGCTCCCTGTCTCCTCCACTCTCCTCCACTCTCTCCTTTGCTCTCTCTCTTCTCCACTCTCCTCCGCTCTCTCTCACTCTTCCGCTCTCTCTCCTACATGCTCTCCTCCGCTCTCTCTCTTCTCCGCTCTCTCTCTCCTACACTCTCTCTCGTCCACTCTCTCCTCCGCTCTCTCTCTTCTCCGCTCTCTCTCTCCTCCACTCTCTCCTCAAGTTCTCTTTCTCTCCTCCGCTCTCTCCTCCATACATATTATCCCTCTGTGTCCTATCTCTCTGTGTCCTATCTCTATGTGTCCTATCTCTCTGTGTCTTATCTCTCTGTCCTATCTCTCTGTGTCTTATCTCTCTGTCCTATCTCTCTGTGTCTTATCTCTCTGTGTCCTATCTCTCTGTGTCCTATCTCTCTGTGTCCTATCTCTGTGTCCTATCTCTGTGTCTTATCTCTCTGTGTCCTATCTCTGTGTCCTATCTCTCTGTGTCCTATCTCTGTGTCTTATCTCTCTGTGTCCTATCTCTGTGTCTTATCTCTCTGTGTCCTATCTCTGTGTCCTATCTCTCTGTGTCCTATCTCTCTGTGTCCTATCTCTGTGTCTTATCTCTCTGTGTCCTATCTCTCTGTGTCATATCTCTCTGTGTCCTATCTCTCTGTGTCTTATCTCTCTGTGTCCTATCTCTCTGTGTCCTATCTCTGTGTCCTATCTCTGTGTCTTATCTCTGTGTCCCATCTCTGTGTCCTATCTCTGTGTCTTATCTCTCTGTGTCCTATCTCTCTGTGTCCTATCTCTCTGTGTCTTATCTCTCTGTGTCCTATCTCTGTGTCCTATCTCTCTGTGTCCTATCTCTGTGTCCTATCTCTGTGTCTTATCTCTCTGTGTCCTATCTCTGTGTCCTATCTCTCTGTGTCCTATCTCTCTGTGTCCTATCTCTGTGTCCTATCTCTCTGTGTCCTATCTCTGTGTCTTATCTCTCTGTGTCCTATCTCTCTGTGTCCTATCTCTGTGTCCTATCTCTGTGTCCTATATCTCTGTGTCCTATCTCTCTGTGTCCTATCTCTCTGTGTCCTATCTCTGTGTCTTATCTCTCTGTCTTATCTCTGTGTCCTATCTCTCTGTGTCCTATTTCTCTGTCTTATCTCTCTGTGTCTTATCTCTCTGTGTCATATCTCTGTGTCTTATCTCTGTGTCCTATCTCTCTGTGTCTTATCTCTCTGTGTCCTATCTCTCTGTGTCCTATCTCTCTGTGTCCTATCTCTGTGTCTTATCTCTCTGTGTCCTATCTCTGTGTCTTATCTCTCTGTGTCCTATCTCTGTGTCTTATCTCTCTGTGTCTTATCTCTCTCTGTCTTATCTCTCTGTGTCTTATCTCTCTGTGTCATATCTCTGTGTCTTATCTCTGTGTCCTATCTCTCTGTGTCTTATCTCTCTGTGTCATATCTCTGTGTCTTATCTATGTGTCCTATCTCTCTGTGTCTTATCTCTCTGTGTCCTATCTCTCTCTGTCTTATCTCTCTGTGTCTTATCTCTCTGTGTCATATCTCTGTGTCCTATCTCTCTGTGTCCTATCTCTCTGTGTCCTATCTCTCTGTGTCTTATCTCTCTGTGTCCTATCTCTCTGTGTCCTATCTCTCTGTGTCCTATCTCTGTGTCTTATCTCTCTGTGTCCTATTTCTGTGTCTTATCTCTCTGTGTCCTATCTCTCTGTGTCATATCTCTGTGTCCTATCTCTGTGTCTTATCTCTCTGTGTCCTATTTCTGTGTCTTATCTCTCTCTGTCCTATCTCTCTGTGTCCTATCTCGGTGTCCTATCTCTGTGTCTTATCTCTCTGTGTCCTATCTCTCTGTGTCCTATCTCTCTGTGTCTTATCTCTCTGTGTCCTATCTCTGTGTCCTATCTCTCTGTGTCCTATCTCTGTGTCCTATCTCTGTGTCCTATCTCTCTGTGTCCTATCTCTGTGTCTTATCTCTCTGTGTCCTATCTCTCTGTGTCCCATCTCTGTGTCTTATCTCTCTGTGTCTTATCTCTCTGTGTCCTATCTCTCTGTGTCTTATCTCTCTGTGTCCTATCTCTGTGTCCCATCTCTGTGTCCCATCTCTGTGTCCCATCTCTCTGTGTCCTATCTCTCTGTGTCCTATCTCTGTGTCTTATCTCTGTGTGTCCTATCTCTGTGTCTTATCTCTATGTCCTATCTCTATGTGTCCTATCTCTGTGTCTTATCTCTATGTCTATCTCTCTGTGTCCTATCTCTGTGTCTTATCTCTGTGTCTTATCTCTGTGTCCTATCTCTCTGTGTCCTATCTCTCTGTGTCCTATCTCTCTGTGTCCTATATCTGTGTGTCCTATTTCTGTGTCTTATCTCTCTGTGTCCTATCTCTCTGTGTCCTATCTCTGTGTCTTATCTCTATGTCCTATCTCTATGTGTCCTATCTCTGTGTCTTATCTCTATGTCTTAACCCTTTCACTGCCGCACTACAGAAGGTTAACCCTTTACTACCCGTCGGTAGTGTGATGGTAAAGGGTTAACCTTCTGTAGTGCGGCAGTGAAAGGGTTAACCTTCTGTCGTGCAGCAGTGAAAGGGTTAACCTGCTGTTGTGTGGCAGTGAAAGGGTTAACCTTCTGTAGTGTTGCAGTGAAAGGGTTAATTAGGAAGCAAACAGAAAATTACCTTTTTGTTTTTGTTTTGTTTTTGTCTTCAGGGTGTACAACAAGCCCCCCTAATAAACAGCATCAAATCAGACCAAGGGAGCCCAAGAAAAAGCCGTCTGGGGGGTAAAAAGACTTCCTCTTCTGCTGCTACTCTCTTAGCTCCTCTGCTAGCTCCTCTGCTAGCCCATCTGCTAGCTCCCCTGCTAGCTCATCTGCTAGCTCCCCTGCTAGCTCATCTGCTAGCTCCCCTGCTAGCTCATCTGCTAGCTCCCCTGCTAGCTCATCTGCTAGCTCCCCTGCTAGCTCATCTGCTAGCTCCTCTGCTAGCTCATCTGGTAGCTACTCTGTTAGTTCCTCTGCTAGCTCATCTGGTAGCTACTCTGCTAGTTCCTCTGCTAGTTCCTCCGCTAGCTCATTTGCTAGCTCATTTGCTAGCTCCTCTGCTAGCTCCTCTGCTAGCTCCTCTGCTAGCTCGTCTGCTAGCTCCTCTGCTAGCTACTCGCAGTTGAGTTTTGGCATGGGCTGATTCTGTGCCTGTCAGCAGAGGAGCCACAGGTTGGCCTGTCTGACCTCAGCGGGTGCAGGGGCCATGTTTGAATAGGCCTTTAGAAAGCTCTGGTGGTGGCGTGGCTTGCTGACTCAGGCGGCTGACAGCGCCGCCCCCAGCACACGCTGGTCCAGTCCAGTCTCCCTCCATCACACAGAGCATGACAGGGTCGTAGCACACAGCCAGAAAAAAGAAAGAAATTAACTCTTTCAGGAAAGAAAAGAAAGAAAGGAACAAGGACGGGAGCAAGGCATTTCAGATGCAGAGTGGCGTAGCGCTTAATGAGGAACCCAGGTGAGCTTCATCCTCCTCCTCATCCCCCTCCCACCCCAGCCTACAGTACCACAGAGACGGGGGTCTTTGCCCACCCCAGTCCACTGTGTAGTATGGTGGCACCGGAGGGGGGGGGGGGGGGGGGGGGGGCAGGGGGGGGTGGTGCTGTGTAAAGTTCTGGATCACATGTTGATTAGATGGCCGGGTTGGATGGATGTGTGTGTGTGTGATGGAGAGAGCGGGAGAGAAGAGAGAGAGAGGGAGAGAATATGGGGGTCCTCTTTGTTCCAGCGCTTGGGCAACCTGATGACTAGGCTCTTCTGGAACCAGCGTGGATATTGTGAGCCTCCAATGGGCCACTGTGGTTTAGTTATCTGGATGGATCCGTTGAAGAATGGAAATATGACAGGTCTGGGAGAATTGCCACTCATGTGAAAGATTTCCTCTGTAGCTGGATATACTTTGATTCGCTTCAGATTTTTTCGATACGCGCACGGTCGAAACATGTCATAGACATATCCTTGGACGGTGGATTATTACTGCGACATGACATTAACGCCTCATTTGAAAATGTATGTGCTCTTTGGTCTCGGAGTAAGTGGTTCAGAGTGTGCCTTTTTTAAATTGTTTGATTAAGATCCTTGTGAACTCTCGCTGTGTGGGTTTACAGTGTCTTGTTGTCGTGGTCTCGTCAGTGTAGTGACTGACTGTAAGGGAGGGGTTTTAGATAATCTGAAGTTTAGGCTCTTTAACCTTCGCCACCACAGGAGTTGAGAGTTTACCTTCATGGAGAAGCTTACGTTGCTTATTTGATGGACAGATTGTTTCTTGTTGTAACCACATGTCACCTGTCCTTATTTGATGGACAGATTGTTTCTTGTTGTAACCACATGTCACCTGTCCTTATTTGATGGACATGAGCTTACAACAGTTACAATAATAACAACAATGTTGGCTTTGGATAGTTCCTTTTGTGTTGTATAACTTTAACCTGTTTCCAGATTATTACTACACTCTTTCAGAAGACGAGTATGTTCTTTTAACCACATTAGTGTTGTTGCTATTGCTGTTAGTGGTACATTTAGTGGCACACGCCATGAATCCATGGAGTATCGCTACATGATCCAAACATAAGCCCTCAGGATGTGACTCCCGTCGGTGTGTTCTGTCTGTCTCTGCCTCCCTCAGTAAGAAGAATAAGGATGGCCAGTCTCGGGAGCAGGACTCTTCAGAAAGCCACTACAGAATCGTTTCACCAACATTCCAGTATAAGATGAGCCACCAGCGAGTGGGCAAGTGCATCATCATCAACAACAAAAACTTTGACGAAAAGACGGGTACGACTATTAACATGTAGAGGTTGTTGTGTTTATGATGTCACTATTAACATGTAGAGATCGTTGTGTTTATGTCATCACTATTAACATGTAGAGGTCATTGTGTTTATGTCATCACTATTATTAACATGTAGAGGTTGTTGTGTTTATGTCATCACTATTAACATGTAGAGGTTGTTGTGTTTACGACGTCACTATTAACATGTAGAGGTTGTTGTGTTTATGACGTCATATTAACATGTATAGGTTGTTGTGTTTACGACGTCACTATTAACATGTAGAGGTTGTTGTGTTTATGACATCACTATTAACATGTAGAGGTTGTTGTGTTTATGACGTCACTATTAACATGTAGAGGTTGTTGTGTTTATGACGTCACTATTAACATGTAGAGGTTGTTGTGTTTATGACATCACTATTAACATGTAGAGGTTGTTGTGTTTATGACGTCACTATTAACATGTAGAGGTTGTTGTGTTTATGACGTCACTATTAACATGTAGAGGTTGTTGTGTTTACGATGTCACTATTAACATGTAGAGGTTGTTGTGTTTATGACATCACTATTAACATGTAGAGGTTGTTGTGTTTATGACATCACTATTAACATGTAGAGGTTGTTGTGTTTACGACGTCACTATTAACATGTAGAGGTTGTTGTGTTTATGACGTCACTATTAACATGTAGAGGCTGTTGTGTTTATGACGTCACTATTAACATGTAGAGGTTGTTGTGTTTATGACGTCACTATTAACATGTAGAGGCTGTTGTGTTTATGACGTCACTATTAACATGTAGATGCTGTTGTGTTTATGACATCACTATTATTATGACTCTGCCTTTTTGGGGCACTTGGGGGGGGGGGCAGTACATACACCATTAGACGTCTGGAAACCTAATGATATAACACACTGCATGTAGAGTATGAATTAACATGCAGACGGTCCTGACAGGGATGAATGTACGCAACGGCACAGATCGAGATGCAGGGGAGCTGTTCAAGTGCTTCAAGAGCCTGGGCTTCGACGTCTGCATCTACAACGACCAGACGTGTGAGAAGATGGAGCGTCTCCTTAGAGAGGGTGAGTACTGGACCTCTCTCCCATCTCTCCTCCATATCTCTCCCATCTCTCCTCCATCTCTCCTCCATATCTTCTCTCCTCCATCTCTCCATATCTTCTCTCCCCCATCTCTCTTCCATCTCTCCTCCATCTCCATCTCTTCTCTCCACCATCTCTCCTCCATCTCTCCATATCTCCCCCATCTCTCTTCCATCTCTCCTCCATCTCTCCTCCATCTCTCCATATCTTCTCTCCCCCATCTCTCTTCCATCTCTCCTCCATCTCTCCTCCATCTCTCCATCTCTTCTCCACCATCTCTCTCCCATCTCTCCATCTCTTCTCTCCCCCATCTCTCCTCCATCTCTCTCCCATCTGTCCTCCATCTCTCCATCTCTTCCCTCCTCCATCTCTCCACCATCTCTCCACCATCTCTCCTCCATCTCTCCACCATCTCTCCTCCATCTCTCCACCATCTCTCCTCCATCTCTCCTCTCCATCTCTCATCCTTCTCTTCTCCATCTCTCCATCTCTCCTCCCTCTCTCCCCCATCTCCTCCGTCTCCATCTCTCCACTATCTCTCCTCCATCTCTTCTCTCCTCCCATCTCTCCACCCTCTCTCCTACATCTCTACATCTCTCCTATCCTCCATCTCTCCTCCCTCTCTCCACCATCTCCTCTCCTCCCTCTCCACAATCTCTCTTCCTTCTCTCCATCTCTTCTCTCCTCCATCTCTCCACATCTCTCCTCCACCTCTCCTCTATCTCCTCCATCTCTCCATCTCTCATCTCCTCCCTCTCTCCACCATCTCTCCTCCACCAGCTCCGTTCCTCCCTTCCACACCACGGACCTATCCCTTATCTCATTCAAATATGTTCTCTGTAATGCAGACCAGTTCAGTTTATATGTGAACATGCAACACATGGTTAGGGTTAGGGATTGAGCTATTGTAATTTCTTTCTTTCTTTCTTTCTTTCTTTCTTTCTTTCTTTCTTTCTTTCTTTCTTTCTTTCTTTCTTTCTTTCTTTCTTTCTTTCTTTCTTTCTTTCTTTCTTTCTTTCTTTCTTTCTTTCTTTCTTTCTTTCTTTCTTTCTTTCTTTCTTTCTTTCTTTCTTTCTTTCTTTCTTTCTTTCTTTCTGGTACCTATGGTCAGTTTAAGAAGTTGTTTGTTAGTTTTCTTGTTTTGCTAAACTAATTGAGTCTTACTAGTCCTACAACTTCTGTTCAAATGTCAGAAGCAGAAGTATTAAAGTCAACTTAATTTTGACTTTAGTGATAGCTATTTGTGTGAAACTCGTCCCTGTAACGAGTGAGTGATAGCTATTGGTGTGCAACTCGTCCCTGTAACGAGTGAGTGATAGCTATTGGTGTGAAACTCGTCCTTGTAACGAGTGAGTGATAGCTATTGGTGTGAAACTCGTCCCTGTAACGAGTGAGTGATAGCTATTGGTGTGAAACTCGTCCCTGTAACGAGTGAGTGATAGCTATTGGTGTGAAACTCGTCCCAGTAACGAGTGAGTGATAGTTATTGGTGTGAAACTCGTCCCTGTAACGAGTGAGTGATAGCTATTGGTGTGAAACTCGTCCCTGTAACGAGTGAGCCTTCCGACCATGTCGGGCAGCAGACAGGAAACATTCAGACAGGATTAATAAACCACTTTCACTTAACAGTTACATTAATTATAGTATTAAATATTTTTGATGTTTGATCATTTTCTTTTTTTTAAGATTTATTTTTTATCGTTTATCGCTTTATACTACTGGGCAGTCCCGTAGAGAGAGAGAGAAGAGGAACGGGAGACAGAGTGGGGGGAAGACATTCTTATATTCACATGTTATAGAGTGAGGTCATGTTATACAGTGAGGTCCTGTTACACAGTGAGGTCATGTTATACAGTGAGGTCATGTTATACAGTGAGGTCCTGTGAGGTCATGTTACACAGTGAGGTCATGTGAGGACCGGGTCATGTTATTATACAGTGAGGTCATGTTATACAGTGAGGTCCTGTGAGGTCATGTTACACAGTGAGGTCATGTGAGGACCGGGTCATGTTATACAGTGAGGTCATGTTATACAGTGAGGTCATGTGAGGTCATGTTATACAGTGATGTCATGTTATACAGTGAGGTCATGTGAGGTCATGTTATACAGTGAGGTCATGTTATACAGTGAAGTCATGGTAAAAATAAAAGGTCTCACTACATTGAAATGGCTACTATGAGGACTAACATCAATAGACAAAATGAATACAGTAACTGTGTGACCAGGGCCCGAAATTAGAGCCCGCCACCCGCCAATGGCGGGCATATTTTAGGTTTGGAAAGTGACACTGAGAGGTCTGTCCGCCACGTGGCGGGTAACAAAATGAAAATAGTCGTGTAAAATAATTAAAACTGCTGTGTGTTTTGGTCTTAGTTACGACAGTGCCTTTTAGCAAATAGCAAAGCCTGCGATTTGGGATACGTTATACAGCGAGTTTGATTCAAGTTT
Source organism: Notolepis coatsorum (assembly GCF_963971535.1). Taxonomy (NCBI): domain Eukaryota; kingdom Metazoa; phylum Chordata; class Actinopteri; order Aulopiformes; family Paralepididae; genus Notolepis; species Notolepis coatsorum. The sequence goes on along the minus strand of NC_140176.1, from coordinate 30,791,448 downwards.
TTTTCTTGCATGCCAGTCATGCTCACCAATCAGAAGTAGCCCAAGGTAGCTAGTATACGCCCATCAACAACAGCTCGTGAAACGTGACAAACATCCGTGTGTGAAGACTTATAGCATAGCTCCAGAGTGCTTTGGTCGCATTTTGCGAATTAAATCAGTCCCAGATTTTTTTTACACGCTGTTTCTATGTGCAGTGTAAATTCCAATGCTTCCAACAAGCTTGGCATCCTAGTCATTCATTTACGTCGAGGTAAACTAACGTTAGCCGCTAGCTAAACTAATCTAGCCAATCGTGCTCAGACAGAAAACAGCTGAGCTGAGGTTAGAAATGCTGGGGGGGAGCGGGGCTCTCTCTCCATCCCTCTCTCTACTTGTTCAATTAAGGAGCCCTTTCTGTGTGTGTGTGTGTGTGTGTGCGCGCGCGCGCGGAAAATACCAGATGACATGAGTTTGATAGTATTTACTGAGGATTGCCAGATACTGTTGATATTTTTTAGACTTCAGAGAGAGAGAGTACAAATTTTACTCTGGCCTCTTATTTAAGTGTGTATTCTTCAACGTAATAGCTTATCTACTCGAAATGTACTGATTTTTTTTTATTTTTATATATGTGACACAAAAATGCATATTTCTTTGGTCTGTAAGAAATATGCTTGGCGGGTAGAATTTTCCCATCTACCTGCCACTGGCCAGTGAGTCAAAAAGTAAATGTCGGGCCCTGTGTGTGACGCTGTGTAATGCTATGTGATGCCATGTGACACTGTAACGCTATGTAACGCTGTTTGGTGCTATGTGATGGCGTGTGACGCTGTGTAACGCTATGTGATGCTGTTTAACGCTGTGTGACGCTGTGTGACGCTGTTTGACGCTGTTTGACGCTGTGTGATGCTGTTTAACGCTGTGTGACGCTGTTTGATGCTGTGTAATGATGTGTGATGCTGTTTGACGCTGTGTAATGATGTGTGATGCTGTTTAACGCTGTGTAATGATGTGTGACGCTATGTGATGCTGTTTGACGCTGTGTAATGATTTGTAACGTTATGTGATGCTGTTTAACGCTGTGTGACGCTCAGGGAACAAAATAAGTACCCGCCAACCGCCAATGGCGGGCAGATTTAAGGTTTGGCGACTAACAATGAGAGTTCTGCTCGCCACCTGGCGTGTAGTTCATATCGATACTCTTATTTTGAAAATCCTGTGCAGGTCTCATTTCCGCCCCAAGCGCAGCTCCAGTCATAATATCTATGGCTCCGGCAGCTAGCAACGTTCGGTTCATATGATACTCTTATTTTGAAAAAACCCGTGTCAACTCCGCGAGTCATATCCGCCCAGTCCGTGCTTCTGCTCGCATTAAGCAGAGCAGGGCTACACAGCAGTGCGCCTATTTTGCGACCCGAAATAAGTCTGTGGTGTTTTTTTTCTCACAACGGGTCAAATGTTTCAAGTTTCAAGTTTCTTTAATAGTTGTCATACAGAAGTACAGAATACTTTCATACAAAATGCTTCTTACTGTTACGCTCCAGAGACTGTGCTAGACAAGATAGTATCAAATAACATAGTATAGCATGTAATTTAGAAGAAGAAAATGAGGTCACAGTGTTCGGTATAGACATATGTACAATGTTCTGAGTTACCATATAATATACAATACTATGCAGTGTACTAATGTACAGTACTATCTAGTGCAAAGCAGAAATGGGATGAGGTACAATTTAGGTACAATTTACAGTAAGGTGTACGAGTTGTAGTGCAATCCTTCATCAATAAATATAAAGTGTGGGGAGTGGGTGCTACAGTGTGTTTGTTTAAAGTGGGTGTGTGCTATAAAGTGTGTGGAGTGGGTGCTACAGTGTGTTTGTTTAAAGTGAGTGTGTGCGTGTGGATGTGTGTGCTATGTGCGTTTGGTGGTTGTTGTTGTGTAGTGTTCATTCATTGTTCGTTTAGCAGCCTGATGGCCTGGGGATAGAAGCTTCTTCTGAGTCTTTCTGTGCTCGCCTTGAGACTCCGGTATCGCTTGCCTGACCGCAGCAGTTCAAAGAGGCAGTTGTTCGGGTGACTGGAGTCTTTAATGATTCTCTTAGCCTTGCCCTTGCAACGCTTGTTGTAAATGTTCTGGAGGGTGGGGAGCCCCCCTCCAATTGTGCGTTCGGCTGAACGTGTCACTCTTTGTAGTCTGCTTCGGTCTTGTGCAGTGCTATTCCCAAACCAGGAGGTGATGTTGCCGGTCAAGATGCTCTCTATTGTACATGAGTAGAAGTTCTTAAGGATCTTCTGACTGACTTGGAACTTCCTTAGGCGCCTGAGGAAGTAGAGGCGTTGTCGTGCCTTCTTCACAACACTGTCAATGTGTGTGGTCCATGTCAAGTCCTCGGATATGTAGGCTCCGAGGTACTTAAAGCTGTTGACTCTCTCAACCGGTGCCCCGTCGATGCTGAGGGGGCTGTAGTCCTTGACCCCCGACCTCCTGAAGTCCACAATCATCTCCTTTGTTTTGCTGACGTTCAGGGAGAGGCTGTTTTCCTGGCACCATCCCGCCAGGACCTTGACCTCTTCCAGGTAGGCCCTCTCGTCGTTGGCAGAGATCAGAGATCAGGCCCACCACCACTGTGTCGTCAGCAAATTTGATGATTGTATTGCTACTCCGCTGAGCCACACAGTCGTGTGTGTACAGGGAGTAGAGGAGGGGACTCAGAACACAGCCCTGGGGGGCCCCTATGTTGAGGGTGATGGATGAGGAGGTGCAGTTGCCTGCTCTCACCACCTGGGGTCTGCCAGTCAGGAAGTCCAAGACCCACTGGCAGAGGTCATAGTTCAAGCCCAGGTCCCTGAGCTTGGCTATGAGTATGGAGGGGACTATGGTATTGAATGCCGAGCTGTAGTCGATGAATAGCATTCTCACATAGTTCCCCTGCCTCTTGTCCAGGTGTGATGCTGCTGTGTGCAGCACATGGGCTATGGCGTCCTCCGTGGACCTGTTGGGGCGGTATGCAAATTGCAGGGGGTCCATGTTGATGGGGAGGGAGGAGCAGATGTAGCCCTTTACTAGCTTCTCAAAGCACTTCATGGCTATGGAGGTGAGAGCTACAGGGCGGTAGTCGTTGAGGCAAGCAGGCTTGGATTTTTTGGGTACAGGGATAATAGTGGACTTCTTCAGGCAGGTGGGGATGACAGCCTGTTCTAAGGACAGGTTAAATATGTCAGTGAATACTGGGGCCAGTTGGTCGGCACAGACTTTTAGGACGCGGCCGGGGATGCCGTCCGGACCTGCTGCCTTCCTGATATTCACTTTTTTAAAGGTCCGCCTCACCTCATGCTCTGTTACCCTGAACACTGCGCCTCCATCAGCAGCCGACCCCCCCCCCCCCCATTGCCGTGGCTTGTGAGCTGGTGTTGTTATTACCAGCATCAAACCTCGCATAGAAGGTATTGAGGTCATTTGCTAAGGAGATGTCACTGTTCAGTTTGAGGGAGGCGCCTTTGTAGTCTGTCATCGTTTTGAGCCCCTGCCACATAGCTCTAGAGTCAGCTTGTTCAAACTGGAGTTCAATTTTATCCCTGTAGCGCCGTTTGGCCTCTGACACTGTCCTCCTTACGTTGTATCGCGCCACCTTGTGGTCATTCATGTTGCCTGCCACTAGGCCGTCGTTGTATGCTTTGGTGCGCTCTCTCAGAGCTTCACGGACGGATTTGTCTACCCAGGGTTTTTGATTTGGGTAAACTCTCATTTTGGTAGTGGGGATTGTTTCTTCCACCATAGTACAAACATAGTCCAGCACTGTTTCCGTGTAGACATTAATGTTATCTGTGTCGCGGAACACATTCCAGTCTGTGCAGTCAAACGCAGACCGGAGCGTCTCCTCTGACGTCAAATCCCATTTCTGCACCTCTCGCGAGACTACAGGAGTACTTTTGATTCTCTGTTTGTACATTGGTGAAAGAAAGATTGACGCGTGATCTGATTTACCAAAGCCACTATCAGAATGAGCCTTGTAGCCACCTTTAAATTGCGTGTAACAGTGATCTAGGATGTTACCGCCTCTGGTGTTGCAAGTCACATGCTGATAGAAGTCAGGTAATACCTTTCTCAGATTGGCGCTATTGAAATCACCCAGCACCAAAATGGCGGCGTTAACGTTCGCCGCTTGTATTCTATTTACCTCGTCGTGGAGTCTGGAGAGCGCGGCGTTGTTACTGGCTTGCGGTGGAATATACACTCCTACAAGGATGATCGCCGTTAACTCCCTCGGGAGGAAGAAAGGACGACACTTGATGGTTATATACTCCAGGTCTGGGCAGCAGTGGTTGGATAATTCCTTCACGTTAGTTGGATCGCTCCAATTTTTGTTAAACATGAAGGCAATACCTCCTCCACGTTGTTTACCGGACTCTGCTGTCCGATCCTTGCGATGGATAAAGAAGTGATCGGCTGGTTGGATTGCGTGGTCTGGAACCTCCGGCGTGAGCCACGTTTCGGTGAAGCAGAGAACGTTGCAGTCCCTAACGTCTCTTTGGTATTGAATCCTTGCTCGGATGTCATCCAGTTTATTGTCAATTGATTGTACATTGGCTAGCAATATACTGGGCAATGGTGTTCGGTGGCGTCTGGATCTCAGCCTGTTACGGATCCCAGCTCTCTTCCCACGCCGTCTGGTTCCTCTGTTCCTGGGATCAAGGAACAAAGGATCTGGTCCTAATCTCCGGAGAATCTCTTCAGGCCATTGTTGCGGTTCGGAAAGCTGGTCCAGTGAGTAATCCAATCGGTAAATTTCCCGTAATCCGATGTCTATAAGTGACTGACGGTCATACACATTAAATGCACCTACTGTTGGTACAGACAAAACTCTTAAAACTATAAATATTAACAAAAGTAAGCACAGTCTCGACGGAGCGAACAGAAAGGCAGCCGGTCGGTGCAGCGCCATCATATGCATCTAACATGCGTTGCATCGTCGCCATTCCTTTATGCCCACATCGCCCGAAATGAACGTTATGTTAGCGTAAGCTAACAAGCCAATCCTGATCAGAGGCAGAGCCATAGTGAACAGCAGACAGTGTGTACTGAGGAAAGGGAAATGGGGGGGGGGGGGGGGGGGCACTCTCCCTTTCCCTGTGTGTGTGCGCGTGCGTTTGGAAAGACGATGAAGTCACTAGTCAGGACTCAGGACAGGAGTATATTATAGTAAACTGAGGATTACTGAGGATGGACAGATAATGTTGATATTCAAATATAAAAAAGTTTCGAGAGGAGTGGAAGTTTGAAGACAGACTAGACTACAATATGATGCGGGGGTGGTGAGTTGAAACAGTGTGTGTGTGTGTGTGTGTCCCGACCCCACTTCTATGTTTCAATAAATTATTTGCATTTAAAACTATAAAACTATACTAAAAATTATGCTAATATTCCTTATGTTGTTTATGATATTAATTGAAAATAGCATATGAGAGTATTATATAGTAATAATAACACATGGCGATATACTAAAAAGCTATTTATAATTTTTGGCTGGTAAAAAATCTGCCTGGCTGGTAGTTTTTAAAATCTACCAGCCAAATGGCTGGTAAGTCAAAAAGTTAATTTTGTTCCCTGGTGACGCTGTTTGACGCTGTGTAATGATGTGTGACGCTATTTGATGCTATGTGTGATGCTGTGTAACACTCTGTGATGCTGTGTAACGCTGTGTAACGCCATGAGACGGTCACGCTATGTGATGCTGTTTAACACTGTGATGCTGTTTCACGTTGTGTAATGCTGGGTAGCGATGTGTAACGTTGTGTGATACTTTGTAACGATGTGTAACACAGGGTGTCACGGTACACAACCACGGTTCGGTACGTACCTCGGTTTTGAAGTCACGGTTCGGTACGGGTTTTCGGTACAGTGGGGGAAAGTTTCTTTTTCCATGTTCCACTCAGGGGTGATGTAGTGTGCAGTAACGAATTGTACTTGTAGGGCTGTCAATGAATATTCTACATTGAAATTATTAATCGACTTAATTATTAACACTTTGAATGCCCGGGCGGCTACGTGGCGTAGTGGGCAAGGCGCTCGCCACGAATGACGGAGACGCTGGGCTTGCCTGTTCGAGCCCAGCGCTCCACATTGCTTTCAGTTTAGCTGGTCGTTCATACTAATACACATTGGCCGTATTAGGGGGTGGGAAACTGATGGGTGGGGATCGGGCGTTGTGGACAGCGACTCCTACAGGTCGGTTGGTGCGCCTGCGCAGTAGAATCAGGAAGTGTCGGGGGCAGCGTGAGCCTCCCACGCGTTACTCCTCGCCACTGAGAGATCGAGCTGCGCAGGTAAAACGATGCGACTGCGGTTACCTCAAGTACCGGAGGGGACTTGTGCTATGTATGACTTAGTCCACATTGCAGCCGGCTTGTGGGAGGCAAGAAACAGCGTTCGTGACAGGGGAGGGTTGAATTGGATGATACGAAATTGGGATGGGAGAAAATATAGAAAATGAGAGAAAAAGTGGATAAAAAAAAAAACACTTTGAATGCCCAAAACGACATAACATGTGTTATCAGCCCGCCCCCTGAATGCCCACCACGACAATTTGCGTGTTATTTTTTTATTAGTGCTCTGAATTCATATTTCATCAACGGAGTCTCCCGTTGGTAAACCAGCCCCATCAGGAGCTCAGATGTGAAAAAACCGCCCCCTATCGTCTCTCAGATGGTAATGCACCCTTTTGGAATGGACTCAATGAAAATGGATGAGAAAAGAAAAATCCGGAATCCACATTTTACTTCTCAGGCATGTACCCCGAGCCGATCGGATTCATTGTGGACCATCAGAACAGCGTGGAATATGTGTTTACAGTATGTAGCGTTGGATCAATAAAAACGATCGATTTTTGGAATGGCGATCAGAAATTGGAATGATCTTTTTGGATAACATCTGATCTCAGGTAAGGAATCTATTTTACCAGTCTTAGGATAATCAGACCTGTTTTCACGGAAATATAAGCTTTTCCCCTATGTGTGTGTGTGGCTGTGCGAGCGATCAGGAACTAAGATAATCGATTTTCAGCTTGCGGCCCCAGCGTGCATACGTACACATATACTATCGATAATCTAGCGTTTATTTGAAAACGATTCATAAATAGGCCGAAAAATGACCGTTCTAGAATATTCCAGTACAGGGCATTTACCACGGAATCTTTTTATTTTCCTTGAAAACGAGGGCTTTTCAAAAAGCTATAAAACGGAAATGAACCCATAAAAAAACAATCCGCTTCGACAATGTTGACTGGAAAATGAGTCATTGATAAGCGACGGGCAGATTAGACACATAGCCATAATTTAAAACATAGATTAGGCGTTATTAACGCTAACATTGAAGTGGATGCTGGGCATTCAAGCACTAAATCGTGCGCCCCCTGCTGGCGCTGAAAGTGTTAATAATCAAAAAGAAAATGACAGGTAATCTCTCAGTGTTGTGTGTTGGTTGAATGAACACCCGGCCCTTTGCGCAAATTATATTTTGGGAATGGGTGAACTTTGGAGTTTTTAATAAAATTCTTCACACAAAAAAAAGTTCTGCACGTGCAGTCGTTAGTGGTTAACAATATACCGTTGTATTCGTTCGGTACACAGCCGTACTGAACCTAAGGTCCAGTACTGAAACGGTTCGGTACGGATACGTGTACCTTTACACCCCTGTGATGATGTTTAACATTGTGTAACACAGTGTAGCGCTGCGTAAGGCTGTGTGATGCTGTGTAACGGTGTGTAACACTGTGATAGCTGTTTGTGTAACGTTGTGTAGCGATGTATAATGTTGTATAACGCTGTGTAATGTTGTGTAATGCTGTGTAGCGAATAGCGATGTGTAACGTTTAGGGATGCCCCGATCGATCGGCCAGCGATCGGTATCGGCCGATATTCAATATGAGATCGGTGAATTCCGATAATGCTTTATTTTCGCCGATCGTTGAAAACCGATCGAAGACGCGCGAAAAACATGATCCAATTCTCAGCGGAGTTCTCACTCGCTGACTTCTCTCTCAGGCACACAGCTGCTGCAGCGCACTGCCCCCCCCCCCCCCCTCCCCCTCCCAGACCCATGTCAACAAGCTAGTCTAGTGCATGAGACCTCCGTGAGCTAACGTTAGCTACCTAGCTAACGTTACTGTTTAAACAAAATTACCCAGTCAACTATTCACTTTTAGTTTAATACATGAGGCATTGTCTAACGTTATCTAGCTGGCTAGCTACTGATAGCTCCTGATATCAACAAATGCTCCGGCAATAGTCGAGTGCATGAGACCTCCGTTAGCTAGGTAGCTAACGTTAGCTCACGTTAGCTCACTGTTTAAAACGAAATGACCCAGTAAACTAAATAGTTCACTTTAGTTTAATACATGAGGCGTTGTCTAACGTTACCTAGCCGGCTAGCAGTAGCTACAGATAGCTCCTGATATCAATGTCTTATAACATAATTGACATTATTCATTTTTGCAGCTGTTGGCTAATTAGCTATCATGCTTCATAACTGAACACTGCGAACATCTTATACGTTTCAGTTCATAGGAAAATACTTTGACTAATGGTCATAAGTAAATTAACTTGGATACTGTTATGCTTAACACCCAGTACTATTCACTTTACTTAATTTCTAAGATTAGATTAGATAATTTAGACCGGACTTTGAGAATGCCTGTGTTAGACCTACAGTATAATACTGCCAGCTGCTATAAGAAAACTAAAAACGATCGGTATCGGCAGTGTATCGGCCGATATGACTCATAGACGATCGGTATCGGTGGCAAAAAACGTGATCGGGGCACGTTGCATAGTGGTGTGTAGCGATGTATAACACTGAAATTCTGTGTTGCAATGTGTAACACTGGGTAGCGACGTGTAACATTGCATAGCGATGTGCAAGGCTGTGTGGCACTGTGTGACGCTGTGTAGCAATGTGTGACGCTGTGTAATGCTGTATAACATTGTGTAACAAAGTAAACCACTAACGATGTGTAACACTGACTATGTGTAACACTGTAGTGTGTAGCACTAGGGCTGTCGCGGTATGACACTCTCTCACCACGGTTGTGTGTGTGGCTAATCACTGCGGGATGCACTATTCAAAAAAATTATAATTTCATTTTTTTTTAAATATACCTGTATATATATATTTTTTTATTAAGACATGCAAGCTTACCCGCGATCGTGATTAGACAAAAATTCTAAGGTCGTAGGAGTCCCGAAACTATTTTAAACATGTTTGATAATCTATCCATTTGTCCCTCAACGTTCTGAAATGTGATAAAAGTAGTAGGGTGTTGCCTGCTCCTTTAAGAGTGATGTGTTGTGGGATATATACTGTAGGTCTACGCAAGCAGTCACACATCTCTTCTCCAACTTAAAACGAACGTTATTTGAGCGAACATTTAACGTTATTATGACACTATTTTAACATTAGTGAATTTGAATGCACATACATAGCTAGTTAAATATCACAACTTGTGTCATCAATCATTGGGGGAAACTAGCCAATAGCTAACGCCATAGATAGCTAGCCTAATAGCTAACGTTATAGATAGCTAGCCTATAGCTAACATCATAGATAGCTAGCCTAATAGCTAACGTTATATATAGCTAGCCTATAGCTAACGTCATAGATAGCGAACGCTAACGTTTGCAAACAAAGCTAACGTTATCGAGTTGACATTACAGATCATAATAATAGCTATGATAACGTTAACGAAGTGAGCGTAGGGGTTAGTCAGAGTGTAGCGGGGACGGTAGAGAGAGGCAACACTTCATTTGCGTGTAACGTTAGTCATAACATTGAGCAAGTTACATGACCGGCACTTCGGCCCGGGAGGGAGAACGCTCCCCTGTACTCTACTATGGTGCAGGTTAATACAGGAAAAGGTATACATTGGGGGCTCGAGTCCGGGATATGAAAATAAATCCTGATTTCATCTGCGAGTTGTAAACTGTATGGAAACGTGAAGTTAGCTCATGCTACTGGAAAACGGACGTCTCGTCATTAAATGAACCGAGTAAAAAATGACCGGCCCCTTTTTTTTACCATGGTTGCCGCGGTTGTTCTCCATCTTGCGGGTGCCTTGACACACCGCGGGATTGCGGTGATGCGGTTACCGCGACAGCCCTATGTAGCACTGTGCATCGCTGTGTAACGTTGTGCAACGCTTTGTGGCGATGTGCAACGCTGTGTATGTGTAGCGATGTATAATGTTGTGTAATGCTGTGTAGCGCTGTGTAACAATGTGTAATGCTGTTTAACGCTGTAGCGATGTGTAACGCTGTATAACGCTGTGTGATGCTGTCTGGCGCTGTGTAATGATGTGTAACGCCATGCAGCGATGTGTAACACTGTAGTGACATGTAACGCTGTGTAGTGCTGGACGCTGATGGCATGTGTGTGTCCCACAGTCCCAGCCTCAGAGGAAGACCACAGTGAAAGCTTGTGTGTGTGTGTGTGTGTGTGTGTGTTCCAGCCTCCGAGGAAGACCACAGTGAAAGCTCGTGTTTCGCCTGCATCCTGCTGAGCCACGGCGAGGAGGGAATGATCTACGGCACAGACGGAGCCATGCCCATCAAGACCATGACCTCACTCTTCAGGGGCGACATGTGCAAAAGCTTAGTCGGCAAACCCAAACTCTTCTTCATACAGGTAGCTGCAAAGTTTACAGTCATTTCACATGTAAACAAACCTTTACAACTCTAAAATGCAGATATAGCGTTAGCTATCATTTACTGTCAGCCCTTGTATCAAGAGCTCAGTCCAATACTATTCTTTTGTTTTTCAGTGGTGGGCACTACCCTTTTGTGTATGTTTGGATTGAGGATTGGGCATTTAAGTGAACCAATTTACTTCACAGGAAGAGGTACAACATAGAGTAGGTCTAAAAAATTTAATCAAAATCAACTAAATGGGCTGTTAACAGAATGAGAGAGAGGATTCACACACATGGGTTTTCAATGGCAATTTCTTTAGAGATCAGGTTGACATAGCCAATATCATGCTGATATAAGGATTTATACTTTCCCTTTTTGCACCTGATAAAATACAACAATTTAATGATAGCAAATGAGACACAAATTTGCTGAACTTAAGCATCAACTAGCTGGTTGATGACGGCTAGGTTTGCTAACATTAGCCTAAATAAATATGGAGTTAGATGATCAAATATTGCTGACCTCGATATTAGGGGTGTAACGGTACACAAAAACCATGGTTCGGTACATACCTCGGTTTTGAAGTCGCGGTTCGGTACGGGTTTTCGGTACAGTAGGGGAAAGTTTGGCTTTCCATGTTCCACTCAGGGGTGATGTAGTGTGCAGTAACGAATTGTACTTGTAGGGCTGTCAACGAATATTCTATATTGAAATGAATAATCGACTTATTATAATAATTATATTAGATTGTGAAAAAAACAAGCCCCCGGTGGGCGGTCGTTAGTGGTTAACATACCGTTGTATTCGTTCGGTACACAGCCGCTCGGTACGGTACACACTGAAACGGTTCGGTACGGGTACCTTTACACCCCTACTGGATATAATATATTGCAGTATTTCTTTCCTTCCCAGTGGACTTTCCAGTTATGCTAGCATGAAGTGATTAATATCAACGGATTCCAGGTTCTATATGATATTGTCATTTTCACTCTAGCATTTAAAATGAGCCTGCATTAGAGCCTGCGTTAGAGCCCGTCTTAGAGCCTGCATTAAAGCCTGTCTTAGAGCCTGCGTTAGAGCCCGTCTTGGAGCCTGCATTAGAGCCTGTCTTAGAGCCTGCATTAGAGCCTGTCTTAGAGCCTGCGTTAGAGCCTGTCTTAGAGCCTGCGTTAGAGCCTGCATTAGATCCTGTCTTAGAGCCTGCATTAGAGCCTGTCTTAGAGCCTGCGTTAGAGCCTGTCTTAGAGCCTGCGTTAGAGCCTGCATTAGAGCCTGTCTTAGAGCCTGCATTAGAGCCTGTCTTAGAGCCTGCGTTAGAGCCTGTCTTAGAGCCTGCGTTAGAGCCTGCATTAGATCCTGTCTTAGAGCCTGCATTAGAGCCTGTCTTAGAGCCTGCGTTAGAGCCTGTCTTAGAGCCTGCGTTAGAGCCTGCATTAGAGCCTGTCTTAGAGCCTGCATTAGAGCCTGTCTTAGAGCCTGCGTTAGAGCCTGCATTAGATCCTGAGCCTGTCTTAGAGCCTGCATTAGAGCCTGCATTGTAGCCCACATTAGAGCCCGTATTAGAGCCTGCATTAGAGCCCGTCTTAGAGCCCGCATTAGAGCCTGCATTAGGGCGCACTTTAGAGAAAGGGATAATGGCTTATAGCAGACTTAATGATTTTAGAATATTTCAGCTAATGAAGTTAAATGTTTATTATCATCAACTATCCAGTTCGTTTTTATAGTGTAACGTTTGGCTACTTAAAATCATTGGACCTCATTCACTAACATTTTCTTTGTAAATATCTTCTTAAGAACTTCGTAAGACCAAACTTAAGAAAGATCCCTGTCGGATTCCTGAACTCTTAAAAGTGTTCTCAGCTGCGCTCCCCCGAATGAAGAATGCAGCCGATTCTTAAATGGAACACACATTCTCATACACCTGAATTTGCATATATATATATATGCCCCGCCTGCTTCTTATAAGCTAAGTGTTTTTCAAAGTGGGGGGCGCGCCCCCCAGGGGGGGCGCAGAGGCATGACAGGGGGGGCCTTGAGATTTATAAAAAAAAAAAAAAAAAAAAAAATTTGGATTACAGAAAATGATCACTAAAGTGCTATCTGTTGCAGCTGCACTGTTCTCCATGAAAATACCATTTCTCAAAATCTGAAAATCATTATTTAATAAAACACAGAAAAGGATCACCAAGTTACTCTGGATAAAAAAATACCTTTACAGACAACATTGAGACAAAGCTTCCTGACACATCTCCATCCAAACTCTTGGAAGAACTCTTTGAAATCTCATCTGATACCACCTGGAGAGCTAGTTTCAGAGTGTGGTGCTGAGTACCAAGTATCTCATCTCATGGCCCACCAAGTAGGCTATCTTGTGATGCAGCAGTTAAGGTGTTGATACCATTCAGCACCACATACAGTATCTGTGTGAAGCTGGCTTTTCATCCATGACAGCTCTGAAAACAAGATATAGGGCCAATTTGAAAGGTCACGATATTGGTCCGCCAAAGGGGGGCCTGACAGAAAAAGTTTGAGAAGCACTGCTAACCCATGCAACCACAGGACCGTGTGCACACAGAATCCACAGGCAACGTGAAAGCAATTTGCAACTGATACAAATTTTATTAGATTCAAATGTATTGTCATTATGCAGTACAAGTACAGTACAACAAAAATAAGTTTGTAACAGTAAAGTGCAATAGTAATATACAATGCACAGGTGATTAAACTGGGTATAAAATATATAAATACTACTTAGTAATAGTGCTCATCAGATGCATGTACAGAGTTGTAGTATTAATATGTACAAGTATAAAGACCCTATAGAGAGTAGGTAAGGGATATGTACAGATATATAGTATCTAAAGATATGTAAACGGGATTATATGATGGTATGTGCAGACAGAGTATGTGCAGACAGTGGATATATATATATATATATAATGTATATTAGGGATGTCCGATATTATCGGCCGATATTGGCATTCAAATGTGATATCGGAAATATCGGTATCGGTTTTCAAAAATAAAAATAAATATTTTTTATTATTTTTTTATACATTTATTTAACCTTTATTTACCCAGGCAAGCAAGTAAGAACAAATTCTGATTTTATTTATTGTCAAAAGTATGCATAATGCTGTGTTAATTCCATGACAAGAGATATGTAATGTTAATTACCTGAAATTATTCCGTTTTTGGGGGGGGGGGACCCTGCATATATCGGTATCGGTTGATATTGGTATTGGAAATTAAGAGTTGGACAATATCGGTATATCGGTAAAAAAGCCAATATCGAACATCCCTAATATATATATATATGGTAAGATTGAGTAAATAAATAAATAAATATCAGACCTAAAAAAGCAGACCTAACTGTAATGAGTAGAACATGACATATTAGCGTGACATCTTATTTAGTAGTGTTAAATATGGGTAAAAAGCAGCATGGGACAAGATAACAGGTGAGGTTAACGTGGTGTCAGGAGAGGAGCGCATAGCGGCTGAAGTGAAAAAGAAATGGGCTCATGTGAAATTAGAGTCTAAAAAAAGAATCACAAAACATAGGAGAGAGATGCTGGCCACTGGAGGAGGAAGAGCAGGCTCAGAGTTGTCTGAGGTGTGTCAGCTGCTGCGTCCAGACACATCCAGCATCTTTTCAGCAGTCCGATGCTGCACTCAATGGTGGAACGATTGTGCGCGTGGCTCTCATTGTAGGCCACCTCCTGCTCCGTCTTGGGGGTTGGTGAGTGGGGTCATCAGCCAGGGGGCCAGCGCATAGCCGCAATCTCCTAATACCCCAAGTGGTAACCCTTTATAATAACACTCTGTTATAAGACATTTATAAGGTATTTGTAGATAATTAACTAATCATGAACAAACCATTTATATACATTCGTAAATGATTATTAAATCATTTATAACTATTTGTATAACATTTACAAATTATTTATACATTATATATAACTCATTATCAACATTGTTTGTACTTGATTTGTTCATTTAATAATGTTGTTATTTAATGTGTATGTAGCCGGTGTGATCTTGTCTGCGTTGTGTTTTAAGTCGATTCGACCCCTGTTAAGGGATCGCCCTGAGTGGGAGTTGAACCCCGGACGCCGGTGTCGCGGGCGGCATCACAGACCACTAAGCAAGAAGTGAATTCACTTCTTGCTTCCGGGTCTGGATGCCTCTGGGGAGTGAGTTTACTTGCAGTACCGCTTACCATCCACAGCCACGTCACTACTTGTACCCGTGACTGTGGATATACTGCGGTACCTCCGTTACACTCACCCCACTAAACTCACACCACCCAGGGCATCCGTGTCTAACGGCACCACATGTAGCCGGTGTGATCTTGTCTGCGTTGTGTTTAAAGTCGATTCGACCCCTGTTAAGGGATCGCCCTGAGTGGGAGTTGAACCCCGGACGCCGGCGTCGCGGGCGGCATCACAGACCACTAAGCAAGAAGTGAATTCACTGCTTGCTTCCGGGTCTGGATGCCTCTGGGGAGTGAGTTTACTTGCAGTACCGCTTACCATCCACAGCCACGTCACTACTTGTACCCGTGACTGTGGATATACTGCGGTACCTCCGTTACATGTAGTAACACATTTGTAGATGCTTTGAAAAATGGATATGAAAAAACGAGTATACTGTACCTCCATTTATTTGTTTGTTTGTTCAAATGATTTGTAAAACATTCTTAAAATATCTATAAATAATTTAAAGTGAAGACTATTCATCATTAACACAATGGGGACGAACAACGGAGATCTCCGTGTTTCGATTCCACCCGTTGTGGACAGAAGCACGGATATATCCGGGGCAAGTTGTTATTGCTTTTATTCCATTTTAATAACCTATTCAAGGTCGCCGAGCGGCACTGCAGATTTACCCTACTCTTTGAATTCGAGAAGGTGCAATACCGGCCAGATTCTCTTAGGGGCGCTATCGCGATAATGCAGTGTGCCCTGTGGCTGAACGGTGGACTATTTTTTTTACTTTCAATGGAGTTTTATGTTCGCTCGATTCTGGATCTGTAGCCTGTAGCTTGGATTACGTCTTGCGTCGCAGATTTCACTATGCAATAAGGGGATTTATCATCAGCCAATGGACATATCGATCTACCAGATGGCGATCGATAACAGGGAAATGCTCGGGGGGATCCCACCGGCCCACGGTAAGATCTTTTTCACGTAAAGTACATCCCAATCGGGCCTTGTTTTGATAGCCATCCATCCGATCGGCCTATGTGGCTAGTTAGACGAACACGGTTATTGGTAATCAATAATAAGAAACAACGTCCCCCGCCCCCCCCCCCCCCCTTTCATGCATACATGCTTGAGGATCGTGCCGATCATATGCAGTTTGAGTTTTAACTATAGCATCTGTAAAACGGAAATGCCATTGGATATAACGTTAGCAGCTATTAGCCCTATATCTAGCCTTCCAGAAAATATACTAGACCAAATCCCGTATAACACTTATAACTTTTTAAATTGTATTGCTAAATTGACATTACTATGAATTACTATTCAACATCGATTATCTATCATTCTGGATGTAGGAACGTTATACTTTTTCATTCATAGATTCATACGAAAATACCGTCTAGAATATAAATATGTTTTTTATCGTTTTCTGCAGTAATTCCTAGAACGCTAGTTATAGACCTAAACGCATAATATAGATTATCGATTGCAGTTTATTCGTGATACATGCTATATTAAAAAATCCAGGGGCGGCTAGGTGGTGTAGTGGGCAAGGCGCTCGCCATCAACGCTGGAGACGCTGGGTTTGAGTTGCTATCAGCTTGGCTGGTCGTTCATACTAACACAATTGGCAGTGTTAGGGGTGGGAAAGCTGATGGGTGGGTCCTGGGCGTTGTGGACAGCGACCCCTACAGTTCGGTCGGGGTGCCTGCACAGCGAGGGTAGGATCTAGAGGGAGGTAGTGTGACCTTCCACACGTTACACTCTCCCGGTGAGAATCTGCGCTGCCAGGCTGGCTGCCGGCTGGCTGCACATGTGTCGGAGGAAAGCATGTGACAGTCTCCGGCCTCCCGGACCAACAGTAGGGGGAGTGCGCAACTACCAGGAAGGGGGTTCGGAATTGGCATAACGACTAACAGTGGGATGGGAGAAAAAAATCGGAAAAAGGATAAAAAAAAAGATTAAAAATAAAATAATAATAAATAAATTTAAATCCAACTGAATACGATCCTAAACGTTATGACTCATCATGCGCAGATGAACGGGGGGGGGTCGTTTATAATTCCGTGATCGTCAGTAAATGCTTTATGTAGTATGGGTGATATATTGATCAGAGCAGTTTGCATTAATAATAATAAACAATCACGCTGAAAATGACGTCAGCGTCCTCTTACCGTTCGCCGATGAGACTGGAGGAAAAAGATCCCCCTTATTTGACGTGGATCGACTAGATCCATTTCCGGTTTGTATAATAATAATAAACGCCCAAATCATATCGATTATTGAGTTATGGCAGCGATCCATATACACGGATGTGTGTCTAGAGTCCCGCAACAATATGTGAGTGCCGGACGCATTTCACAGATGCACGGAGATCACCAGAGATCCATTTCCGGTTGTAACTCGCCCGATCATCCACCAGGCGGCAGTATTGAAGCGTTGCAGAGTTGTGCAGGCTCCCACTGTATCAGCCGAGGCTGGGTGAGGGAATTATGAATACCATGGCGAAAAAATGAAATATGATCTCAATAACGTTGTACGCCGTGGAATGGCGGAATTCGCATGACCTTGAAACCCGTCGTACAACGTGATTGGCGGTCAATGTGTTAACAAATGTCTAATACAGTTTGTTTATTATTTGTGGACTTTTTACTAACCTGTTATGAACGATCTGGCTTTTATGAATACAGACACGAAGCAATTACCAGACTTGTCTTTTCATGTTTAACTAATCATTTGTTATACATTCATAAAACATCTATAAATCATTTGCAGATGTTATTGTGTGCCCTAATCTAAAGTGAAGACTATTCACCATTAACTCATTCCGGTCCAACCACGAGTATAGTCGGGTTAACTCGCCATCGCTTCCGTGCCAATCACGAGTATAGTCGGGTTTTAATCGTTATTTCTTTTATTAGCGATATCCATTCAGTCTTCATCCATCCAGCCTGACGTTATCATTGGGAATGGGTCTGAGCTCGCAAAGGGCAAATACCGCCGCCTATCGTCTCCTGGATGGTATTGCACATCATTGGATTGGATTGGCTGGGACTGTGCATCAGAAAAAAAACTCCGGTCCGGGGTTTCCCTTCTCGGGCAAGCAGTATCGTGTTACCACTTTGACTGGGGAGGCTGGGAGCAGCGTCGATTATGTGTTTTGGACTATTAACGTTGGATCAATAAACGCGATCAATATTTGGAATGGCGATCAGGAATTGGATTAATCTTTTTGCAGAACATCTGATGTGAGGTAAGGACTCTATTTTACCAGTCTTGGGTTAATCAGATGTTCCTTTCACCGCCATCGTGTGTGCGTGCCGTTAGCGCTGACCAAGGCACGGATAATCGATTTTTCAGCCCGCTTCTCTAGCGTGCATAAGCACACATATACTATTGATAATCTATACTCGTATTCAAAACGGTATAAAACGGAAATGTACAGATGAAAAAACAATCCGCTTCGTACATGTTGACTGCAAGCAAGTCATTGATAAGCGACGGGTGTATTAGACCCATAGCCATAATTTAAGATATAGTTTAAGCGTTTGCAAATATCCCCGTCCTCCCATTGACTAAAGCGCTGGCACGGAAAGGCCATCAGCAGAGGGCGCTGTTAGCCCAGAATGAGTTAACAAATGTCTAATACAGTTTGTTTATTATTTGTGGACTGTTTACTCACCTGTTATGAACGATCTGGCTTTTATAAATACAGACACAAAGTAATTACCAGACTTGTCTTTTCATGTTTAAAACCTCTTAACGTGCAACGGCCCGGCCCCGGCCTCTTGAGTACGATTTGCCCACCGCCGCGGCGCGCCACTTTGCCGACCTCTAGTGTGCAGATTATTGGACAGGGTTGTAACCAATGACTGTGGCTTTCCAATGATATCCCACGTGGGAATGAGCGAATCATGGATCTAGGTGAAAAGTCACGAGCACAAACAGGAAGAGAAATTTGGACATGTACTACACAAGACTTCAGCAGTCGACCACTAATATAGATAAACATACAGTCAACATCAAAACATTTATTCACTGCACATACAAACAGTGCAACTCGCGAGAGGAGTTGTCACAGGACTGTCGAACGCAGGGCTGAAGAGCTAGATGTCAACAAACGTGAACTTTCAAGTCTCACACGACTCCCTCTACATACTCTGGCAATACCTGGCCTGGGAACTCCTGGGTCCTAGTGTCCCCCAGGTTACATTTATATAGCGTGTCAAAAGAGACTCTTTTTCTTTTTATTATAAACAATGTTTATTGGTTGTTGCTTTGTTTGTGTTAATAAAATTGCATTTATCTATAGTCCTAATTCTGTCACTGTTTGATGTCACAAAGAAGGGTGGATCCGAAAGCTGTTTACAACATTTGTAACAGGTGATGAAAAAGTCAACAAATAATTAACAAACTGTATTAGACATTTGTTAATGATGAATGGTCTTCACTTTAGATCAGGGCACGCAATAGCATCTGCAAATAATTTATAGATGTTTTATGAATGTCTAACTAATCATTTGTTAACCATGAAAAGACAAGTCTGGTAATTGCTTCGTGTCTGTATTCATAAAAGCCAGATCGTTCATAACAGGTTAGTAAAAAGTCCACAAATAATAAACAAACTGTATTAGACATTTGTTAATGCTGAATAGTCTTCACTTTAGATTAGGGCACACAATAACACCTGCAAATGATTTATAGATCTTTTAAGAATGTTTTACAAATCATTTGTTGAACATGAATAAATAAATGGAGGTATAATAGTTTTTTCATATCCATTTTTCAAAGCATTTACAAATGTGTTACTACACATTAAATAACATTATTTAATGATGAACAAATCTAGTACAAACAATGTTGATAATGAGTTATAAATAATGTATAAATCATTTGTAAATGTTATACAAATATAGTTATAAATGATTTAATAATCATTTACGAATGTATATAAATGGTTTGGTCATGATTAGTTAATTATCTACAAATACCTTATAAATGTCTTATAACAGAGTGTTATTATAAAGTGTTACCAAACAAGTCTGGTTTGGTTCGGTACCCAACCCTAGTTAGAGCCCGCATTCAAGCCCATTAGAGCCTGCGTTCAAGCCCACATTAGAGCCCACATTAGAGCCTGTGTTAGAACCCACATTGGAGCCCACATTAGAACACACATTAGAGCTTGCATTAGAGCCTGCATTAGAGCTTGCATTAGAGCCAACATTATAGCCTGCATTAGAGCCTGCATTATAGACCACATTAGAGCCTGTTAGAGCTGGTCTGTGTCTATTATGAAATGACAATTGCGTGTCATTGGAAGTCAGATTATTTTCTACCTGAGCAGGTCTTAATCTACCTGCTATCATGGTATCGAAATGTGGCACAGATTGATCTAACGTGAATCAGTACTTTGTAGTACCGACGTAATTCAAAAGTACAGGGTTAGTTCGGTACCCAACCCTAGTTAGAGCCCCCATTAGAGCCTGCATTAGAGCCCACATTAGAGCCTGTGTTAGAACCCACATTAGAGAGCCCATATTAGAGACCGCATTAGAGCCTGTTAGAGCTGCGAAAGATGTCAGGTTAGCAGTCCAAAAAAAAGTTTGGAAATGTTATTTTGGTTGATTATTCCTCCCCTTTAACACATTCAAGGCCATTCGATTTCCCCATCTAGGTATAGCATGGCCAGGTTTTCATTACATAGTTTCACTGTGCGTCACGTTGTTTGTAGAGCTAAATCTATATTTTATATTATAGCTATGGATACAATACCATGGTCATTTGACAGTAACTATCTTCCGTTCAAGATGCAAAAAAGAATAAATGTTTTAATGAATACGTTCACGCGTTATTCCGTGGTGAATATGAGTATAATTTCGGAATGATCTGGGCTAATTCCTGGGAGGCTGGCTATAGGGTGCACGTCCCTTGACATGTTATTATTTTCAAATCAAATGCATATGATAGGTATATGTTTCATCATGAATGCATGAAAGGGGGGGGGTCGTTTCTGATTAATTGATTGCCAATAACGGCATTCGTTATTACCACAACACACGCCGATCAGGGGGATGGGTATGAAAACCATGCACGATCAAGCTGAAATTGACGTCAGATTGTCCTTACCTGTGGTCGGTGGTATTCCAAAAAGAATATTCCAATTATTTGATCGCCATCTGGTCCATCCTATGCCCATCTGGTCCACGACATAACCCACCACAACATATGGATCGGGGGTCCCAAAAATGATTCAATGCGATCGAGTGAAGCCGTAGGTTTCCCATTACTAGAAAAGAGTGCCCGGAGCGGTTTAAAGGTAGCACCCAGTCTGGAACAGGGTTTACTGCACTCTCGATACTGCCTACTAGCAGGATCTGGCCTGTACTGCACCTTCGGAGTCCCAGTATGCCTTTTAACGGCAACATACAGGTCCCTGACATTGAATAGGATATTAAAATCGAAAAAAAGGGAAAACTATCAAGGTATATATATATGTTTTTGGCTGTTAACCGCTGGCGCCCCAATAATGTATATATACGTGAATGGCCCCGAAAGTGTTTATAATACCAATTGGTATTGTATTTTATATCGTTGAAAAGCCTGATTAGTCGCCTTTACAACGAAGTACAACTTGTAAGGAGCATGCATTCGTGGAATGAGAAACACCGCTAACCGTGTGGGTAGCGGCCCAAATATATTCTTCTGTTGGTATTCACTCTCGTTTTGAATTGCTTTGGTGGATTAGATGATTGCACTCTCCCACAGTAATAAGGAAAAACAACACATATTGGCCATTTTTACACTTTATTATTTTTACACTGTCAGGGACCTCAGTAGCGTGTGGAAGATCCATACGCAGTCACAACAGCTTGGCACCTCCTCCTCATGCTGGTCACCAGCCTGCTCACACACTGCTGGGGGATGGCATCCCATTCCTCAACCAGGATTTGCCACAAGTCAGCCAACATGGTTGCGTTGGTCACTCTGGCAAGTACAGCACGCCCAAGCTGATCCCAGAGGTGTTCAAAACCAGGGTGAATACCAACAGAAGAATATTGCAGGGGATTTGGGCAAAGTTTTTTCAGCCACTGCCAACACGGTTAGCTGTGTTGCTCATTCCAGGAATGCATGCTCCTTACAAGTTGTACCTCATTGTAAATGTGACTAAAGGGGAGGAATAATCGACAGAAATAACGTTTCCGATTTTTTTTAGGAGTTTAGATAAACATAGTCAACATCACACATTGTGTAATACTTTGTTGAAGACCAGATTGTCAAGGCTATTGATGTATTGATCTAGGCTATTGATGTATTAATCTAGGCTATTGATCTAGACTATTGATGTATTGATCTAGGTGTGTCTACCAAGTACAATACTCCATACTGAGTCTTAGTCTACCTTGGTATAAATAAACAGATTAAGCGGAGTATCAATACATATAAATGTGCGTATACAAATCTGCTACAAATGGTTCCTGAATAGCGTCCAATTTACTTTCAGTATGCAATCGACAGGCGTTTTATACAAAATTTGCAGGACTGTTGAGAGGTTAATTCACGGTAGAGCGTCACTATAAAACAAACAGAAACAAATGGTTATATTTAATTAATTCAATTCACTATAGAGCATCACTATAAAACAAACAGAAACAAATTATTGATTGATTGAAAATTGTATTAAGAGATTGCAGAATGGGTACAATACAGTACAGCTCAATACACACAATTGTTAAGGGGATGCAGACCAGAGAAAGACTTTCGTCTTGTTTACATCAGATTCTATTTAATGAATTCACCATAGAGCATCACTATAAAACAAATAGAAACCAATTATTTTATTTCATTAATTCACCATAGAGCATCACTATAAAACAAATGGTTAAGAGACAAAAAAAAGCTATTCAACAGCTGATTCTAACAATATATCAATCCATTGTGATCTGACTCAGATGTTGATGCAGTATGTAGCCGTGTTCTTCATAGACTAACGTTAATAGAAAGGGAAAGTATAGCTGTGGGCTGAGAAAGTGTAATTTATGCTGCTTTCCAACACGACCACCAGTGGCATATTGTGTGGTTACTGGACTTGAGTTACATTAGAAAAACCAAACCTGGGGCGCCCCAGTGGCGAACCACATGGCGCGCTCAGCCGTGACACGGCCGACCCGTGTTCGACTCCCGAACCCGTCGTTATTTGCCGAATGTCTTCCCCCCACTCTGTCTCCCATTCCTCATCTGTCTCTCCCTACTGGACTGCCCAGTAGAAATAAAGCGATAAAAACACCAAAAAAAATCTTAAAAAAAATAAAAAAATAAACCAAACCTTAAATGAAAAATATATTTGTCTAACTCTCACATACATTTGCCCAGCTCATTAATATCTGCAACATGTCTAGATCCTGCGTAAGTGCGGACGACAGCTCATTTTGGTCAGTGCACAGAATATTATCTTGATTTTTATATATATATATATATATATATATATATATATATATATATATATATATATATATATATATATATATATATATATATATATATATTTATATATATATAAATCAATGTATATATATATAATTTACACTGTGCCATTCTCTTACATTGTTTACAAGTCACTAATTATTATAATCTTTTGACAGTGAGAAATACGTGTGGCGTGAGAGCGTGTGAAGAGGGTCATGAGTCTGGGACTGATACTGGCATATAGATAACGATCAGCGCAATACGTGTGAACTTGAACTTAAACATCTATTGTCATGTCATGGACCTTTAAAGGCAGCTTTGTTAGTGTGTTAATTCACACAACAGAGATAGTTGTAATCAAGTACTCGTTATGTAACCACCTACTCAACTAGTGAAATAACCAAAATTAGGAAATAGATTTTGTTCTGTCTGAGACTGATTACAAAAAAATATATATACAGTATATGTTTACACTAAATCCTCATTTTAAGATTGCCAACAATTGAATCCATGCTTACATTAGTTACAATTTAAATTTAATCCATGGTTACATTAGTTACAATTTAATCCATGGTGGCGCTGTTGTTTTGTTGTGTTAGTAAACATTGAGGAGGAAGTGCTCAAGCAGACATCTTTCTCTCTCGTACTTTGTACGTTACTATGCCAGAGCTGCTGTTGAATAAATTGCCAAAGCTATAAAATAAAATGAAACTGTACTAACAGACCTCACACATGTCGTAATTCTTCTTCCCAAATATGGGAAAATGAATGGGTTGTTAAAACTAGCTTCATCTGTAGTTCACACAGGCACTTTACCTTAAACATTCTAATATCAGGGCGGTCGGGTGGCGTAGCGGAGATTGCGCTCGTCACCAATGCAAGAGGCTGCGGTCTCGACTCCCGGAGTCAGCATTGCCCTGCGGCTTGGGCCGGTCGTCATACTAACTCGTTTGGCTGAGTTAGGGGGAGGGAAGTCGTGGGTGGTAATCTGGCGTTGTGGACATTGACGCCTACAGGTCAGGTCAGGGCGCCTGCTCAGCGAAAGGCAGGAAATGGTGAAGGCAGCGTGACATCCCACGCGTTACACTTCACCAATGAGAGTCCTCGCTGCCAGGTGAGAAGAGAGCCACTGGCTGTCTCCACCTGTGTCGGAGGAAGCATGTGGTGTATTCAGGGTTCCCTTGTACCGACCAGTAGGAGGAGGGGGGGAATTGGCATAACGACTAAATTGGGATGGGGAGAAAAATTGAAAAATCAGGCGGAGAAAAAGAGGATTACAACAACAAAAAAATTCTAATATCGATTTCTTACTGAGAAACGTACTTACTGACTCACTGCTTCGCGTTTTGTCTTTTCTTACTTAAGAGGTCTATATGCCGACTAGCTGGATGATGTAGACCACCCAAATCAGCATTTAAGGTTTGTTTATCACTTAGTGCGATTAGCATTAAATTCGCACCTGCATTAACATGGATTGATTAGCTAGCTAATGCCAAAAAGTTTGGTTTAGAGACTATATCATTCATTCATTATTTTGCTATGTCTTCAAGTTAATACAATACATTTCCTAAAAGGAGTCCAGCCAGTAAAATGTAACAAATGAATGCATAGTTTTAAAGGAAAACTCAAACATTTTGGGAAATTTGCTTATTTAACATCTTCCCTGGAGTTAGACAAGAAGATACATACCTTTTTTGTCTCTCTGCATGCATTAGGCTTAGGGAACGCCCGCACCGTTAGCGTAGCTTAGCTTCACCACTGGAAGTGGGTCAGACCTTTACCCTGAAGTTCCCTACAGTCATGAAATACACTCCAAATACAACTCCAAAACGTTCCTGTAAACATGTTGTGACCTGTGTATTTACCACGTGGAGAAATAAAAAATAATTGAATTCGACATTTACGTTTTCTAAGCAGATATACTCTGACATTTCTTTTGCCGAACCACTCCTCTCTGGGCTCAGTGATTTCACGTCACCAGTGCTACTTTCTAACGTGAGGCCAGTGTTTGTTTACATTTTCATTCAAAGGATCCGAACCGATTGAAGTTATTATTTGGAAATTACTCAATAATCAACTAGGATGCAGTAAAAAACTTAAAACCAGATTCTCAAACATAAACATAAAAACGGACAACACGCTCATCACAGACAAGCTGGATGTAGCCAATTACTTAAACATTTTCTTCACAAACATAGCCACAACACTGGTAAACAAACTACCCTCCCACTCAGGGCTTTATGGGGTAGAACACATAGTAGCTTACTACAAAAACCTAGGGGTCCGCAAGGACGACTTCAAGCTGGAAATGGTAACAACAGATGAGGTACTCAATAAACTGAGCGCCCTCCAACCTAACAAGGCCACTGGCCATGACAACATCCCCTCCAAATTCCTCAGAGACTCAGCAGCTGCCATCACACCAATCATCACACACATAATAAACCTCTCCATAAAACAGGGACACGTCCCCAAGGACTTCAAAATTGCGAGGGTGACCCCTCTGCACAAAAAGGGCAGCAAATTAGACCCAGGCAACTACCGCCCTGTTTCTATTCTCACCTCCATCTCGAAAGTCATGGAAAAAATAGTCTACGAACAGGTCGAAAAGTACCTAGCGGAAAAAAATCTAATCTACGAATTCCAATCTGGCTTCAGAACATCCCACTCCACTGACACATGCCTTCTCTATTTGAATGACCACATCAAACAAGAGGTGGACGCAGGCAAATACTGCGGCATGGTCATGCTGGACCTACAAAAGGCCTTTGACACGGTCAATCACTCCATTCTGATTGACAAGCTAAAAGCAATTGGTTTTGATAGTCTATCAGTGAGCTGGATGCAATCCTACCTTGAGGGGAGGGAACAGATGGTGGAGGTAAACGGTACCCTATCCCCCCCCCTCACAGTGAGCTGTGGTGTTCCACAAGGAAGCATACTAGGACCGCTACTGTTCCTAATTTATGCAAATGACATGTCGTCAGCTTGTGACTGCAACTTGTTCCTGTTTGCGGACGACTCAGCCCTGCTGGTCTCTGACAAGAACAAGTTACAGGTTGAAAAAACCCTCAGCTCGGAACTAGGCAGAATCTGCATATGGCTCGCTGATAACAAACTATCATTACACATGGGCAAAACAGAGTCCATTCTCTTCGGTTCAAATAACAAACTCAGCAAGACCGACGGCTTCTCAGTTACAGTGGGTGACAATATTGTCACAAGGAAAGATGAAATTACCTACCTGGGTTCCATCCTAGAGGCTAATCTCTCCTGTGACAAAATGGCATCCAATGTAATAAAAAAAGTCAACCAACGAACTCGATTCTTGTACCGGATCTCCTCTCTGGTAAACAAGAACACCCTGAAGACTCTGGCAGGAGCACTCATTCAGGGGTACTACGACTATGCTTGCACCTCATGGTACCAAAGCACCTCAAAGGCGCTAAAAACAAAATTACAAACATCTCAAAACAAACTGGTCAGACTACTGCTTGACCTTACTCCTAGAACCCACCTCACCCCTGCCCACTTTGACAACCTAGGATGGCTTAGAGTAGACGACAGAGTACAACAACTTGCAATGGGCCTGGTCTACAAGATACACTACACGACCAAGGTACCCATGTACATGTCAAAATACTTCCCAAAGGTCAGTGAATACCACGATCACAACACCAGAGGGAGCTCCACAAATCATGTTAAACCCAGATTCGGCTCAAATAAGGGACTAAACACGTTTCGCAATTATGCCACATCAATGTGGAACGCCCTACCCAAAGCTGTAAAGGAATGTGGATCACTACCCACTTTCAAAACCTCTCTCAAGGGACACCTACGGGAGACTGCAATTCAACACTGGCCCCTGTAAATATCCTAACCCAA
The DNA here is from genome assembly GCF_963971535.1 of Notolepis coatsorum. Lineage (NCBI taxonomy): Eukaryota > Metazoa > Chordata > Actinopteri > Aulopiformes > Paralepididae > Notolepis > Notolepis coatsorum. The sequence continues at coordinate 30,764,230 of NC_140176.1, read as the reverse complement.
CCCCCTCCAATGTACAGTCATTTACCTAGTATGGTTTTGTCAATAGTTCAATGTACAATTGTGTTTGTTTGTACAGTGTCTCCTCCCCCCCCCCCCCCCCCTCAATGTACAGTGTTACTTGTTTATACAGTGTGCCCCCCGCCCCCCCCCCCCCCCCCAACCACCTCCAATGTAAATTACCCAGTATGGTTGTCAATATCCCAATGTACCCAACCCCCCCCACCCAACCTCCTCCAATGTACAGTTTCTACATCAAATGTATATACTCCCTTTTCTTGACTCCTTCTGTATCACAAACAGTACTGTATTTGCAAATCTGGTATGTCATAAATGTATAGATGTAGCAGTACTGACTATCTGTATGTCATGTATGTCATATATGTCTATATGAATTGAAAATGGGGGACCCTGATGGAAACAAGACAAACGTCTTTCTCAGGTCTGCATCCCCTTAACAATTGTATGTATTGAGCCGTACTGTATTGTACCCATTCTGCAATCTGTTAAATAAAGTTTTCATTCATTCATTCATTCATGGATACCATGACTGTGGTAAGTTTTAAGGGGCTAGCGTTACACAATAAATTAGTTATAATAATACCACAAGTGTGGATTCACTCGCCCAAACCCTGTAGCCGTGCATTGCAGTCACGAAAGGGGCTAACTAGGTCGATAGTCCAGCAACGTTATGTTCATCAATCTCACAATATTCGCTAACGTTAGACAGATGGAATACAGCCTTCCATCTAAAAACATAAATGAAAACTTACCACAGTCATGGTATCCATAATAACTTCAATCGGTTCGGATCCTTTGAATGAAATGAAAATGTAAACAAACACTGGCCTCACGTTAGAAAGTAGCACTGGTGACGTGAAATTACTGAGCCCAGAGAGGAGTGGTTCGGCAAAAAATAGTTAGAGTATATCTGCTTAGAAAACGTAAATGTCTAATTCAATAATTTTTTATTTCTCCACGTGGTAAATACACAGGTCACAACATGTTTACAGGAACGTTTTAAAGTTATATTTGGAGTGTATTTCGTGACTGTAGGGAACTTCCAGTGATGAGGCTAAGCTACGCTAACGGTGCGGGCGTGCCCTAAGCCTAATGCATGCAGAGAGACAAAAAAGGTATGTATCTTCTTGTCTAACTCCAGGGAAGATGTTAAATAAGCTAATTTCCCAAAATGTTGGAGTTTTCCTTTAAATTCTATACATTGTAATGAATGGGACTGTGCTGGTTTGTCTTTCTTACATTGAGTAACATTAGTAGAACATGGGCTCTTCTCTCATATTTAGTGAAAACAAAAGTGTCAATATTTGTCATCTTTACCTGCCTGTAATAAGTGAGAGAATCCCTTATCACAGAAATTAGCACAGATATATTAGATGCTTATATTCTGAGAGAAATTGTGAAATGGCACAGAACTTTTGAGTTCTGTTGTTTGCTATCTGCCTCCAGACGCTCACGCATCCAGGTTTGTCACTATAAATGTCACACCCATCAGACTGCTCATTTTAATTTAAAAGTACTCTGACACTACTGATTTTTTATAAAGTACTTGAATACACTTTTTTTTGTACTACTTCCCTCCTTTTCCTTAATTAAGAAAATGCTTTTAGCTGATGCCTGCAAAACTGAACCTTATCTTAAAGAAATACATTGTTTTGTAAGTCACTAAAAGTCTTAAATATAGTACAATTAGGGTCGGCTGGGTGGCGCAGCAGAGATTGCTCTCGTCACCAATGCAAGAGACTCCCGTCTCGAATCCGGGTGTCAGCATTGCCTCCGGCTTGGGCCAGCCGTCATACTGGCTCAATTGGCAGAGCCAGCGGGTGGAAGTCGATGGGTAGTGATTTGGACGTTGTGGACAGCGACTCCTACAGGTCGGTTGGGGGATGCCTGCACAGCAAAGACAGGAAGTGGCGGGGGTAGTGTGAGCCTCCCATGCGTTACACCTCGCCAATGAGAGTCCACGCTGGCAGGTGAAAAGATGTGACAGGCTGCCTCCTCGTGTACCGGAGGGGACACGTGATGCAAGGCTTCTATCCTCCCTACAACCGACCAGTGGGGGGCATAGTCGAGCAATGTTCAAGACAGGGGAGGGGAAAATTGGAAACACGAAATTGGGATGGGAGAAAAATAGAAAAAATAAGGAGAAAAAGTGGATAAAAAAATAATATATAGTACAATTAATAAATGTGAGTTTAACAATTCTACATTTACATACTAATTGTTCACTTTTCCCATTTTGAGGATTTATTTCATAAGCAATTACTGATATGATTGATCAGACATTGAGAATTGGATCAATTAATATATTGTTTAGAGCTATTTGAAAAGACATACACATTTGTATTTATAAATGTATATAATATACAAAAACATATATAAAAATGTATATCATCAAGATATTAGATACATTTTCTGGGAATATTTACAATGTGCATAAGGTCCACTCTGTTTCCTACTGATGTTGTGTCTCTAATCCACAATAGTTCTGCTGAGCCGTATTACGGCTCAAAGGAAGCCTTTCCTTAACAAAATAACCCCACATTCCGCTGCATTCCGTTGATAGCCTCTATTTAGTATTGCTTTTATGTGACAAGTACATTGATAGCCTCTATTTAGTATTTATATTATGCGACAAGTCTGTTGATAGCCTCTATTTAGTATTTATATTATGTGACAAGTCTGTTGATAGCCTCTATTTAGTATTTATATTATGTGACAAGTCTGTTGATAGCCTCTATTTAGTATAATATTATGTGACAAGTCTGTTGATAGCCTCTATTTAGTATTTATATTACTGTATGTGGCAAGTCTGTTGATAGCCTCTATTTATTATTTATATTATGTGACAAGTATGTTGATAGCCTCTATTTAGTATTTATATTATGTGACATTGGGTCAGATCCACAGGACTTTTGCTGCTTTCTATTCAAAAGAAGCTAAAACATTTAATATTCAATGATTAGAAGGGGCTGTTAACCTCTTAACACTTTGATTGCCACGCAGTATGCCCATCATTATACCCAGTCTGCCACCGCTGTAAGCCTATGGAGATGTTTACCTTCTTTGCAGGGCTATAACTTTTTAAATATTATAGCTATATTGACATTACTATGGCCCATTCAACATCGTGTATCTATCGTTCCGGATGTGGGAACGTTATATTTTTTCATTCATACATTGTTGTGTTAATACCGTCGAGAATATAAGTATGTTTTTAAGCTTTTCTGCTGTAATTCCAAAAACGCGAGTTATAGGCCCTGAAGCATATGATAGATTATCGATTGCTGTTTCTTTCCTATACACGCTATATTAAAAAATTCAAATGTATATGATCGGTATACATTATGCTTCATCATGCGTGAAGGAAATGGGGGGGGGGGGGCGTTTATAATTCCTTGATCGTCAGTAACGGCTTTATTTAGTATGGGTTGATATATTGATCAGATGGATTGCAAACAAAGAAATGGACAATCAAGCTGAAAATAACGTTATATTCCTCTTACCGTTCGCCGATGAGACTGGAGGAAAAATATTCCAATTATTTGACGTCGATCTGCTAGATCCATTTCCCGTTTGTATGACGCAATAAACGCCGAAATCATATATATTATTGCGTTTCGAAAGCGATCCCAATGCACTCGATTGAGTCTCTTGATCCACGTAACAAGATAGTACTGCCGGAGGGATTTCCTCGATGCACCAGCGCCACTTCCGGTTTGGTGTGGAGTGTAACTCGCCCGATCATCCACCAGGTGGCGGTATTGAGGCGTTGCAATATCAGACAGGGTGCCGCTGCAGTCCCCGGAGGGAGGCTGGATGAATTATGAATGCCATGGCGAAAAAATAAAATATTGATCCCAACAACGAATTACGCCGTTGTTGGTGTTCAACGCATGGCGGGCAATAACGAATTACGACGTTGTTGGCGACCAATGTGTTAAGCCCGGAGCCCTATTTTCTGAAAATCCGCCTAAAATACATAAGTAAATGGAATATTGCTCTACTTCTAAAAGGACCATTTGCATATTCTTGGTATCTAGGGACATCTATGGACCTCAGTGAATGTATTCCCATTTCCCAGTGTCAGAAATATTGTGTCTATCACTAGGCTTGCTTAAATTGTGATGAAACAAAGTAGAATATGAATTATGATTTTCCTTTGCATCTTTGACATTGAATAACACCATGCTAAAAATGACCAGACATGAAAAACTACCACTGATCTCGTTCAGTACCTTCTTGAGATCATGTGTACAAAAAATCTAAGGAAATTAATAAAGGGAAGATGATTAAACAGAAGGTTTTGTAGATACAGTACTGAATTATCCCATCCGGATTAATGCAATTTGAAATATTATTATATAATATAGAATAGCAGGCTTATAAATGACCTTATTATAGCCAATTTGCACATTTATGGATTGTGCCAATTCTTATCTTTCAAATGCCCGAGTTCAATTTGGATTTAGTATCACCAGGCATGCATAAGAACGGATAATGACATCTACTGTATGTACAGTAGCTTTTTTATTTTGATCAGGGTGCAACCGTTTTGAAACTAATTTCAAATATAATTGTTGCTAAAAATAGGGAAGAGAAACTAACTGCGCTTCAATATATGTCAATAACGTTAAGTGTTGTGGTTTATTATCCCGAATAATAAGAGATATTAAAAAAATGCATACAGAAGTAATTTGCTTGAAACCCCATAGAGGCTTTTGGGATGTGTCGTTCGGAAAAATTCCAACACTCATCGAAAGCTCTCGGTGTCCTCTACTACAATTCCCTACGTTAAAATTTTCCAAAATGGTCGACTTTCGCAAACTAAACAAGACCAAAACGAAAATGAAAATCTATCTAATAACACTTTAACCTATTGGTAAACTAACGTATTGATGATAATATACATTATAACTGCTGTTGTGACATGGTTATGATGTTTATACTTGAATGCGTTTGAAAAATAAAACGCTACTTTTGTCAAACAGTCTGGAGGGATTGATTTATGACGTGATGTAATTTTGGGACCGGTACCGGTCTCGTTGTTTAATAGGAAAAGGCTATTAAATCATGATTTTTACAGTTGAAGTCGTTTTGTAAAAATTACTTAAGATTTCTCGTCACTCATGATACAGAATGATTAGCCTGCTGTAGTTACACAAAGTTAGATTTTCTGCTTTAATTACTTAAAGGTAGAATCTGTAATCCCGTCAAACAGCGACCTCTAGGCAAAAAAGCTCGGCATTGTATTGCACTTGAGTCTGAGCTGTGGCCAGCAGTAGCAACCCCTCCCCATACCCCCATGAAATCCAACCCACACATCAGACATTTAATTCTACATTTAATCTAATCAATGGAAGGATTTTGTATTCTTGCATAAGAAGTTCAGATATGTTTGAACTCTACAGAAGCTACATGGGTATTTCTCTAAACTTGTGAATTGCCTCACCAGGTCATCGTTGTGAAAGATACTCAAGATCTCAATGAAATGTCATTTCATTTACCTCACCAGGCTTGTCGAGGTTCAGAGTTTGATGATGGTATACAGACAGACTCGGGGCCCCCAAATGACACCCTAGAGACGGATGCTAATCCAAGGCATAAGATTCCTGTAGAGGCAGATTTCCTCTTTGCCTATTCAACCGTGCCAGGTAAACCATAGCAATTCATGCTTTATTCCCCACTTCATAATGAATAATTCAGGTTTTCATTATTTTCAACCTAGAGCCTATTTTTCTATCTGGCAATACCAATTGATTCCAACCAAAAGCCTGTCATTCAGACACTGAGTGAGTTATTTCAGTTAGGGTTAGAGTTAGGGTTTGAGTTAGGGTTGGAATTAAGGTTAGGGTTAGAGTTATGGTTAGGGTTAGAGTTATGGTTAGGGTTATAGTTCACATTTGTAGGAGTAGTAGCAAAAATAAACTGATTTGGACAAAATTCTAAATGGCTGAAAATATGTTACAGGCCAAAACTTAAATTTGTTATAGCGCCACCTGGCCAAATGGCATCAAATTCGACTCCCCTCTCAACAATACACCCGTTGATCAAATGAATGGTTCTTGAGATATGAAAAGGACAGGACAGACAGACAGACACGCAGACAGACAGAGATTCCTTCCTTTATAGTTAGATAAACATGGAGTTATCTTAAATTATTGCTGACCTGTGGATACAAAATATAATATTGCTTATATATTTTTTTCAAGAAATAACTAATTCAGCATTAATTAAATAAAATGTTCAAATAAAAAGCAACTCAAACACCTTTGGTCTTAAGACTAAACCAACCAATTATTAGATGAATGGAGTAAGAGGGGGGAGCCCTAAAAGCTATAAAGGTAGCATTGTTTTAATGAAAGAAAAACAAATATATATATTTCTGAGGATATTTCTTGTCGTAAAGGATTGACCTGGAGTCAGGAAGAGCTCAGCCAAGTCCAAGTGCCAAATAACCACACATTTGATTAGTGGTTCATTTTGGTTGGAATCAAACAGTGTGATTAAAATCTCTGTTGAAAATAAGCTTAAATGTATATCTGTTTCTGTTTCCGTTTCTGTATCTGTATCTGTATCTGTTCTCCACTTCACACTTCCTCGTTATAGTAATCCTGTTTGTTTTCAATTTCAGTGTTTTGTTTGCTGAGTGAGTGGCTATTTGAACGTGAAAAACATTTGGGCACCTGTGATCTGCATGTCCATATGAACCTGTGCTTACTTGCTTGTGTGTGTTGTAACTTGTGTGTACCTACTTCCATCCGAATCTAGCTGTGTGTGTTGTGTGTGCATACTTCCATCAGAGTGTAGTTCTGTGTGCATACTTCCATCAGAGTGTAGCTGAGGCTAGTTGAGTGACTGGGGCTGCTGTTTCAGGGTACTATTCGTGGAGGAACCCCGGGCGTGGCTCCTGGTTTGTCCAGGCTCTCTGCAACGTCCTGAACGAGTTTGGGAAGCAGCTGGAGATCATGCAGATCCTCACACGGGTCAACTACATGGTGGCCACCAGCTTCGAGTCCTGGTCTGAAGACCCACGCTTCAGTGAGAAGAAACAGATTCCCTGCGTGGTCTCCATGCTGACCAAAGAGCTGTACTTCAACTGACCGCCAATGTAATGAATGCCTATGATACCATAGACTGACCGACTAGACTGACTGACTGACTGACTGACTGACTGACTGACTGACTGACTGACTGACTGACTTGACTGACTTGACTGACTTGACTGACTGACTGACTGACTGACTGACTGACTGACTTGACTGACTAGACTGACTGACCAGACTGACTGACTAATTTCAGGCACTGACCAAGCGGTCAAAACATTCAGGGATGATCCAGGCCTGGCGGGACACTGTACCGTTTGGGCATGTAGGCCGTTTTGCACGTGTAGCTGGGCCCAGAACAAGCAGCTGGGCCCAGAACAAGCTCTCAACACCAGTAATAGTGGCACCACGTTCATGTGTAGCTGGGCCCAGAACAAGCTCTCAACACCAGTAATAGTGGCACCACGTTCATGTGTAGCTGGGCCCAGAACAAGCTCTCAACACCAGTAATAGTGGCACCACATTCATGTGTAGCTGGGCCCAGAACAAGCTCTCAACACCAGTATAGTGGCACCGCGTTCATGTGTAGCTGGGCCCAGAACAAGCTCTCAACACCAGTAATAGTGGCACCACATTCATGTGTAGCTGGGCCCAGAACAAGCTCTCAACACCAGTAATAGTGGCGCCACGTTCATGTGTAGCTGGGCCCAGAACAAGCTCTCAACACCAGTATAGTGGCACCGCGTTCATGTGTAGCTGGGCCCAGAACAAGCTCTCAACACCAGTATAGTGGCACCGCGTTCATGTGTTGATGGTGAGACTTGCCTCTTCTTCAGGTTCTTCCTCGGAATAATGGTGTCACATTTGATCCGATCTTTGTCGACAGGCAATGTGAAATATCCATGTTCCTCTGCCAACCCAGAAAATTTGCTGCCATTTTTTTGTGGGTTTGCGGAGTCATATCTGAAAATGGCTTCATCCTTTTTCGAGCCTCAACAATACATTGTAGCACACAAATTGCATTGAATTAATGATAATTTATGAATAATGCATTGTCTAAGTGCACTCTTTCCAACTTGGAATTAACTTCCTTCCAACTAAACAAAATAATCTACTTTTATATTTAGTTCTGAGAGCAATCTCGCCAGAAAAACTGCTGAAACACTCCTGTAGCAATGCTAGATTTGTACTGGCCTTAGATATTGTGAACAATATGCTGTCCTTGTTGTACAAAACCAGTTGGAAGCCAGATAGCAGCATTCTTTTAGTGCAGCTGTGAATTTGATTAATCCTGTCCTATTAAGTTACAGTCCTGTAACAATGGTTCTTCCAGGATGCACTAGCCAGGTTACATAGAGACTGAGGAGAACAGTCCTGTAACAATGGTTCTTCTAGGATGGACTAGCCAGGTTACATAGAGACTGAACGAGAACTTAGTGGGATGTTCTGTAAGAGAAGGAACGCAACTGGGAAAGGGATGAGCTCACTTTCAGTTGTCAATGTTTAAATGTTTTTAAACTGTCATTGGTCCAAAAATAATAATACCAATAGATAAGGTCTCACCTATGAAGGGTTATATGACCCATGATTATATGACATCCATGCCATAGGCTCAGGTTGTCACTGTAAGCACTATAGCAGATATTGTTCAAGATGGTAGCAGCCCATGGTTGACCTCCGGTTCCTTAGTGAGTGGGTATCTCAATGTAAATTTACAAAATCTCATTAATTAGCTTGGACGTAGCAATTATCTGCTGTGTGACAAGAGTTCTATGAGACTTTAGGTCAAGGGCATAAAATAACATTCAACCACCATGGAAGCAGCATGGTCCTGAGATGTTGTCAGTTTTCTCTATGTACATACATGACTTCATGGAGTTGAAGATGGGCTGATAGTTTAGGCTTTAACAAGTGAAGTCAATGTATTTGCATACTATCAAATAATGAACTTGTCTTTTTCTTATTGGCCAAGGTTCAGCAATTCAGTTTTATGAATTTCCCCATTATCATCCTTAAAATGTAGGCATTCCACTTTACACGTGTGTACTTTGCTCACTTAATGCTTCAGATATGGAACTTGGCGTGCCTACAATTGTGTCCGATATTTGGGAAATGTCATTTGATGAATAAACTGGGTCATGGCTTAAAGCACAAATGACCACATTGTTTCACTGTATATCAGTGTGGTAAATTGTCAGTCATAACATTACCACAGTAAAAGGTACCTAGCATTGTCTTAACATTTCTTAACACAGCTAAAAAAAAAAGCTGTCTACTGATTGGGAATTAAGTTAAAAAAAAATGAAAAATTATATATTAAAAAAAAAAAGATTCCTACAAAAGGAAGAAAATTCGGGGACAACTTTTGAACCCCCTTCTTTAATTTGTTGCTTTCTTTAAAATATTGATAATCTGTGACCAGATTACTGAACAAAGTTGTTAAAATATATATTGCTGATATTCCTGGTTAACCAAATACATACATTTATATTTAAGTGAGTTTCCTTTTTAATCACTGACGGTGTCATTTGATTGAAATCTAAAAAGAAGAGAAAACCAATCCAAATTTAAAAAAAAGCAAAATCTTTACCAATAGACATTGCTGAGGGCCATTATAACACACACATACTGTTTGTCTCTACAAATACACTTTGCGTTTGTCCCAAAGTCTGTCAGTTACAGAGGCAGCTATTCCTGGTGATTCATATCCACATGTCCACACAGCAAGCTTTCTGCATCAATCACATTATTGCACATGTCAATTACTTTGGGGGAAAAGTTGGGTGCTAGCTTGAATTTCTTTTCCTTTTTTTTCTCCAGTCTTTGTATTTTTTGCATCAGTCTTTTTTTCTAACACTATTACACAATATTCAGACATGTTGACCACTCTCCATATCCTGTACTGCAGTCCTGAATACTCTGGACACATGGATCTCTTATTAGTGATGTAGTGCCCAACTTGTACTGAAAGGAGTGTTTGCTCCACTTGTTTTGGAATGGAATTGAAGGGAAAAATCTTATTTTTTAGAAGTACATTTTTAAATGCTTTCCAGTGTTAAATGCTATTGTCCTCAGGAATATATTTTTAAAGATTTGGATAAATGAATGGATGAAATAAAGAGGGAGACGATGTCCCTTGAAAAAAATTTATATTCTGAATTTACTAAATATTGCCATAATCTGGCCCCCTTTTTGAATCTGGGGTAATACATTGTTTAAATTACTTCAAATCAGAGGAATGCTTATGTAAACATTATTTTATTGTATTAAACATCAAGAATATATTGTGTAATGAGTTGTGTGGTTATTTTCGTCACCTTGCATATGTATTCAATCTTTTGTGTGTATATTCAAATAAATCTAGATCGACACACCATCTGGTGCCCACGACCTCTGCTCCAGGTTCCTTGTTTTATTACAGGACAAGGTTAACCCCATCTACCAGCAGCTAGTGGTGCCCCCCTCCTCCCCCTCACCTGCTCTTCCTCCTGGGTGTCCCCCCCAATGCAGCCTCTCCTCCTTCTCCCCGTTGGATGGTCCTCAAGTTGCCAAGCTTATAGCTTCAGCCAAAGCCTCCACTTGTTTACTCGACCCCATGCCTACTACCCTGGTCAAGATCTGCCTCCCTGCTCTCTGCCCCACCATGGTCAACATTATCAACTCATCACTTAAATCTGGTCTCGTCCCCTCCTGCTTTAAAACAGCCTCCGTCACTCCCATCCTCAAGAAGCCCGGCCTCGACCCAGATGAGCTAAACAACTACCGTCCAACCTTCCTCTCCTCAGTAAAATCTTGGAAAGAGCAGTGGCCGCCCAACTCCAACAATACATGTCCAACCATGAGCTCTATGAGCCTTTTCAATCCGGCTTCAGAATTCACCACAGCACAGAGACCGCCCTCATCAAAATCACCAACGACCTCCTCCTTGCAGCTGACTCTGGCCACATTAGCATCCTCATACTCCTGGACCTTTCTGCAGCCTTCGACACAGTCTCCCATTCTATCCTCCTCAACCGCCTATCCGACAGCTGGAATAAATGGGGATCAATCTGCCTTTATTCTCTTGAGATTGAAGATGTTGAGGATTTGTACATCCTCACATTCATGTTGATCGGTATGGGAGCGATCGCTATCTGGATCTGTACAAGAATAATCGGGAAAAAAGACGATAACTGTCTGGAGATAGCTGTGGCCAGACTGGAAGTCTCCCACATGGAACTTGTAAAAAGACTCGCTGTCCATCAATCTGACGAACAATCGAGAACTCAAGTCATGCTGGGGGTCGCGCAGGAAATTAAAAGCGTGACAAATCGAATTTAAATCAAAATTGGAGCATTCAGGAATCATTGTCTGCCCTGATGCACCCCCCCCCCCCCCCCCACACTCAAGTCTGCTGAAGCATGTGGAATGCACAAGGTCATGTCGGAGAGTCAAGATAAGAACAGGAGACATGGCGTTCCTTTACCCAGCACCTCACCTCCCCCACCAGGACTGGCTCGTGCACTCCCCCCCAATCTTTCCACCACCCCCCCCCACCCCCCCCCCCCACCGGTCCCATCCCCTGGCGCTGCACTGACGGCTGCCTCACGTGAGGGATCACTCCCACCCCCCCCCCCCTTCAGCCCTGTAACAACCCCAACCCACCCCCCCTCCTCCCATACATGGCGCTGCCTAAGCCGGCTGCCAGTCTGTCTGCGGTGGTGAATACGCATATGTATGTCTCAAGGCTAGCCCTACATGCGTCATCAAAGCGCATGTAGGTGTTTTTATGCTCTGTACCATTATTACTATCTAAACCAGGGGTCTCAAACTCGTGGCTCGCGGGCCAATTGCGGCCCGCTGGATGATATTTTGCGGCCCCCTACTTGACATCAAAGTAAAACAAAAATTTATTTATTTTTTATTTAATTTTTATTTCTTTTTTTATGTTGTGGGACTTGTACAACACTTTGTTCAACTTTGTCAGTGCTGTAAAGTTTAAACCTTTTAAAATCTTAGACAAACAAAACACTTTGCTTTCATGAAATATTGTAAGCCGTCATTTGAGGCTTTATAAAAGCAGCACAATGAACACAAATCTGTCAGTGCCGAGTCCGACCTCATCTTAAATAACAAACAGCATTGCTTGTTGTAGTTAACAAAGAGAGGCAGAGTTGATTTTGCAACAATCTTTTTTTAAATCATATATAATATTTGATGCGGCCCAGCCTCACCCAGACTCTACCTCCAGCGGCCCCCAGGTAAATTGAGTTTGAGACCCCTGATCTAAACTGTAATAATTGTGGAATATTACTGTAATGAGCTGTATGTGTATGATCCAAGCATCCTATGATCCTCATAGGACGCATAACAGAAAAAAGCATTCCATGTGAAGGTATTCTGTATTTTTGCATGTCAAATAATAAAGAAACTTGAACTTGAAACCTTGGCATCACTGGCTCAGCACTCTCCTGGTTTCAATCCTACCTCACCACCCGGACACAGTTTATCACCATCGGCGATTCCAGTTCCACCCCAGCCCCAGTCAACCAAGGCGTCCCCCAAGGTTCTGTACTTGGCCCAATTCTGTTCACCATTTACATGCTCCCCCTCAGTCAGATCATCCGCCGCCATGGCCTCAGCTTCCACTCCTACGCCGACGACACACAACTCTACCTCTCCACCAAACCATCCACCCAGCTCCCCCCACGCTCCCTTGTCAACTGCCTTTATGAAATAAAAACCTGGATGTCATCTAACCTTCTCAAACTCAACAACAATAAAACTGAGCTCATGGTTGTGGCACCCAAGGCCCTGCTCCGGAAGGTTGGGGATCTCACCCTCGACATAGACGGCTGCTCCATCTGCCCTTCCCCAAAGGTCCGCAACCTGAGCCTTATCCTGGACTCTACCCTTTCCTACCAAGCCCATGTCAGTTCCGTCACCAAATCCGCCTTCTTCCATCTCAGAAATATCTCCAGACTCTGACCATCACTTTCCGACTCCACAGCTGAGACCCTCATCCATGCCTTTGTCACCTCCCGCCTGGACTACTGCAACGGGGTCCTGTCCGGGGTCCCAAGCAAAACCCTGGACAGGCTCCAGTATGTTCAAAATTTAGCTGCCAGGGTTCTAACCCGCACCAAACCCTGGCAGCACATCACCCCTACCCTCATCCACCTCCACTGGCTCCCCATCAAATCCTGCATCACCTACAAAACCCTCCTGCTCACCTACAAATCCCTCCACGCTCTGGCACCTCAGTACCTCACTGACTTCCTCCACCCCTACACTCAGTCACGGTCCCTGCGATCCACGGACACTGATCAGCTCTCCATCCCCCGAACCAGACTGCAGACCTTCGGGGACAGAGCTTTCAGTGTGGCAGCTCCCACCCTCTGGAACTCCCTCCCCGCAGAACTCCGCAACGCCCCAACTCTGGACTCATTCAAAAAACTGCTCAAAACCCACCTCTTCAACTTGGCCTTTAACCCCTAATTTCTCACTTTGTATGTTGTGTCTGTCCACTGTTTGTTACTTTTGTTATTTCCCCCCCTATGTAAAGCAACCTTGGGTTTTTTGAAAGGCGCTATATAAAATGAAGCTATTATTATTATTATTATTATTATTATTATTATTATTAGACTGCACGATTTGGGGAAAATATCTAATTGCGATTTTTCTGAACGATATTGCGAATGCGATTTAATTTGCAATATAATTTATTTTAAAGGACGACTCCACTTTTTTTGGAAATTAGCTTATTTAACATCTTCCCTGGAGTTAGACAAGAAGATGCATACCTTTTTTGTCTCTGTGCGTGCATTTTAGCTTTGGGAATAGACGCTCTGTTAGCATAGCTTAGCTTCATCACTGGAAGTGGGGGAGGACAGTAGCCTTACAGTGCCTTACAGTGTATTGCAAGGTCTGACATTGACCAAACTTGATATGCATGACCTTGGTGGGCTCTAGGTCAACTCCTGAAAAGGGGGTCAATGTCAGACCTTGCAATCAAAAGTTAGGGGGCGCACTGAAATTATGGCAAGGGTTATTAGCCCCCTAACTTTGATTGCAAAGTCTGACATTGACCCCCTTTTCAGGAGTTGACCTAGAGCCCACCAAGGTCATGCATATCAAGTTTGGTCAATGTCAGACCTTGCAATACACTGTAAGGCACTGTAAGGCTACTGTCCTCCCCCACTTCCAGTGATGAAGCTAAGCTATGCTAACGGAGCGTCTATTCCCAAAGCTAAAATGCACGCACAGAGACAAAAAAGGTATGCATCTTCTTGTCTAACTCCAGGGAAGATGTTAAATAAGCTAATTTTCAAAAAAAGTGGAGTCGTCCTTTAAGGTGAGACACTACAGGTGAATAGGGTAAACAATTTAACTAATAGATATCACAATGAAACTTCCCCAGTTGATTACTTATATTAAGACAAGACTTTTGTATTACAAGTTTTCTGAAATTGTATGTTTAAATATGCAAATGAGGCATGATCTACTTAAATATGCACTAATTTGCATATAATTCCAGGACAGAAATCTGAACATTGGATAAAGCCATTTTCAAAATTATAGTTTCATTTTGTTGACATATTAGAGCCAAAGGTTATTACAGAGGGGATTTTAGATATCTCTTTTTATCACTCCATAAATCAGAAAATACTCCATTCAGTCCATTTTTATGGTAAAATTCCATATTTCCGGGGTGCTCCAGTAGCACACCATGTTACCGCGCTCGCGCGGGACTCCGTGCTGCGTCACGGATCTGGTTGACTCCGAGTTCGATTCCCGGACTCGCCGTCATTTGCCGAATGTCTCCCCCTGCTCTCTCTCCCGTTTCACCCTGCAACTGTCGGTCATGCTTGACCAGGAAAGCGATAAACGCTAAAAAAATTAAGTTTAAAAAAAAAAAAATCCATATTTCGCCATGTTTTTAGGAATAAAATGTGATATAAATCAGGGTATGAATGCGATATCAACAAACCCTTCTGTAAATACCTTCAGAACATAGATATGAATAGAACTGGAAGGTTTGGTGTATGTGAGTGCTACTGAAGTGGAGATTTCTAGCTCAGAGTATGAGGAAAAACTCTTAAAACTCATTTTTGGGGAAAACGCCTTCAAAGTTCTGTATTGTAAAATGCCATAAATTTTTTTTAAACATATTTACAAACAATACCTAATCAAACCATTAGTAATAGACAACCTAAACACATGCCTGATAACTGAATAATAATAATGATGTTATTGAACTGAACAGAACTACACACAGGCTACAAACAGTGTAGTACAGTGTAGTACCCCCTAATAGGCAAAAAATATTTGGGGGGAGCTCCAGTAGCTCACCGCATATCTCGGCGCTATTTCTGCGTCGGGGAAAACCGTGCTGCGTCACGGATCTGGTGGACTCCGAGTTCGATTCCCGGACCCGCCGTCATTTGCCAGAATGTCTTCCCCTGCTCTATATCCCGTTTCACCCTGTATCTGTCGGTCATGCTTGACCAGAAAAGCGATAAACGCTAAAAAATAAAGTAAAAAAAAAAAAAAATAGGCAAAAAATATTTGAATAGATATAACTATGAAACTTTCCCAGTTTGTTATGTACATATAAACTAAGAAAAAATATATTGCAAGTTTTCTGAATTTTATGTTTATATATGCAAATGAGGCACTTCCCCATTAAATATGTGCACATTTATGGATGCAATAAGGCAAAATGAAGTAAAATAAACAACTAAATGTGTGTTATTGACATTTTATTGTCACTAGTTTCATATAAGACATGTTTAGGAAGCAAAATATAACAAAATCAACAAAAAAGTATATTTGCCTATTCACCTGGGGTGTCTCGCCTTAAAATGGCCCAACGGAGGTTTACTGTAAAATGTGGCTTGCATGAAATGATCCTTGCATGAAATGTCCGTTGGGTTGCTTTAAAGTCTAGCTTTAATTTAATATTAATCTTGTAATAGATTTAAAACATGTGATGGAGCATTACTAACCTAAGTTAATAGATCACCTTTTTGTTTTATATTCATGTTCAGAGAGGAGTAATAGTTAGATATTTTTTTATTTATATGGCAATTAAATCAATGGTGTGCTTGTTTGTTTGGGGAGTTTGACCTACAGTTAGGGCGCGTTCACACCTACCCTGTTTGGTCCACTTTAAGTGGACCATGGTCCCTTTAAGTGGACCATGGTCCCTTTAGATCGATAGTCCGTTTGGTTTGTACAGGTATGAACGCAAACCGAACTATAATGAGGACCAAACAACCGAACCATGGTCCTCTTGAAAAGTTGGGACTCGGTTCGTTTCAAAGTGGACCATGGTTCGTTTGCTGTTGGTGTGAACGCAAAACAAACTTTATATAGTATCTAATCTAGAGCAAATGACTGAAATGAGTGACAGGTGCCTAGTGGCGGCCCAACTTGACAGCGCCAAGTGACAGCTTGCGCGACCCAACTCAAATGAATGACAGGCGCGCGGACAGTCTCTCTCTCTCTCTCTCTCTCTCTCTCTCTCTCTCTCTCTCTCTCTCTTTCTCTCTCTCTCTCTCTCTCTCTCGTAATGACAGTATCTCTCTGCTTTATCACAAGAGACGCTGTCGGCAACTGTTATGTTTGTGAGTGCTAGTCCAATAGATGAACGACTTGGTGACAGCATGTCCTTTGTTTACAAATTAGATCCGCACCAAACAGGGTAGTGTGAACGCAGACCATAAGCAAACAATGTATCATTTTCACATTTGGTCCACCAGAAAGTCCGGACTATCCACGGAAAGTCCGGACTATCCCTGGACTTTCAGATGTGAACACACCCTTAATGTGCCACGTGGGGGAAAAACAGTAGGCGGAGAGCTACCACTGATGGTAATAACAGTAAGTAATCCATACCATATATATCCACCATACCTGGCTGAAAATAAACTTTGCTGCTTATGTTTTTCCCTGTAGGCTAATACACAAGTAGTACATAGTTGCAGTTGAGCTACAGGTGTTGTATATTATACAGCTTTTTCGTGCATCTTTATCAAGGGAACCCTTGTCCTAATGATTTTAATAATATTATGATACGATATGGACCTAGGTCACTCACAGCCAACGTGATGCTGACAAAATAACGTTAGCTAGTTAATGTTAGAATAGTCATCCGGAGTTGACTACATTAGGGAACTGTTAGCTACAAAAACAATGCCAATAGCTTATGCTGCGCTATTTGACATTGACTGACTGTAAGAGACCACCAGCAGTAGTTGACAGTCTCACTTTATGATAGCGTTATGACTATGTTATCATATTATTATCAACATTCATTGAATTAATCATCATCATGGCATGGCACACACACACACACACTACTGTTAGTATAAAACTGAGTTATTTGGATTGATATGATGAGCCAGGAGATGAAGGTGAAGTTAATCGATGGTATTTATTGACACAGGAACACACAGAGGAACAGTCCTGGAGACCACAGCCCTCCATGGGGGCTGTGTGGCTCCAGAATGATGACACAATCATGCTTTTATACTATGTGGGTTCCAAATTTAGCGAGCCACTGGTTAATAAATAGATGATCAGACAGGCTTGGTCGTATATGGTCATATGTGGGGTTATATGTAAGCTGTTGCTGAATCTGATCATATGTCCATCTTTGCTTCCCCTCAGTGGCCAGAGGGCCGATATAGCCAAGCATTAGGTCACACAGGTCATCAGGTCAGAGTATTTCTGGGTTGGTCACTCGACCCATTGGCACAGTGGGGGAGATTATGCTCTCACCAGAGGAGCTAGATCTAAGGATCTGTAATCCTTCAGTGAAATATTAATGAATATACATTACACTACCTCCCTGCGAGTCGCTATTAATCATGAAGGTACTACTCAATTCAATTCAAAGGGGCTTTATTGACATGGGAAACATACGTTTACATTGCCAAAGCAAAACAATACTACTGTACTCCCTACTTCTGCTTACCACTACACTCTCCTCGAGAAACAGTGAGGACAGCAAGGGAGGGGGTGGGGCTTAGTAAGAGATGTGATTGGGCCAGCCCAGTGTCAGTATAGAAAATAAACCAATGGGCTGCTGTCCCTGCTTTGTGCGCCGGTCACTTGACCAAACTTTATTAAAAAAAATTATAAGTAAAATTATATCTGCCTCAAGGTGCGTCGGCCCACCGGGAAAATGCCCGGTATGCCAGATTACCAACGGTACCTTTTTTCCGGGTACTTTACTCTCTCTGTAAAACTAAACTATGTCTAAACATCTAAATTGATCAAAACACACAACCTAAAACTCCTCCATATCTCCCTGTCCCTACAACCATTTTCTTATGTTGCATGTTCATGTATACATTTATTATCTATTATATTTGTTTTATGTTTAAATATCAACATTATCTGGCCACCTTTCCAAAGACCAGAGATGGGGCGCGTGCACACACAGAAATGATGGAGAATGTCTTATAGCAGACTTAATAATTTTTTAATATTTCAGCTAATGAAGTTAAATGTTTATTATCATCAACTATTGGTTACCTTTATTTACCCAGGATAGGTTCGCTGAGCACGGATGCTCTTTTTCAGCTATGCCCTGCTTCACCTCCACACCGTAACCAACAAAGAAACATAAAAAAAACACAATATAATTTGATAGGCATAAAACCTACAACCCTATTGTATATGAGAGCGAAAACCCCTGCGGGACAGAATGATTGGATCGAGAGGAAACTCTACTCATCATCCCTTCTGCCCCAGCGATGGTATTTTAAAATACACAATGGGTGAAACTAACACTGGTGTACAGTTAGCAATCATACAAATTTGCAATAACACATTAATAAAAGCATCAATAGTACACCCGTATAATACATCTGCAGTATAAAGAAATAAACATTGCGTATTAAAACACAAAAACATCTGCAGCATGAACATTTTATAGACTTTGTCATATACATGTAATAACATAATTTTTTTAAATAAAAGTTCATGTAAAAGGGGGACTTTTTTACACTTATGCCTGGAAGTGTAATACCCCATCCCTCCTTTGTGTAGTGAATTAAAAAATATAGTAATAAAAATAAACATGAGGAAAATAATCTTCTTATAGCTGGAGCCATCTTCTTTATGAGCAATTTCGTCGTTACTCAGAAAATGTAAGCCGTCATTTATTATTATTAACACAATTCATACACTCAATCTCATTTAATTTTACCAGTAGAGCAAGCTTGTGGTATGGAATAATGTTTATTCACTTCCCATCTGGCCTACTCACATACTGTTACAATTTATTCAAATTCTGTTGCCGAGAGAGTGCGTGCGAGAGACATGAACATGCCGACAAACAGGGATTTGTATTGTCCAAACCAGTTAGACTCAAACCCTGCGGCAATAGGGTTCATAGCCTTGAACTCATCATACAAAGTATTAAGAATAACATTAAAAATATCAAAGGTCAATTTGTAACCTAGTGGTTAATAAAATTAATCATACAAAATTAAGGACAATATCTAAACACACACAATGTTTCCAAAATGTTGATCTGATTTCAATTAGTTTGATACAATGTTGTGTGAATATTGAGTGACTGTCTCAGGCTTGATCTTGCATGGAATAAAAAAAAAAAAAAAAAAGTCTTCACTTTCAGTAAGGAGAAAAAGATTCCTACACTAGCTGCTCTACGTGTTTTATCTTGTCAGTTGGTAAAAAAAAAACATAGCTCTGTGGTTTAAGGGACAAATAGCCGACTGACTTCTTCTCACAAATACAATTTGGTAACTTAAGTCAATTGGTGTAACACAACATAGGCCTCGAAATTAGGTGCAAGAGGACAAATTGTAATCATCCACTGATGGAAATATTTACAAAGAAGTGTTATAAAACACTTTGGTCAAGCTAGCTTGGTTTAATTTATCTTTGTCACCCTCGTTATTTTATAAAATTTCTATGAATCTGGAGCACATTCTAAGATTTCTACAGACTCAGTATCGTCTGTAAGCGCTGTTCTTATCCGTTCTTATCTTATCACACCTAGACCACAAATAAACTTGGACACACCTAGACCACAGATAAACTTGGACACACCTAAACCACTAATAAACTTGGACACATCTAGACCACAGATAAACTTGGACACACCTAAACCACAGATACACTTGGACACACCTAGACAACTGTGACGGCCCCGCCCATCGGTTCTACCAAGGCTGTTTGGCTCTCTGTTGTGCTGTGTTCTCTGTAGATGCTGTGCTGCACACTTCCTGCTTGCTTTGGGGCTCCGCCTACCCACTTCCTGTTTGCTCTGGCGCTCCGCCTACCCACTTCCTGTTTGCTCTGGGGCTCCGCTTACCCATGATGATGGCTGACTATCTGCACCTGCGAGGAAGGGCATGAAAGCCACCTCATTTATCAATGGTGCGTACGCACAGATATGTGCGTAACCCGTGCGTACGATAATTTCTAAGCAAAGTGTGGGACTTATCAATTTGAACTTGTGCTTGACATTGTGCGTATATCTACGCACAGCTCAGACCGTGCGTACCTGGCGCCCAGCGGTAGAATATGAAGACTGCACCCGCGTCCGTACAACTGAAAAGGGTTGTCCTAGCGGGCGTCACAGCAGCGAAGAAGCTAATAGCAATGAGATGGAAGGAGCCTGAGAAGCTTACAATGATTAACTGGTCCCTAACTCTATTGGATGTGATTTATCTTGAGATATCCACAGCCCGGGTGATTGGGGTGGGGCAGGCTGGAATTGACCTATGGTTCGCAGCAGCTGAGAAGGTAAAGACCGCAGTGTGCGGCTGAGCGGGGTTGGGGTGCGTGTTCGGGTGAGTCCGGCGGTCTCTTGGGAGGGGGAGGAGGAAGTGTTTTTGTCTGTCTTGTCCCTTGTCTTGTCATCTTGAGTTTAGCTGGGGATATTATGGGGGGGCAGCTATTTAACTAGTTCTTCACTGTTTGGCCACTTTTACACGGTCTCTGTGAGTCTATGGAACACCTACAGGTTTTTGTTTTTTCATGAAGGTTCATTGCTCTGGTTTCAGGTCGTGTTCCCTCAAAAAATGGTCCTTGTGGTGGGTTGGAGATGTACGTTTTATTAATATGGGGTCACACGGCCGGGAATCGGGACTGAACACTGGGAAAGACCATTTATTAGATAGTACCCCTTGGAATTAATTTAGTAGGTTGAACTCTGGTTTCTTTTCTTTTGTCTGTATAATTGTTAGTCATTATTATTATTGTTTTTGTTATTTTCTTGTGAAGTTCTATGTATTGTGATTGTGGTTAATGTGTTGTCTTGTTTCGTGAGAATGTCAATAAAAAAATTTGATCAAAAAAAAAAGAATATGAAGACTGCAGCACGGAAATAAGCTTTTGTGCATTACACTGGCGTGTTCGGTATGACCCGTAATTCATTATAGTTAATTGTAAAATAGCGACAGTAGTGTAATTATTGTCAAACCCTATAAATAGCATTTGGAATAGGTCTTTCTTTCCGAATGAATGCAGCATGGTTTATATATAGCGTTATCGGAATACTACGGGGTGCACTGACTGCGCTCCGCGGGGAACTGTTTTCAGAGATAGGGCAGTCTATTTGCCGAGAGAACATAATATTATAGAGTCCGCTACCCGAGACACATTCTCCTTGATTTGTACAGCAATTTGGGACCCAAATTAAGTGTGGAACAAAATGCACATGCCATCCCCATGCACACATTCAAGTCCGGTCCATCGTGATATATTGGAAATGGATCGAGCAATAGACTGTTACTGTACCACCCATGTAGCTGTCAAAGCTCCATCACAAATTATGTGAATAGAAAGGGATTCCACTCAGTCAATGTTGCGATGTGCATTTGGCTGATACATGTCGTTGCTGGTGACCGGGAGGAGGCACGCATTGTATTGAATTAAATTGTAATGTTATTACTGGGGTATCTGTAATTAAAATATCACTTAAATGCATGTGGTTGGGGTTATCCACTGAAGCCATAGTTAATGACTCTGACCAACCCACATCACATAGGCAGGCTACACATGGCGTATATGCAGGCTATACATGGCATTTCATTGTTATTGTATGCTCTCGTATTATTGTTATAGTATAGGCTATTGTCAAGAAAGGAAGTACATTATTTTCAATCGTGGCTTTAATTCGTAGCCGAGAAGCAGTCTCCTATCAGCTTCATTAATCCTGATCCGTCTCAGCCACAGCATAACTGAGACCGGCTATGGAAAAAAATCATAAATAGACTACTGTAAATAAAATAGCCTATAACATTATAAAGGATATAGGCTATAGCAGGGGTTCCCAACCTTTCTTCCCCAGAGCCCCACGATTCCTTGGAGACATATATGATATAGGCTATACTGTGTCCGTCATACTGGGTATTAATCGAAGGAAAAACGAAAAAAGGCAGTCATATTCCAGCATGGTTATTAATGACACCAACGGCAAACAGTGGTTGACGGTCTTTATTAGTGTTTGCGCTGCCCAGGCAGCAATGGTCTTTAGGAAGTTAATAGATATCATATCCGACATCACCGTGTACACGTCTGTCAGCCTGTCGCGTATTTCTCCCATAACACGCGTTCGCTCGGCTAGTCCATTTTTCCACATTCCATGGGGGTGTTTCATTACCGTATATGGTTAATTACGGGCGGTTCTATATGCAAATACTTAAAATCGTGCACGAGCGCGGAGTGTAGAACAAGTGGCATTTATCAACACGGAGTACTTGCAGGTGTGCGTAGGACCTGTGTACGCACGTGTGATAAATCCCGATTTTTCTGTGCGTACACACATTCTAAATTCCGTGCGTAGGAACGGAAATAGAACACTTTATATGAATTGTTGATAAATGAGGGCTTCCTCCATGAGCTTGCTCTCTCTCTCTCTCTCTCTCTCTCTCTCTCTCTCTGGACAGCCTGACCACTGGCATACTGTGTTTTGTTCTTTCCTTTTGGTTTGATGATGTTGTTTTGGTTTATTTAATTAAACATATTGGTATATCTGTAACGGAGGTACCGCAGTATATCCACAGTCACGGGCACAAGTAGTGACGTGGCTGTGGATGGTAAGCGGTACTGCAAGTAAACTCACTCCCCAGAGGCATCCAGACCCGGAAGCAAGCAGTGAATTCACTTCTTGCTTAGTGGTCTGTGATGCCGCCCGTGACGCGGGCGTCCGGGGTTCAACTCCCACTCAGGGCGATCCCTTAACAGGGGTCGAATCGACTAAACACAACGCAGACAAGATCACACGGGCTACATGTGGTGCCGTTAGACCCGGATGCCCTGGGTGGAGTGAGTTTAGTGGGGTGAGTGTAACGGAGGTACCGCAGTATATCCACAGTCACGGGCACAAGTAGTGACGTGGCTGTGGATGGTAAGCGGTACTGCAAGTAAACTCACTCCCCAGAGGCATCCAGACCCGGAAGCAAGCAGTGAATTCACTTCTTGCTTAGTGGTCTGTGATGCCGCCCGTGACGCGGGCGTCCAGGGTTCAACTCCCACTCAGGGCGATCCCTTAACAGGGGTCGAATCGACTAAACACAACGCAGACAAGATCACACCGGCTACATATCTACCTGTGTGGACCTCCCTTACTTGTTGTGGCCTAACTGAGCTCATAACAAATGGGGGCTCGTCAGATTTAGCATCCGGATTTTGTTTAAGATGAAGTGGATTTTGGACACATCTAGACCACAAATAAACTTGGACACACCTAGACCACAAACTATGCAAAAAGAAATGTCTTGTGTTGTTGTTCTTACTTTTCTGTTTCTACTATGTTTTTAACCCTGTAGCACTTTGGGATCTTAGTGAACGAAAAGTGCACTACAAATACAATGTATTATTATTATAACCATGAAGCAGCTTCCTGGCCGTCCAGTTGCTTCCTCTCACCTCAGAGGATAGGAGCGGACCGGGATGCATCGCAGATCTGAATAGGTTTCCAGTTCGTCCCCAGGTTGTCGTGGCCGGGACACACAGCCTGGTGCAGGGTGTCTGTGAAGGTGCCGATGCAGAAGCAGTGGAGGGGGATCATGGTGTCGGCCCCCAGGAAGCACACCACCCCCCCCGGGAAGCTGCAGTAAACCCCGATACGAGTGAACTGCCGGCCCTCCACGTGCGCCAGCTCGTGAGCAACCCCTGCGTGCCAGGCCGTGTAGGCCCCGTTGAAGTGCTCCACGCACCAGGACCCCCTCCCGCGGCCCAGCCAAAACTCCTCGCCGCCGCCCTTGCGCGGGATATTCGGGTAGGTGAGACCCAGCTCCCAGTAGGTCTTCCCGCTCACCTCCACTTCCCAGTAATGGCGGCCCTCGCTGAATCCCTCCCGGCTGACCACATTTAGGGTGGTGTCGAAGCGCTGAGGCGTGTCGGCCACTTCCTGCCAGGTGTCTGTGTAGGTGGCCATGTTGCCTGCACGCGAAATGATGAGTTTGGGGTGGGCAGTGTCTGGGTCCAGGATGACTTCTGAAGCATCTGTGCAGAAATAAATCAGTCAAACCTTTTATTTTATCTTACCTCATTTTATATTTTACTTTATTTTATCTTACTACTACTACTACTACTACTACTACTACTACTACTACTACTACTACTACTACTACTAGTGTTAGGACTGTCCCCGACAGGATTTGGATGGTCGACTATGATTGGCCAAAATTAGCTGTTAGTCGATTTTTTTTTTTTTACGTTTTTTTTTTTTTTTTTTTTTCATTCCATTTGGGCTGTGGGGGTGCTTAATGTCTGAAGGAGTCGACTGAAGGCTTCTTGTCCTCTGCAAAAACATGCAATTGGTCCACTGATGGATACATCTTGATATTTGTCTAGTCTTGTGTGTTCATTAGATGGGTGAAATCCTCTTTCAGTGCCTCTGTGCCTGTTTTCGTAGGCAGTTAGCCGCTGGTATGCGTGCCATTAGCGTTAGCCACGCTTCTTTTTTTTTGTTTTTTTTGTTTTTGATCCACTTTTTCTCCCATTTTCTATATTTTCTCCCATCCCAATTTCGTATCATCCAATTCAACCCTCCCCTGTCACGAACGCTGTTTCTTGCCTCCCACAAGCCGGCTGCAATGTGGACTAAGTCATACATAGCACAAGTCCCCTCCGGTA
This sequence comes from Notolepis coatsorum, assembly GCF_963971535.1. NCBI lineage: Eukaryota > Metazoa > Chordata > Actinopteri > Aulopiformes > Paralepididae > Notolepis > Notolepis coatsorum. Next base: position 30,739,061 of record NC_140176.1, on the reverse strand, counting down.
CTTGAGGTAACAGCAGTCGCATCTTTTCACCTGCGCAGCTCGATCTCTCAGTGGCGAGGAGTAACGCGTGGGAGGCTCACGCTGCCCCCGACACTTCCTGATTCTACTGCGCAGGCGCACCAACCGACCTGTAGGAGTCGCTGTCCACAACGCCCGATCCCCACCCATCAGTTTCCCACCCCCTAATACGGCCAATGTGTATTAGTATGAACGACCAGCTAAACTGAAAGCAATGTGGAGCGCTGGGCTCGAACAGGCGAGCCCAGCGTCTCCGCATTCGTGGCGAGCGCCTTGCCCACTACGCCACGTAGCCGCCTGCGTTAGCCACGCTTCTAGGCCTCTTTTCTTTTGGAACGAATGATACAAAAATATTTATATATAATTATTTTTTTTTTTCGACTAAGAGGTTGGCCAGTCGACTACAGCACCTTTCGACCGATTAGTCGACTAATCGACTAATAGGGGTCAGCCCCATTCTTGTATTCATTGTTGTTTCCTAATTGTGCACTGTTGAGTCTGAGCTTGAAACACAAACATTTCATTACCTGCAATGCCCCTGTATTGTTGTGTATTTGACAAATAAAGAACTTGAAATTGATACTCATAGAAAACATGAACAAGTAGAGGAACTTAATACCAAGGATCAGTCTGAGGTCTGAATGGAGAGAAGAGGAACTGAATACCAAGGATCAGTCTGAGGTCTGAATGGAGAGTAGAGGAACTGAATACCAAGGATCAGTCTGAGGTCTGAATGGAGAGAAGAGGAACTGAATACCAAGGATCAGTCTGAGGTCTGAATGGAGAGAAGAGGAACTGAATACCAAGGATCAGTCTGAGGTCTGAATGGAGAGAAGAGGAACTGAATACCAATGATCAGTCTGAGGTCTGAATGTTGGTATTAACTCCATCGTGCTCTTATCTCAAGTCTCTACTTCACGTGACAATCTGCCAATTGGAACTCACAGCTCTGAAACAGCTTCTTGGTGACAGGGACCTGCGATCGGATGAACAGCAGCAGGTTGATGGTGAGACTGAGGAGCTGGTCGTTCTTGAACTCGTCCAACTGGGTCAGATCCGGGTCGGTTGATTTCAGCGTTTCACAGACTCTGATGACGAGAAAGAAAAACAAGGGCTTTGAGGCAAATCCATCTTGGCGCAAATCATTTATTTTTTTATTTTTTTATTTTTAGCGAGGGACAGCGCACATTAATCAACATCTTCAGTTTCCACATCAATGTACTAAATGTGCCAGAATTAGCTAATGAGCTAGTTTTCATCTGTAGTCCCTGCCTACCATGGGAGGAAACCGGAGTAGCCAGAGGAAACACACACAAACTCCACACAGAAAGGCCCCCTGCTGGAGTTCGAACCCAGGAGTTCGAACCCTTCTTGCTGTGAGGCAGCAGTGCTAACCACTGAACCCAAGACCTTCTTTCTGTGAGGCAGCAGTGCTATATTAACCACCGTGCCGGCGCCGCCCTTTATCTTGTTAAAATTTTAATTATTTGACTCATGATATGAAACGGAAATTATGAGATTAACAACATTTAAATTTAACGGTAAAATAATAATGATAACTGTATTTATATAGCACTTACACAAATACAAGAATTGCAGCCTATGTGCTTCACAGCAGTGATGTAGACACAAAATAGACATATAGGCCTAGGCATGAAATGAATAAAGTTGGCACGGTTGTAGACTTTACTTTAAAACCTCCCTGAAATTTAGTAATCGATTTCTGACGTTAAAATCTATGAATAATAATGATAATTAAATTTAAGAAAAGATTGTAATAGATTTCGGTCATTAAAATATATAAAAAGGATTGTGATAGATTTCTGTGAACCCCTGCACAAGCCCCACCCACCTCCAGGGTCTGAGGCCCCACTTGTATTGGGAATCGTGCAAAAATAAAAGCAATGCATAAAGTGCAGACATAGAATGAGTATATAAATAGACAGAATAAGAGCAGTGCAATAAAATAGACATAAATTAGTCAAATAGAATAGACAGTAAAATAGTGCAATAGCGCAGTGCAATAAAATAGTTCAACTTCTCATCTACTGGATCGTCTGGATGCAAAGTCCAGAGATGACAGCTGAGGGAAAGAAGGGGGAGGGCAAACAGTCCATGATCCTTGACAATGCCGCCTGCCTTCCTCAAACAACGTTTGTGATGATAGACTAAATTGTTCCAATTGTACTCAATTGTTCTTTTATCAACCGCCTTTGGGAAATTCAGGTGTCACATACATATTTTTGTGTTGTTAATATATATATATATATATATATTCATATTTACCCTTTCTTTTATATAGCTTCTCTTTTTTGGTAAAGTGTCCTTGAGTCTGAGAAAGGCGCTTCTCTCTCTAAATCCAATGTATTATTTATTATTGGTGTAGTACACTGTCGCCTCACAGCTAGAAGTCCTGGGTTCGATTCCCGCTTGGGGACCAGGTGTGAGGATTGGCTCGTTCCCCGCCACACGCTCCTTCAAGGTACTGTGTTGATTGGTGCATTCCCCGCCACACGCTTCTGGAGCGATTACCAATTCCATCACGCACCTGTCGTAGTTTGTGATTAGCGCTCCAGAGGCTTCATATACTGGGACCTTCTTTCAATCGTTGTCGGGTCGTTTTGAATACTACTGCTTCTGCCTGCCTTCCCCCCGTTGTTGTGCCTCGTCTACTTTCCCTCCAGGACATCTTTGGATCGCCGCTGGTGAATATCTTGGTCATCCGTTTGGAGCTGCGACTCGTTGCCCGCTTTACGCGTTTGCGCTTTGGTGAGTTTTGGAACCAAACCCTTTTGGGATTATCTGTTTTTGTGTGTTTGGATAACACTGAAGAAGTGCCGTTTTGTTTTGTACTGGACTCAGCTAAATTGTGTGTTTGGATAACACTGAAGAAGTACCGTTTTGTTTTGTACTGGACTCAGCTAACTTGTGTGTAGTTTACACCGAAGATCACGTCACTTGTATTTCATACTGGACTCAGCTAAGGGAGGACTGAACTGCACTGCCTCTGTGTACTGTTGGACTGTTGTTGATCTCTCTCTCTCTCTCCGTTTCCACTCCAAGTTGGAGCTGGGAGTATCTGCAGAGCCGCAACGGCGTCTACGCCGATTCCCCACCTCTAACACCGGGAGGATCTGCAGAGCCGCAGACAACTCTGCCGAAGGCATTCTCCTTTTTTGTTGTTCAGAATTGTTACTTGACTCTTTTTGATTTTGTAAATAAATACGCCCTAGTGTTTGGCTAACTCTGAACTACCTGTCTGTGCCGTGCTGTTGAGGTCGGTTTCAAACCCTAACACCAGGTTTCTGCGTTGCCAGGTACCCAGGTGGGGTATCTCCTGGGCCTTTCTGTGTGGAGTTTGCACGTTCTCCATGTGCTCGCAAAGGGCTTCCCCTCCCAATAAGATAAACCCAGTGGAAAAACATGCAGAACAGATCGCTAACGTTGTCGCGTCCCTGACGAAGACGGACAGGAGCACTTGGATTGGTCCCCGGGCACGGCCCACGCCGCAGCCCATGTCTGCTCCTGGCTGCCCTTGGGGGAAAGGACGACGGAATGGGAAAAGTGCAGAGAGACAATTCATCGGCGACTCAGTGCATGTGTGTGTGTGTGTGTTCCTGTGGGTCGCCCATCCTACATGTCACTTTCATAGTCATTAGTAAGCCGTCACTAATAACTATTATACTGCAAGATGCAAGTCATTCACGTTGGATGGCACTTCCAATGCAATGTGTTCCTTCTTCCATTAAGCTGCTAAATCAGCAGGAGTATTGATGTATTGTGTTGTATTGTTATGTGTATTGTTGTGGTGTGTGGGAAGCATTTTGGATCCAAAATAATTCTGTGTCAGCAGACTACGTATGTATTAGGCTATCTCATCTTGTCTCATTAGATTATATTATATTCAAATGTATTGGCATCATACAGCACAAGTACAGTACAACGTAAATAAGTGTGGCATCCAACCAGAGTGCAATTGTCTGTTCTGCCATACCTTGTAATTTTATTGTTGTTATTTTATCTATTATCAATTTATTAACGATTTGCACTACATCTCTACCAAATATTTAGCATCTTTGCATTTTGTACTTTCGTTTTGTATATTGTATATTGTATACAATGTATATATACTGTTTGGTCTTTATTCTTTTTACTTTTCTTTACTGTATGAAGCACAATCTCAGGGGGCTCATACAGAACCAAGCATTTCACTGTAATGTATACTGTACATGTACTTTATATGTGACAAATCAAACAAAACTTGAACTTGAAATTTGAAAAAGAAACAGTGTAAACCAGGTGTGAACCTACCTCTTTTCCGTCTCAGCTTTCTGTATTGGGAAAAGACAAGATATGTGGTTACAGATCTAGATTATGAATATATATATGAAATAGTCACAGGAAGTCCTTTGTACCAACAGCCATCAGTACAACGCCTCAGCCTCACTGAGCCTCACTGAGCACAGAGTAAATCCCTGTATATTTTCCTGGACATTTAACATTTACATTTTACAATTACATTTAAATTTTACATTAAAATTTTACATTTTACTGTATATTTTCGGACTGTGTATTCTTATTTTTATTCCTATTCTTATTTTTGACTTTTGATTAACTGAATATTCATTGTGAGCGATCTGTGATGCTGAATTTCCCTCTGGATTAATAAAGTACTTCTATTCTATTCTATTCTATTCTATTCTATTCTATTCTATTCTATTCTATTCTATAGCCACAGTCTGTACATCCACCACACACAGCAGAACACATCGGACCTGACGTTCCACCTGCTGCTTGTCCTTCTCCTGGTCCAGGTCGCTCAGCTGCCGCTCCAGCTCCCGGGTGAGCATGTAGCAGCTCTCGATCTGCTCCTCCAGCACCAGCTCAGTGGCCTCCAGCTCCACGTCCAGGTGGGTCAGGGAGATCCGGAGGTCCTCGTCCAGAACACGCTTCATGTCCTCGTACTTCTTCTTGACCTTCTCCTTGAACGCGTCTGCCTTTTTCTGAGGCGCGGGGGACAGAAAGGGGACGTCACTTTGAAAATGGAAGCCATTTTTTATTGATTTATTTAACCTTTATTTATCCAGGCAAGCAATTAAGAACAAATTCTTATATACAAAAGCAGCCTGTCCAAAAAGCAAATGCCTTTTGTGGGAAGGGGGGGGGGGGGGGGGTCGTAGGCTGGGGGGGGAAAAAAGGTTATGTACATGCATATACAGTAAATAAAATACAAAATGACAGTAGCAATAGTATGCAAGGACAACAATAAATAAGGGAGAGAGAAGGAAAGGGAGAGCGAGAACCAGAGGGAGAGCGAGAACCAGAGGGAGAGAGAGAGAAGAAAGTGGGAGAGGGAGGGAGGTAGGTGAGGGGGCTTAGGGGGAGGAGAGAAGAGTCTGAGGGCTATGCGTGCGATTGGGAGGCAGTCAGCAGGTGCAACAGTCAGTTAAGATCTGTTGCAGATTTTGTTTAAAAGCAGTGAGCGATGTGAGGGCAGTGAGTTTAAGAGTGTTTTGTAATGTGTTCCAGTCAGATGCAGCAGCAAATGATGATGTGGTACATTTGTGATTATAAATTATAATGTATGTTTATCTAAAGGGGGACATTTTTATTAGACCTGCTGTACCTCTAAAGGAACAATCCACCCTAAAATAGAATGTACATTGTTATATTCGAATTAACTTAGACAGTTAAGTCAATGTCTAATAGAGTCAACTGTCTCCCTACGCTGGAACCAGAGCATCAAGACTTACATTTGTGATGTCATCAAGAGACACTTTTTGGAGTTGGTCCATTGATATGAATTGGTGACCATGTTTGATATGAATTAGTGACCATGTTTGATATGAATTAGTGACTATGTTTTATATTTATTAGTGACTATGTTTGATATGAATTAGTGACCATGTTTGATATGAATTAGTGACCATGTTTGATATGAATTAGTGACCATGTTTGATATGAATTAGTGACCATGTTTGATATGAATTAGTGACCATGTTTGATATGAATTAGTGACTATGTTTGATATGAATTAGTGACCATGTTTGATATGAATTAGTTACCATGTTGGTGCATGACTATATTTATAATATTTACTAATGGACCAGGTGCATGATGCCTATATTTATAATATTTACTAATGGACCAGGTGCATGATGCCTATATTTATAATATTTACTAATGGACCTGGTGCATGACGCCGATATTGTAAATCTGTCCAACTTGCCCAATGGAGGGGTGCAAGCAAACAGCTGTTAACAGGAGGGGTGCTACAGGGAGATGGATGGGGTGAAGCAAACAGCTGTTAACAGGAGGGGTGCTACAGGGAGATGGAGGGGTGAAGCAAACAGATGTTAACAGGAGGGGTGCTACAGGGAGATGGAGGGGTGCAAGCAAACAGCTGTTAACAGGAGGCTGGTTTGTGACAGTGTCATTGCCGTGGGATAAAATATGTGATTGGATGACGAGAGAAAGATTTAGGTGAAGTCATTGGTTGCCAGCTTTGAATGTCAGCCAATAGGGGCCGGAGGTTGATCCTTCATTGGTAGTGGAGGACTGAATTATAAGCATTATTATAACCATATTATTATAACCATATTATAATAACCATATTATTATAACCATATTATTATAACCATATTATAATAACCATATTATTATAACCATATTAAGTAAGTAAGTAAGTAAGTAAGTAAGTAAGTAAGTAAGTAAGTAAGTAAGTAAGTAAGTAAGTAAGTAAGTAAGTAAGTAAGTAAGTAAGTAAGTAAGTAAGTAAGTAAGTAAGTAAGTAAGTAAGTAAGTAAGTAAGTATATTTATATAGTGCCCTTCTCAGCACGAGTGCACAGTGCTTCACAGCATTTTTTTTAAAACATCAGTGGAAAATACAAGAAATAATTCATGTGGGAAAAAAACATAAAAAATTTGCTAAAACACTACAATAGACACTGGAAAACTAAAACAAAAAACAAGAAATAACCATATTATTATAACTACTGCTTTTTACACTTTATTATGACGGTTTTTAACTTCTGTACTTGATTCTATTTCTAACTACTACTTTTTACACTTTATTATGATGGTTTTTAACTTCTGTACTTGATTCTATTTCTATTACATTTATTGCTCTGACTATCAACGCTGTTGTGTATTTAGACCTTTTTACGTGACAAGCATGTGCACTTTGGGCATTTATTTTTTGAAGCAGACAGGATATTATATATATATATATATATCTTTTCATTTGCACAATCCAATACTTGGCCTGTATGTATGTGTGTTTTATTTGTTTTGTTTATGTCTTGCTTTATGTCTTCTGTGGTGTTGTCAGGTATTTCATGTCTTGCTGATATGTCAAGTCAAATTCCTGCATGTCTGTTATGATGCATTTGGTGAATAAAAGTGATTCTGATTCTGAGAGAAGTCTAATGTTGACCTTGTTCTGATCGTCATATCATCCAGACGCCAGCAAGCACCATTTCTCTAACAAGAGATGGTCACATTAACAATATATATTTGGAACAGCAAGAAGGTCCCATGACTGGAAGGTCACATGTTCGATGACAGCCAATCAGCCCCAGGAGTGACACACATGCCCTCTGGTGAAATGCTTATTATGTAGGCATGGGTTTCTCAGACATATGCAGAGAAAAGGTTAAACCCATAATAATAATAATAATAATAATAATAATAATAATAATAATAATAATAATAATAATAATAATAATAATAATAATAATAATAATAATAATAATAATAATAATAATAATAATAATAATAATAATAATAATAATAATAATAATAATAATAATGACAATAATAATAATAATAATGACAATAATACTAGTAATAATAATAGTACAAATAATAATAATAGAACACAAGGTTCACTTACTGTTATTTCCACCTGCTTGGCTGCCAGTTTCTTCATCCTGTTGGCGACAACATCCTTTTGTCTCTGCAGGTACTGCTGGTGTTTCACAAGCATGTCCTGAGAGACAGCAAGACAAGAGGACATGTCCTGTGAGACCAAGACAAGATGACATGTCCTGTGAGAGACACCAAGACAAGATGACATGTCCTGTGAGAGACACCAAGACAAGAGGACATGTCCTGTGAGACACAACAAGACAAGAGGACATGTCCTGTGAGACACCAAGACAAGAGGACATGTCCTGTGAGACAACAAGACAAGAGGACATGTCCTGTGACACACACCAAGACAAGAGGACATGTCCTGTGAGAGACACAACAAGACAAGAGGACATGTCCTGTGAGACACCAAGACAAGAGGACATGTCCTGTGAGACCAAGACAAGAGGACATGTCCTGTGAGACACACAGCAAGACAAGAGGACATGTCCTGTGAGACACCAAGACAAGAGGACATGTCCTGTGAGACACCAAGACAAGAGGACATGTCCTGTGAGACAGCAAGACAAGAGGACATGTCCTGTGAGACAACAAGACAAGAGGACATGTCCTGTGAGACAACAAGACAAGAGGACATGTCCTGTGAGACACACAACAAGACAAGAGGACATGTCCTGTGAGACACACAACAAGACAAGAGGACATGTCCTGTGAGACAGCAAGACAAGAGGACATGTCCTGTGAGACAGCAAGACAAGAGGACATGTCCTGTGAGACAGCAAGACAAGAGGACATGTCCTGTGAGACAGCAAGACAAGAGGACATGTCCTGTGAGACAGCAAGACAAGAGGACATGTCCTGTGACACACAGCAAGACAAGAGGACATGTCCTGTGAGACAACAAGACAAGAGGACATGTCCTGTGAGACAGCAAGACAAGAGGACATGTCCTGTGAGACAACAAAACAAGAGGACATGTCCTGTGAGACAGCAAGACAAGAGGACATGTCCTGTGACACACAGCAAGACAAGAGGACACAGTAGGGGGGTGCAGTAGGTAAAGAAAGGAAAAAGGACAATGCGTCCGGGCAGTTGAAAAGGGACGTCTCTCTGCTTACTGGAGTTTGTCCTTTGAAACCCTGTCTGATCATTCCTCCTCCGGTAGTCTCTCTGGTCTGGTTGAAGACGACACCCTATTAGCCAGAGAAGCCACTAACACAGAGGCTTTTATAGCCCAGTGTCTGATGCCAAGGTATTGTTGTTAGGGGGGGGAGGGGGGGGGGGGCTGGTAGTATGTTGCCCCTCACCCTCCGCCTCCTGTTCTGGTGCCCTGGGAGGCATGTGCCTCGTTCCACTCTCAGAGTATAAATCTAAGCTCTGGAGACAAGTGGCAGGGGGACCAGGCTCTGGCCAGAGACAAGCTAGTGGAGGGGGACCAGGCTCAGGCTAGAGACAAGCTAGTGGACGGGGACGAGGCTCTGGCCAGAGACAAGCTAGTGGAGGGGGACGAGGCTCTGGCCAGAGACAAGCTAGTGGAGGGGGACCAGGCTCTGGCCAGAGACAAGCTAGTGGAGGGGGACCAGGCTCTGGCCAGAGACAAGCTAGTGGAGGGGGACGAGGCTCTGGCCAGAGACAAGCTAGTGGACAGGGACCAGGCTCTGGCCAGAGACAAGCTAGTGGACGGGGACTGTTGTAGGATAATAATAATAATAATAATAATAATAATTCATTGTATTTGTAAAGCGCTTCTCAGGAACCCAAGGTCGCTGACATTAGGAGGGGAAAACAGAGAAAACAAAGAAAGAAAAGGAACATAAAACCACAGGGAAAACAGGGGAAACAGCATGATACACAGAAAACATAAGGCCACAGTAACAAAGATCAAAACAGGTTGGAGGGGGGGGGGTTAAGGTTGGGGAAGGTTGAAGGCTAGGGAGAACAGGTGGGTTTTGATGTGGGATTTGAAGGTGGAGAGTGTGGGGGAGTCTCTGATGGTCTGAGGGAGGGAGTTCCAGAGTCGAGGTGCAGTGCGTGAGAAGGCCCGATCACCAACGTTTTTGAGCTTGGATGACGGGACAGTGAGGGAAGCAGTGGAGGAGGACCGGAGGGAACGGGTGGGGCGGTAAGGAAGAAGGAGATCAGTCAGGTAGGGGGAGGCAGGCTATGGAGGGCTTTGAAGATGAGGAGTAGTGTTTTGAAGTTGATGCGCTTTTTGATCAGGAGCCAGTGGAGAGAGTGGAGGACAGGAGTGATGTGGATGTCAGATGTAAGGATGTCAGACATGTTGTCCTACTTATACTGTGTGTGTGTGTGTGTGTGTGTGTGTGTGTGTGTGTGTGTGTGTGTGTGTGTGTGTGTGTGTGTGTGTGTGTGTGTGTGTGTGTGTGTGTGTGTGTGTGTGTGTGTGTGTGTGTGTGTGTGTGTGTGTGTGTTTGCTCAAGCAGCACATGCATCATGTGTGTGTACATGTGTTTCAGTGGCGGCTGACCAAATTTCTTGGTGAAGCACAAAATTATTATATTATATTATATATTAAATTATATTTTTTAAACATCACCAACGCTGAAACACCCCCATTCCTCCCAGGTGTCAGGCTCCTCATTCGCTTCCATTCATTTTGGGGACCATGTTTAAATATCATATTTCTGAAGTATAAACAAACTATACTGCTGTGACGATTTCAATAAAACAGACCATTCTGAGTCAATGGTACAGCAAAACTGTACATTGGAATATCTAACATGTATTTACCACCTTCCTCTGCACGAGGCCACAGATGGGTTTTATGTAACACAAGGACAATGAATGAATGAATGAATGAATGAATGAATGAATGAATGAATGAATGAATGAATGAATGAATGAATGAAAACTTTATTTAACAGATTGCAGAATGGGTACAATACAGTACGGCTCAATACACAATTGTTAAGGGGATGCAGACCAGAGAAAGACTTTCGTCTTGTTTACATCAGGGTCCCCCATTTTATTATGCCCCCCCCCCCCCCTCCCCGCAGCGATATTAATATTTGATTAGAAACGCAAGCAAGGCGACTCATGTGGTCCTTGGGGGCTACCTGGTGCCCGCGGGAACCGTGTTGGTGTATTACACACGCAAGGCCACAGCGGGCCAATGAATTCATAATCACTGTAAAATATATATATATATTTTAAATGCACTCACCACACAACAGCCAAAGCAGTGACCGATCTCATCTTCCATTGAATATTGCAGCTTCTCCATCGTGACAAGTCCAACTCGAGTCGAGACACATTCTTTTATCCCATGGAAAGTGTAAACAATTGACCACCGCACCACTTCCGGTATTTTGAGCTCATGGGAGGTTCGGGGGGGAAGGCAGCGCATTTTGATTCCCTCGCGCTCTCGTCCCCCCGCCCCCTTCCTCCTCACAAGCTCCATGTAACGCGGAAGTGCAGTGGTCTATGCCATGTCGCGCAGCTCCTCTCTGATTGAGTCTCCTGATCGTTGAGGGCTGTCAATCATTCAACCCGCGTTCGTGAGTAGCATGTGCGCAAAGTTGCACGGGCGGGGCTTAGATGACTCAAATAGCCTATTTTGATTGGATAATAGAATAAAAAGATCAACCCGTGCACTTGAGTGATTGACAGCTCGCATTACTGCAGTTATGTGAGCACTGCAGACCTGATCAGAGAGCTCAGAGAGCTTGGCCATTTTTGAAGAAAAAATAAAATTCACTGGCATTTTTTTACAGAGGAAAACATTTCTAATAAAAAAATAATAATAATAATAATAATAAAAAAAAATATATATATATATGTAAATTACTCGTGAATTTGTGTTTCACGTGTTGTCATGGAATAACCTCCACTGATGTGTTTGTATGACCCGACCTAAATACACAACGTGTGCTTATTTGTAGAGGCACCTGTGACGGGTCACACTCTGGCATCCTGTGACTGTGGCAGGTGAATAGCTACTGTTTTAAACAGTATGTCAAACTGTGGAGAAGAGTCTACTTTAGAGAGAGGGAGAGGGAGAGAGAGAGAGAGAGAGAGAGAGAGAGAGAGAGAGAGAGAGGGAGAGAGGGAGAGAGAGAGAGAGAGAGAGAGAGAGAGAGAGAGAGAGAGAGAGAGTGAATCAGTGACAGCATGTACTCCATTTATAAGTTGTGACCATGACCCTGTGTCAGGCCTTTTCACATGTATACTACAAAGTACACGTGCCACATGCACCAGGACCAGTTGCCCTCATTACTCTACACTGTCAGAGAAGGCAAAATAATTAATGTCCCACACATTAAATCAAAACTTTATCAAATCAAAACGTTATCAAATCAAGCTTTGTTTAAATAGCAACTTTCACACATAGCAACACAATGCACTTACAAACTTACAAATGTATATTTACCAACGTTTTTAGATAGATATCCAAAGAAAGGAACAAGATCAGTGTAAGATCAGAGTAAAAAATATATATAAAGGTAATATATAGTGTATAAATGGCTTCTTATATAAAGGTAATATATAGTGTATCAAATGGCTTCTTATAAAGGTAATATATAGCTTATCAAATGGCTTCTTATATAAAGGTAATATATAGCTTATCAGATGGCTTCTTATATAAAGGTAATATATAGCTTATCAAATGGCTCTACATCAAATTTCTTCTTATATAAAGGTAATATATAGCCTATCAAATGGCTTCTTATATAAAGGTAATATATAGCTTTTCAAATGGCTTCTAGTTCTTATATAAAGGTAATATATAGCCTATCAAATGGCTTCTTACATAAAGGTAATATATAGTGTGTCAAATGGCTTCTTATATAAAGGTAATATATAGTGTATCAAATGGCTTCTTATATAAAGGTAATATATAGCTTATCAAATGGCTTCTTATATAAAGGTAATATATAGTGTGTCAAATGGCTTCTTATATAAAGGTAATATATAGTGTATCAAATGGCTTCTTATATAAAGGTAATATATAGTGTGTCAAATGGCTTCTTATATAAAGGTAATATATAGTGTATCAAATGGCTTCTTATATAAAGGTAATATATAGTGTATCAAATGGCTTCTTATATAAAGGTAATATATAGTGTGTCAAATGGCTTCTTATATAAAGGTAATATATAGTGTATCAAATGGCTGCTTATATAAAGGTAATATATAGCTTATCAAATGGCTTCTTATATAAAGGTAATATATAGTGTATCAAATGGCTTCTTATATAAAGGTAATATATAACTTATCAAATGGCTTCTTATATAAAGGTACTATATAGTGTATGTAGAAAAAAGCAGGAAGCCATTAACACTGAAGAAGGAACACCTGTTCTGAAACATGTCTGTTGTATCCGGCTGCGATTAAAATTGTCGAAACCTGAGAGTGCTGGTCTGGCTTCCTGCTTTTTTCTACTTATATCTTCGGGATTGCAGCACCCAGTGTCAATTATTGTGAGCGCGGTCTAACTTGACTACTATATAGTGTATCAAATGGCTTCTTATATAAAGGTACTATATAGCTCATCAAATGGCCTCTTATATAAAGGTACTATATAGCTTATCAAATGGCTTCTTATATAAAGGTAATGTGTAGCTGTATCAAATGGGTGTGGTTGGTTGTGTATGTACTTGGTCCGCTACATGGTCTGCAAAAGAGAAAAGGTTTCCTTGCAATTCGAAGGGCATTTACTAATAATGAAAATTATGCACTAAAGCCTCATCTAAACAAGGCTGCATGCTGAGCCCCCTCCTCTACTCCCTCTTCACCCACGACTGCACTCCTGTACATGGCACCAACACCATAATTAAGTTTGCAGACGACGCAACGGTGGTGAAATGCTTATTATGTAGGCATGGGTTTCTCAGACATATGCAGAGAAAAGGTTAAACCCATAATAATAATAATAATAATAATAATAATAATAATAATAATAATAATAATAATAATAATAATAATAATAATAATAATAATAATAATAATAATAATAATAATAATAATAATAATAATAATAATAATAATAATAATGATGACAATAATACTAGTAATAATAATAGTACAAATAATAATAATAATAGAACACAAGGTTCACTTACTGTTATTTCCACCTGCTTGGCTGCCAGTTTCTTCATCCTGTTGGCGACAACATCCTTTTGTCTCTGCAGGTACTGCTGGTGTTTCACAAGCATGTCCTGAGAGACAGCAAGACAAGAGGACATGTCCTGTGAGACACACAGCAAGACAAGAGGACATGTCCTGTGAGACCAAGACAAGAGGACATGTCCTGTGAGACCAAGACAAGAGGACATGTCCTGTGAGACCAAGACAAGAGGACATGTCCTGTGAGAGACCAAGACAAGAGGACATGTCCTGTGAGAGACCAAGACAAGAGGACATGTCCTATCAAATGGCTTCTTATATAAAGGTACTATATAGTGTATGTAGAAAAAAGCAGGAAGCCATTAACACTGAAGAAGGAACACCTGTTCTGAAACATGTCTGTTGTATCCGGCTGCGATTAAAATTGTCGAAACCTGAGAGTGCTGGTCCGGCTTCCTGCTTTTTTCTACTTATATCTTCGGGATTGCAGCACCCAGTGTCAATTATTGTGAGCGCGGTCTAACTTGACTACTATATAGTGTATCAAATGGCTTCTTATATAAAGGTACTATATAGCTCATCAAATGGCCTCTTATATAAAGGTACTATATAGCTTATCAAATGGCTTCTTATATAAAGGTAATGTGTAGCTGAGTGTAGTGAGTCGACCTATAGGGAGGAGGGCCTGCACCTGGTGGTGTGGTGTGTCGACAACAACCTGGCCTTCAACACCAAGAAAACCAAGGAGCTCATCGTGGACGAAGGGAACGGCTCAAGTCAAGTCAAGTCAAGAGTTTTATTTGTCACGGCATACAAGTATACAATGAAATGCGGGTGGTCTTGCCCGCAACGATGTGCAATACAGTGGTACAACATATAATAGAATCCAATAAAAACAACATTGTGCAATAAACAGGTAACAGGTAACATGGTGTGACATCTCGGTATCTGTACATAAAAAATATTTACAGAGCATATAGGACATGCTAGGTAGCTTTGGTAGTGCAATACACTGTTACTGTTGTTATACTAATTTAAAGTGGCCTTTCCTTTTGGCCATAAGTGGGTGTGTGCGGCATGAGTGTGTGCCCGCTCATGTTAAAGTGTTAAAGTGGCTGCTAGTGTGTGAGCGTGCACAGCGTGCGTGTCGTGTGTGTGCTTGTGTGTGGATAGTTCAGTATTCTGTGGCACTCAATGTTCATTGTTCAAGGCTCTGATGGCCTGGGGGAAGAAGCTGAGCCTAAGCCTCTCTGTCCTAGTAGCTGGGGTTCGCAGGCGTCTGCCTGACCTCAGCAGCTGGAACAGGCTGTTATTGGGGTGGTGGGGGTCTTTCATTATTCTGCAGGCTCTGGATTTGCACCTCTTGTTGTATAGAACCTGCAGGGGAGGTAGTGCCATACCCGTGGTACGCTCGGCTGAGCGCACCACTCTCTGAACTTCCTTAACTGTCTCAGGTGGTAGAGGCGCTGCTTCGCCTTCTTTACTACTGTGTCTATGTGTGTTGTCCATGTCAGATCCTCTGAGATGTGGACCCCCAGGTACTTAAAGCTGCTCACCCTGTCCACGGTAGCCCCGTTAATCATCAGTGGTGTGTGTGTCTCCTGCTGTCCTCTCCTATAATCCACGATCAGCTCCTTGGTTTTACCAATGTTCAGGAGCAGGCTGTTGTCCTGGCACCAGCGTTCCAGTACCTCAACCTCCTCCCGGTAGGCCTTCTCGTCGTTGTCCGAGATCAGCCCCACCACCACCGTGTCGTCTGCAAACTTCACTATGGAGTTGGAGCTGAACTTGGCCACACAGTCGTGTGTGTATAGTGAGTACAGCAGGGGGCTCAGAACACAGCCCTGGGGGGACCCGATGCTCAGGGTGATGGTATTGGAGGTCTGACCCCCCACCCTGACCGCCTGGGGTCTCTCACTCAGAAAGTCCAGTACCCAGGCGCTCAGGGCGGAGCTCAGACCCAGCCCGATCAGCTTGTCCACCAGTCTGGTGGGGACTATGGTGTTGAACACTGAGCTGTAGTCAATGAACAACAGTCTCACATAGCCCCCCTTCTGACGGTCCAGGTGAGAGAGGGTGCTGTGCAGTACTTGGGAGACCGCATCGTCAGTGGACCTGTTTGGCCTGTATGCAAATTGCATAGGGTCCATATCGCTGGGGAGGGAGGCACAAATGTGATCCTTGACCAGCCTCTCGAAACATTTCATGGCCACAGAGGTGAGTGCCACCGGTCTGTAGTCATTGAGACCTGCTGGGGAGGGTTTCTTTGGTACCGGGATAATGGTAGACATCTTGAAGCAGGCAGGGACCACTGACTCCTTCAGGGATCGATTAAATATGGTGGTGAAAACAGGGGCTAGCTGGTTAGCACAGGACTTGAGTATGCGTCCTGTTATTCCATCTGGGCCAGCCGCCTTCCTGGTGTTCACCTGCATAAATGCTCTTCTCACACTGTGTACCGTCAATGAGAGAGCGTCCCCGCCCCCCCGCGGATGCCCCCCCCCCTCCACAACAGCCGGCGCACCAGTGGCGTCACTAGCCGTTGGGCTAGCAGTGCCACTGTTTGCACCAAACCGCGCGTAGAAGGTGTTGAGCTGGTCCGCAAGGGAGGCGTCGTCGCTCCCCATTGAGGGGGCGCTGACTTTGTAGTCAGTTATAGCCCTCAGTCCTTGCCATAAGCCTCTTGTGTCATTCTGTGCCATTTGTGCCTCCATCTTGTCGGCATACGTCCTCTTAGCAGTTTTAACAGCCTTGCGCAGAGTGTAGACTGTTGTCTTGTACTCTTCCATGTTTCCTGACTCTCTGCCCAGGTTGTAAGCAGTGGTGCAAGAGTTCAGGGCTGCTCTGATAGTACTGTCCACCCATGGTTTCTGGTTTGGGAACACCGTCGCCTTCTTTGTGGGGACAATACTATCAGCCAGCGTTGTTATGAATGACACCACAGCGTCTGTGAACTCGCTGACGTCACTGGTGCTCCTCTCGAACATTCCCCAGTCGGCGACGTCTAGTGCGTCCTGAAGCGTGGCCTCTGATTGGTCGTCCCATTTTTTTACCTCACGTGACACGACGGCGTCACGTGATCTCTGTTTGTACGCGGGGACCAGCAAGATGGCGGCATGATCCGACGTGTTCGTTGCTCCCGCTAATGGTGGGGCCGGTACAGCCTTGTATCCGGCTCTGAACGGGGTGTAGCAGTGGTCGAGTGTATTTCCTCCCCTTGTGGAGCAGACGATGTGCTGAAAGAATGACACCTCTGGTCAATGGTCTCTAACTACACACCCTGAAGACCCCTCCGCTCTACATCCTCTAACTACACACCCTGAAGACCCCTCCGCTCTACATCCTCTAACTACACAACCTGAAGACCCCTCCGCTCTACATCCTCTAACTACACACCCTCAAGACCCCTCCACTCTACATCCTCTAACTACACACCCTGAAGACCCCTCCGCTCTACATCCTCAACTACACACCCTCAAGACCGCTCCACTCTACATCTTCTAACTACACACCCTCAAGACCCCTCCGCTCTACATCCTCTAACTACACACCCTCAAGACCCCTACGCTCTACATCCTCTAACACCCTCAAGACCCCTCCGCTCTACATCCTCTAACTACACACCCTCAAGACCCCTCCGCTCTACATCCTCTAACTACACACCCTCAAGACCCCTCCACTCTACATCCTGTAACTACACACCCTCAAGACCCCTCCGCTCTACATCCTCTAACTACACACCCTGAAGACCCCTCCGCTCTACATCCTCTAACTACACACCCTCAAGACCCCTCCGCTCTACATCCTCTAACTACACACCCTCAAGACCCCTCCGCTCTACATCCTCTAACTACACACCCTCAAGACCCCTCCGCTCTACATCCTCTAAATACACACACTCAAGACCCCTCCACTCTACATCCTCTAACTACACACCCTCAAGACCCCTCCGCTCTACATCCTCTAACTACACACCCTCAAGACCCCTCCGCTCTACATCCTCTAACGACACACCCTCAAGACCCCTCCGCTCTACATCCTCTAACACCCTCAAGACCCCTCCGCTCTACATCCTCTAACGACACACCCTCAAGACCCCTCCGCTCTACATCCTCTAACACCCTCAAGACCCCTCCACTCTACATCTTCTAACTACACACCCTCAAGACCCCTCAGCTCTACATCCTCTAACTACACACCCTCAAGACCCCTCCGCTCTACATCCTCTAACACCCTCAAGACCCCTCCGCTCTACATCCTCTAACGACACACCCTCAAGACCCCTCCGCTCTACATCCTCTAACACCCTCAAGACCCCTCCACTCTACATCTTCTAACTACACACCCTCAAGACCCCTCAGCTCTACATCCTCTAACTACACACCCTCAAGACCCCTACGCTTTACATCTTCTAACTACACACCCTCAAGACCCCTCAGCTCTACATCCTCTAACTACACACCCTCAAGACCCCTACGCTTTACATCTTCTAACTACACACCCTCAAGACCCCTACGCTTTACATCTTCTAACTACACACCCTCAAGACCCCTCCACTCTACATCCTCTAACTACACACCCTCAAGACCCCTCCGCTCTACATCCTCTAACTACACACCCTCAAGACCCCTCCACTCTACATCCTCTAACTACACACCCTCAAGACCCCTCCGCTCTACATCCTCTAACTACACACCCTCAAGACCGCTCCACTCTACATCCTCTAACTACACACCCTCAAGACCCCTCCGCTCTACATCCTCTAACTACACACCCTCAAGACCCCTCCACTCTACATCCTCTAACTACACACCCTCAAGACCCCTCCGCTCTACATCCTCTAACTACACACCCTCAAGACCCCTCCACTCTACATCCTCTAACTACACACCCTCAAGACCCCTCCGCTCTACATCCTCTAACTACACACCCTCAAGACCCCTCCGCTCTACATCCTCTAACTACACACCCTCAAGACCCCTCCACTCTACATCCTCTAACTACACACCCTCAAGACCCCTCCGCTCTACATCCTCTAACTACACACCCTCAAGACCCCTGCACTCTACATCCTCTAACTACACACCCTCAAGACCGCTCCGCTCTACATCCTCTAACTACACACCCTCAAGACCCCTGCACTCTACATCCTCTAACTACACACCCTCAAGACCGCTCCGCTCTACATCCTCTGGCTGCCTCAGACCCACTCCTATACAGCCGAAACCCAATCAATCTTTCGCCGTCAACTAAAAACACACTACTTACTCATAATCATTATACTAGCATGCACTCTTCCTACTATACTAATATTACGTCTTACTCTTTACTACTACTGTACCCAAGGTTCAGCACTGTTTGATGAACATTGTTACTCAGCTGATAGAGTTGTACCCTTCCTGCTGACTTGTCGTACAGAACTTGTAAGTCGCTTTGGATAAAAGCGTTCAGCTAAATGACAAAATGTAAAATGTAAATGTGGAATTCAGGAAGACTAGAGCCAGCACACATGCCCCCGTCCACATCAATGGGATGGAGGTTGAACGTGTCTCCAGCTTCAAATTCCTGGGAGTCCACATCTCAGAGGAACTCTCTTGGTACAGCAACACCTCAGCACTGGTCAAGAAGGCTCACCAGCGCTTCTTCTTCCTGAGGAGACTGAGGAAAGCCAACCTGTCCCCTCAGATTTTGGTGAACTTTACCGGTGTGCCATAGAAAGTATACTCACCAACTGCATCATAGTCTGGTATGGCAATTGCACTGCCTCTGACCGGAAAGCACAGCAGAGGGTGGTGAAAACCATCTAACGCATCACCGGTACATCACTCCCTACTATTGAGTCTATCCATCACATACGGCGCCTGATGATGAAGGCACGCTGCATTGTCAAGGACACCTCTCATCCCAAATCATGGACTGTTTCCCTTTCTCCTCTCTGGGAGGCGCTACAGGAACCTCCACTCCAAGTCAGGAAGACTCAGGAACAGCCTCTTTCCCTCAGCTGTCATCTCTCTGAGCTCGCTCGGTGCCCCCCACCATATAAACTCTGACCTCTGACTCCATTGCCTACACCCTAGGCTCCGTTACCCATACTGTACGACTGTGAACTCTGTTGCCTATACTCAATTTATACCGACTGCTTTTCACTGCCCTACACTGTAATCATAGTAATCATAATAATCTTAACTACCCACGCCATAGTATAGTCTACCCATATATTCTGTATGATAGCATGTACAACAGTGCTGTATACACAGCATCTTTATATTTACATTTATATTATTATATTTACTGCATATAATAATAAAATAATAATAATTAATTACATTTATATAGCTTTTTTCTAGACACTTTTCTCCCCACAATGTAGGGTGGAAATTGCCTCCTTCACCACCACTGGTAGCACCCAACCTTGGGCTACGCAGGCTCAATGGCTGCCATACACTGGCACCAGGCACACATCACACTACTACACAATGGCTGAACGGCTCAGGAGACAGGGATTGATATCAGCCAATTACAGGGAAGGGATGATTAGGTGGCCTTGATGTCAGAGACCTGATTGGAAATTTGGCCAGGAACGTCGGGGAACCCCCTACTCTTTGTGATAGGAGTCCAGATTGGTAATTGGTGGATTAAGTACAACTAATATATAGAATAGTGCTCTAGTAAAAGTAATTATTGCATTGGGGCAACAGCGGCTCAGGAGGTAGAGCAGTCGTCTGGTAATCGGAAGGTTCCTGGTTCGATTCACGCTCCTCCTGGGCAGCATGTCGAAGTGTCCTTGAGCAAGACACTTAACCCCTAACTGCTCCCGATGGAGCAAGTTGGCACCTTGCACAGTCGCCTCTGCCGTCGGTGTGTGAATTTGTGAGTGAATGGGTGAATGTGAGGAACCGAATTGTATGAATTGCTTTGGATAAAAGCGCTATATAAATGCACCATTTACCATTAAAACCTTTTTCTGCAAAGTAACTAGTAACTTCTGGGTTCCAATAAATGTAGTGGAGTAAAATTACTAGGTTCCTCTAAAATGGAAATACTTAACTTTAGTACTGAAGTAAAAGCACTTGGTTACTATCCACCCCTGCCAGTGGTACAGGAACCTGAAGGACCCTTGGTATTTTGTAGTACAGCATTTGACCACAAGATGGCAGCCTTTCACAATAAAGCCTATGCTATAAACCCTAATGCTGTGTCTGTTTCATTTGTTTATGTGGAATTGTAAGAGTTCTCAATTATTACTCAGTTTGTTAAACTATATTCAACGTAGCAAATATGGCTCGATGAGAAATTTACATTTAAATTCCATGTGGACAACCTTGCCTACCACGATCACAACACCAGAGGGAGCTCCACAAATCATGTTAAACCCAGATTCGGCTCAAACAAGGGACTAAACACGTTTCGCAATTATGCCACATCAATGTGGAACGCCCTACCCAAAGCTGTAAAGGAATGTGAATCACTACCCACTTTCAAAAACACTCTCAAAAAACACCTACGGGAGACTGCAATTCGAAACTGGCCCCTGTAAATGTCCTAACACAACCCCCTCCAATGTACAGTAAATTACCAAGTATGGTCTTGTCAATATTCCAATGTACAGTTTTGTTTGTACAGTTGTACAGTGTACAGTGTCCCCCACCCACCCCTCCTACCCAACCCCCCCACCCCCCCCCCCCCCCCCCCCCCACTCCTACCCCCCCCCCCCCCCCCCCCCACCTACCCAATCCAATGTACAGTTTCTACGGCAAATGTATATACTTTTTTTTCTGGGCTCTCTTTGTATCACAAACAGTACTGTATTTACAAATATGGTATGTCATAAATATATAGATGTAGCAGTACTGTCTATCTGTATGTCATGTATGTCATATATGTTACGATGAATTGAAAATGGGGGACCCTGATGTAAACAAGACGAAAGTCTTTCTCTGGTCTGCATCCCCTTAACAATTGTATGTATTGAGCTGTACTGTACTGTACGGTACCCATTCTGCAATCTGTTAATAAAGTTTTCAATCAATCAATCAATCAATCAAGTTGCGAGAGAAAATTGGCTTCCTATGCAGAAACAGAACCAGCTTTCCTTTGATTAGTAGGAAGAGAGTTGTTGAAGCAGTTTTCTTATCAGTCCTGGACTATGGTGATGTAATTTATAGGCATGCTGCGACCTCAACTCTTAAATCCTTGGAGTCTGTATATCACTCTGCCCTCAGATTCATCACTAATAATGATAGATACGACACTCATCACTGTGTCCTTTATGAGAAGGTTGGTTGGTCCGACTCCTCACTGATGGAGACGTGAAACAAACACTGGTATTAGTTAATTTACAAGGCCCTTATTGGTCAGCTACCTCCTTATACTACATCATTATTGGTAAGCTACCTCCTTATACTACATCATTATTGGTAAGCTACCTCCTTATACTACATCATTATTGGTAAGCTGCCTCCTTATTCTACATCATTACTGGTAAACTACCTCCTTATTCTACATCATTATTGGTAAGCTACCTCCTTATACTACATCATTATTGGTAAGCTACCTCCTTATACTACATCATTATTGGTAAGATACCTCCTTATTCTACATCATTATTGGTAAGCTGCCTCCTTATACTACATCATTATTGGTAAACTACCTCCTTATTCTACATCATTATTGGTAAGCTACCTCCTTATACTACATCATTATTGGTAAGCTACCTCCTTATACTACATCATTATTCGAATGGAATTTTGGAACCTATGGAACCCGTTCTAGTGACTGGCTGGTCCCCTGAGTTTGCCCAGAACGGGGTAAATCGACATTTTGCTATGATGCCCCTCAGTCCTTAAAACCTTGAGATTCTCCCCTCTGTTGCAGAGTTTAAAACCTTGATCTCCAACCTTTGTAAATCATGTTTTAATTGATTGTTATCCTTACTTGTCTAAGTACTTGTAAGTACTTACTTGTATGCTGTGTGATTTTTTATTCTATTTATTTGTGGGCTTTCTGTATTTTTCACCCATCCCAATTTAGTCGTTATGCCAATTCTCGTTAAGCCGGAGGTACCGCTGACAGTGGGATTCGATCCCAGAGTCTCTGCAATGGTAGGCGAGTGCTTAGTCCACTGCGCTACCCAGCCGCCCCATGCTGTATGATTTTAGGCTTTTTTCTTGCTTAAAAAAATTTATGTTTGGCTTAACTCTGTATGTACATTCAACATGACTGTAATTGAGGGAAACCTCAGTTGCCTTTCGAGTTTAAATAATGGTTTGAAATTCTTTAATGTAATGTATGTAATGTGTTATGCCCCACGTTGAACAGACAGGGTGTGAAGTTGAGTGAGGTTCAGGTGAGAGTTGAGGTAGGGTGGGTCTATGAGGTTCAGGTGAGGGTTGAGGTAGGGTGGGTCTATGAGGTTCGGGTGAGGGTTGAGGTAGGGTGGGTCTATGAGGTTCGGGTGAGGGTTGAGGTAGGGTGGGTCTATGAGGTTCAGGTGAGAGGTATCCGGTCTTACAGCTGCTAAAAAGCTGATAGCTTCACGATGGATTCAACCGGATTCTTACCTATCTCGATGTGATTTATCTAGAGATATCTACAGCAAGAATTTTAGGTATCAGTGAAACTAACATTGCAATTTGGTTAGAAGTGGTGGAGAGAATAAAAGCTAGCATATGAATTGTAGTTCCTGGTTAGAAACAAATGAAAATGGATGGATTATCCAAGTGGGGGTCCGGGGGGGGAGAGCGAGCAAGAGCATATGTATGTATTGGATTGGATTGCAAGTATTAGGTATATATATCCCGTAAACTACATTTATATTGATTTGAAATGTATAATCCTGTGATTTACTTAGGATATTTACTGTTAATGCTATATAATTTATGTTATGTAAAAAAAAAAAAAAAAAAATGCCTTTCAACTCATTGACTGAGAGATGGTTACTGAAAATCACCCATATCAGTCAAATGAATAACATCAGTACTTCTCACATACAGACTAGAAGGTCTTTACTCTGGGGACACTGGTCTTAAAAGTATAATTTGTTTAAAAAAATTGCGTGAACAAAGAAATGTAATAAGTGAGAACGCTTTGAGAAAGGTTTATTTACACAATAAGAGAACATACTGTACAATGCAATGTCAATATAGAAGAAGAAAATCTGTGTCTCCAGATCAGTTTGTCCGTTCCCACTTGGTGGGTGTATTTCTGGGGACAGGAGACATGGTCCATGGGACTTGGATAGTGGTTACTCAGTAACATTTCTCTAGAACAGCGGTTCTCAAACTACGGGTTGCGACCCAAAGTGGGGTCATGGGTAGGTGACAGTGGCAAAAAAAAAAAAAGTGTATTGATAACATAGTGCTGTCATTTCATTTTCTAATAAATATGCATGACCAAGTTCAACGTGTGCTTTTATTTTGATATTCCTTATTTCCACGTTGAAATTACGCAATATATTATATGTGGGGTTGCCAAAAAAACTAAATAAAATGGGGTTGTGGTATAAAAAGGTTTGAGAACCCCTGCTCTAGAAGGACGTTACTAGAAAAACATACCCAGCAACTTATCTGGCGGTACCCAGGTGGGGTATCTCCTGGGCCTTTCTGTGTGAAGTTTGCACGTTCTCCACGTGCTCGCAAGGGTTTCCCCTCCCAATAAGATAAACCCAATGGAAAAACATGCAGAACAGATCACTAACAGTCGCCTCCCTGATGAAGACGGACAGGAGCACTTGGATTGGTCCCCGGGCATGGCCCACGCCGCAGCCCATGTCTGCTCCCGGCTGCCCTTGGGGGGAAGGACGACGGGATGGGAAAAGTGCAGAGACATTTCATTGGCGACTCAGTGCATGTGTGTGTTCGCCCATCTCGCATGTGTTTTAATCGGCATGACAATTAAAAACGTCTTCTTTATCTGTGTGTGTTCCTATGTGTCGCCCATCTCGCATTTGTGTTAATCTGCATGACAATTAAAGACTTCTTCTTCTTTATCTCAAGCTTTCTCAAAAGTCGGCTCCCAACTAACATTACTAGCAAAGAGCCTGGTGAGGAGGACAATGCTAACATGATGCTATCACGATGCTAACATGAGGTTCCACCAAATGTTTTTTTTTTTTATCTGAAAAAGCTGATTAAAGTCATGCGTCACGTGGAAGCATCCTGTGGGGTTGTTATGGTTTAGGAAAAGCCTTGGTCTCTTGGAGCCAGTCGCTGAACCACCTCTCCATAGCCTTCCTGCTGTCCAGGCTGCCCATGTTGACTGTGGGGATGATCTTCAGGGGCCGAAGCCACTGGACGAAGCGCTTCAACTCCAGGAAGCTGCTGTGTTCACTGTAGGGGATTCCTGTCAGCAGAGAAGAGGTAGTGGATGGTAGTGAGCGATAACTCAATGTCAGCAGAGAAGAGGTAGTGGATGGTAGTGAGCGATAACTCAATGTCAGCAGAGAAGAGGTAGTGGATGGTAGTGAGCGATAACTCAATGTCAGCAGATAGTGGATGGTAGTGAGCCATAACTCAATGTCAGCAGAGAAGAGGTAGTGGATGGTAGTGAGCGATAACTCAATGTCAGCAGAGAAGAGGTAGTGGATGGTAGTGAGCGATAACTCAATGTCAGCAGAGAAGAGGTAGTGGATGGTAGTGAGCGATAACTCAATGTCAGCAGAGAAGAGGTAGTGGATGGTAGTGAGCGATAACTCAATGTCAGCAGAGAAGAGGTAGTGGATGGTAGTGAGCGATAACTCAATGTCAACAGAGAGTAGTGGTAGTGAAGTTATTTATATTTCACTGTGAGTCCTGGCTTTAGGCAGAATCATGAACAGTGGTTTAAGAGAAGTTATTTATATTTTACTGTTGAGTCCTGGCTTTAGACAGAATCACAAACAGTGGTTTAAGATAAGTTATTTATATTTTCATTCTGCGCACTAGTTAGATGACTAGTTGCGCATGACTTGAACGTCTGCCATTTTCACTGCAAAGACGGCATATAAGTAACGACACGATGTGTCGGTCATGAATATGCAAACCGATGAAATTTCATGGTCGACGTCAGCGATGACGTTGACTCATCGTTGCAGCCCTATGCAGGTGTATAAGTAGATAGACGTATATAGAAGTGAGTAGGGTGGGTGATTTGAAATCTTTATTTCTAACATGTAAATACAAACAATATAAAACAAAAACAAATCATTGATCTCTAGCAATGAAATGAAAAAATAAAAACATAACATAACTCAATTTACATGTTCGAAAAGGAGTAGGAAGAAGTATACACTTATTTAATCCTACCTTTTTTCCACTACTCAAATGAATGTACTAATTTAATACCTTACAAAACAAATATAATATATATATATGCAAAACAAAAAAATTATATATGTAAAACATGAAAGAAATTAAATACAAATGTAAACACCCGTGAATGTCAAATCCCTTCCTCATCCCTGTACCTTGTGAAAATTATTTCTTTATAATTCAGTTTGAATTGTCTCATGTTTGGCCATTGGACTGGCTTGATAATTCAAGCCAGTCTTTCAGTCTCTCTCTGTGATAAGGCCATAATAAATACCAGGCATGCTAGTGTTGAGTGTTGCTACTCAGTCCATAGGAGCAGCCTTTACTTCAGAGATAACACTGAGTCATCGACATACCATCATACCATACCATATAAACAGTCCTACACTATATAAAGTACTACTGTACACAGTGTAATATGTTATTTATGAGAGCATGGCATTAGTACTGTACACAGTGTAATATGTTATTTATGAGAGCATGGCATTAGTACTGTACACAGTGTAATATGTTATTTATAAGAGCATGGAATTAGTACTGTACACAGTGTATTATGCTATTTATGAGAGCATGTCAGGGCATTATACTGTACAGTTAGTAAGACACCATACACCTACAGTAAGACAAAAGAGAAATCACTGGTAATGGCATGAGTCAGAATCATGGTTTTATACGAGAGGTATAAACAAGCTCCATTAACGTGCTATTAGTTTAGTGTCTAACTAAGGAGGAGCTGAGTATCTAGTATGGATCGTGCTGAGAAGGGACTCTACCTTGTAACCATCTTAGTTGTTTTTTTATTGTTTATTCGTATTCATTGTGTCTATATGTATGAAATTGCTGATAAACTGCGTCTTGTTTTGTCAGCTCATCGTCGCTGTAAATGAGGGTAACCTCAGTGAAATAAAGCAGTAGAATATTTAATTATTATTAACTAACCCTAACCCTTTGATATACAGTATAATATTTAATTATATAAACTAACCCTAACCCTTTGATATACAGTTGAATATTTAATTATTATTAACTAACCATAACCCTTTGATATACAGTAGAATATTTTATTATTATAAACTAACCCTAACCCTTTGATATACAGTAGAATATTTAATTATTATAAACTAACCATAACCCTTTGATATACAGTAGACTATTAAATTATATAAACTAACCCTAACCCTTTGATATACAGTAGAATATTTAATTATTATAAACTAACCATAACCCTATGATATACAGTAGAATATAAAATTATTATAAACTAACCCTAACCCTTTGATATACAGTAGAATATTTAATTATTATAAACTAACCCTAACCCTTTGATATACAGTAGACTATTTAATTATTATGAACTAACCCTAACCCTTTGATATACAGTAGAATATTAAATTATTATAAACTAACCCTAACCCATTGATATACAGTAGAATATTTAATTATTATTAACTAACCCTAACCCTTTGATATACAGTAGAAGCCAGATGGGACAGGTAGCCACCAGGTTGAACTTCCAGTAATAACACACCAAATTATTAAATTTGTACTGATATATTTCTCAAAACATAGCAACTGAAAGGCCTCTACTCTGATGTGTGTGCCTGTTTCATTATTGAGACTCAAATACGGTTAGTGTAACACTGTAACAGGGGTCAAAGGTCAGTTTATACCATATATGGTGATGTTGCCGCATGTCCGAGGCCGGGTGTCCTCCAGTGCTTCCAGCTGCGGGCTGAAGGTCCAGCCGGTTGGCTTGAAGGCCACCAGCTGCTCATACTGTCCAGAGAGCCTGCTCAGGTAGGCCTGCAGATTCTAGAAACACCACAAACCACACACCAGTCAAGTACTGCAGTTTGGGTTAAACTCCTCATTTAGGGCGGCCGGGTAGCGCAGCGGACTAAGCGTCTGTCTACCACCACAGAGTCAGTGGGATCGAATCCAGCTGTGGTGCTTCCGGGTTGGCCGACCGTCCATACCAACACAATTGGCAGTGTTAGCGGGTGGGAAACCCGGCGAGGGTGGGTCCTGGTCGTTGTAAACAGCGACTCCTACAGTTCGCTCGGGGCGCCTGCACAGCAAGGGAAGGATCTAGGAGAGGTAGTGTGACCTTCCACACGTACACTCTCCCAGTGAGAGTCCGCGCTGCCAGGTGAAAAGAAGCGGTGGGCTGGCTACACATGTGTCGTAGGAAGCATGTGATAGTCTCCGCCCTCCCAGACCGACGGTAGGGGATAGAGTGCGCAACGACCAGGAAGGGGATTGGGAATTGGCATAACGAAAAACGGAAAAAGAAGGGGGGAAAAGATAATAAAAAAATTTACATTTAAAAAAACTCCTCATTTAATAAACTCCTCATTTAAGATGCAGTTTGTCAGATATTTGTAAATCCTGTATTTATGCAACGGTAGCATGAATGGAAGAGGTGCCAAATAAATCTCCCTTATTTTAGTCGTGACTGATTATAATACTGATAATACTGATCTTGTAGGCTACGCTCCTCTGACCTGCACACACCACGACTCAAGGGCTGCACATTGCAACAAGCTTTTTGGTGTGACATCACATAATGTAGATGCCTGGGTCTGTCTGCACAGTCATGCTTCTAGATGCCTGGGTCTGTCTGCACAGTCATGCTTCTAGATGCCTGGGTCTGTCTGCACAGTCATGCTTCTAGATGCCTGGGTCTGTCTGCACAGTCATGATTCTAGATGCCCTGGAGCTGCATCATGGGTAATACAGTACGTGGACCTGCACCTACCTTGAAGGTGAGCTGCATCATGGGTAATACAGTACATGGACCTGTACCTACCTTGAAGGTGAGCTGCATCATGGGTAATACAGTACGTGGACCTGCACCTACCTTGAAGTTGAGCTGCATCATGGGTAATACAGTACGTGGACCTGCACCTACCTTGAAGTTGAGCTGCATCATGGGTAATACAGTACATGGACCTGTACCTACCTTGAAGGTGAGCTGCATCATGGGTAATACAGTACGTGGACCTGCACCTACCTTGAAGGTGAGCTGCATCATGGGTAATACAGTACGTGGACCTGCACTTACCTTGAAGGTGAGCTGCATCATGGGTAGTACGTGGACCTGCACCTACCTTGAAGGTGTGCTGCATCATGGGTAGTACGTGGACCTGCACCTACCTTGAAGGTGAGCTGCATCATGGGTAGTACGTGGACCTGCACCTACCTTGAAGGTGAGCTGCATCATGGGTAGTATGTGGACCTGCACCTACCTTGAAGTTGAGCTGCATCATGGGTAATACAGTACATGGACCTGTACCTACCTTGAAGGTGAGCTGCATCATGGGTAATACAGTACATGGACCTGTACCTACCTTGAAGGTGAGCTGCATCATGGGTAGTACGTGGACCTGTACCTACCTTGAAGTTGAGCTGCATCATGGGTAGTACGTGGACCTGCGCTGCCCTCAGGTCTGTGGTGATGAGCTGTTTGATGCGCTGTGACTCCAGGCAACACATGATGTTGTATTTGTCCTTCGACAGGCACACTTTAGACCCCAGGACCTCCGCCAGCGCTGGAAACAAACAGACAGAAAGAGGAGCTGAAGGTGGAGGTGGAGGTGAAGGTGAGAGGCATCTAGAAGCATGACTCATGGCTCCCCGTCTCAATTATAAAATCCTGCTGCTCACCCATAACTGCATAAACGGACACGTACCACGTACAAGTTTTATGAGATTTCGACGTCCATCGAAAGCCACCCTCATTTATCAATGGTGCGTACGCACAGATATGTGCGTAACCCGTGCGTACGATCATTTCTAAGCAAAGTGTGGGACTTATCAATTTGAACGTGTGCTTGACTTTGTGCGTATATACAGCTCGGACCATGCGTACCTGGCGCCCAGCGGTAGAATATGGAGACTGCTGACGCGGAAATAAGCTTTTGTGCATTAGTTTGACTGACGTGTTCGGTATGACCCCCCGTATTTCATTATAGTTAATTGTAAAATAGTGACAGTAGTGTAATTATTGTCAAACCCCTATAAATAGCATTTGGAATAGGTCTTTCTTTCCGAATTAATGCAGCATGGTTTATATATAGCGTTATCGGAATACTACGGGGTGTACTGACTGCGCTCCGCGTAACTCAACTCATTATTATTTTGTGCATAGATTGCGGAAATATGGGAACGTTTTGATTATATTTAAAAGGCTTTGCAACTTACAACTTCGAAATTCCACTTATTTCGTTTTACAATGTCAAAGCCTTTTAAATATAATCAAAACGTTCCCGTATTTCTGCAATCTATGCGCAAAATAATAACGAGTTGAGTTCTAACAAAGAACGTATTACATGCTGGGTAGGCTGATAGAGTAAACTGTAAATAAAATAGCCTATAACATTATAAAGGATATGGGCTATAGCAGGGGTTCCCAACCTTTATTCCCCAGAGCCCCACGATTCCTTGGAGACATATAGGAATATGATATGATATAAGGTATACTGGTCCGTCCGCGAGGAGATAGCCCACAGCGCATAGCCATTAAATGCCATTTGAGAATATAGGCTATTAAGGCAAAACGATCGGCCTATCGCCTATACATATTATTTAATGTTTTCATAAGCGTAAAGATACAACAGCTAGATTAACGATCAAGTTTACTGTATGCAGGCTTCGCAGGGCTGTGCCATGTGCTATTATATATGCGCAAGTTACTGTTGCATAATGTAGGCTATCGCTGCTATTATATCTAATTTATATAGGCTACCTAATACCGACAACAAAATAGATTGTATGCCTCTACAAATCATATTATACCCGGTAGCCAATCGAACGAAACGAATAAAGGCATTCATATTCCAGCATTGGTTATAATGACACACCAACGCCAAACAGTGGTTAACGGTCTTTATAAGTATTTTGAGCTGTCCAGGCAGAATTGCAGCAATGGTCTTAGGGAGTCGTTGATATCTGACATCACCGTGTACAAGTCCGTCAGCCTGTCGCGTATTTATCCCATAACACGCGTTGTGTCTTCTTGGTTCGACAGCGCGTTAAATTAGTTGCTTAGACCTCCGTGAACAATCTCGCTCTCAGTGAAGTTTCTCAGAGTTCGCTCGGGTTAGTCCATTATTTCACATCCCATGGGGGTGTTTCATTACCATAATATGGATAATCATGCACGAGCATTGACGGTAAGAACAAATGGTATTTATCAACACGGAGTGTGCGTACGACCCGTGTACGCACGTGTGATAAATCCCGATTTTTCTGTACGTACACACATTCTAAATTCTGTGCTTAAGAACAAAAATAGAACACTTTCTAAGAATTGTTGATAAATGAGGGCCCAGGGTCTCCTCTTTCTTAGGACTACAACTATTTCATAAGTGCTTCTTATTCTCGCATCTAAATCGTCCGTTTTCCGGTGCAAACACTTAAAAAATTTAAATCATTGGTAAACAAACGTAGTGCTGAAAATATACACTTTGACTGCTGACCCTGTTTTGATAGGGTTAGTGTCTTTACTCTTGGCTACATTTGAAAAAGAAAAGCAACATTACTTAACACTTTCAGTGTTATGGTTTGTAACCGACCCCAATCGCACAACACAAGACAGGTATGAGAGTAAGCCAAAACAGGGCATTTATTGAATACAAACAAAAAGCGGCACTGTCCCTTTAAGGGAGAACACAAAAACACTGGAACAAAGAAATAGGGAAAAATGTGGCACTGTGCCTTTAAGAGGCGAGCAGGCTAAGGGGAAGGCTAAGGGACAGGGCCAGGGCAAAAGGACAGGGCAGGAACAGGGGCACTGGAGAGGGGAACAGGGACAGAGGCCCGGGGAGGCGGGCTGGAGACAGGGACAGAGAAAACAGGGTTAAGGCCTTGGACAGGGCGAGGGCCAGAGCTGCTTACAGGGATGGTAGGGTTCAGACGACGGAGGCCTGGCAAGGAGATCCTCCTTGGAAGCGAAGAGACGCATCCTCCCGTAGAGGATTAGGAAGCGATGCGCGTCTGGAGTGGGGCGCGTCGGCTTGAAGAGCGCGCCAGCTCGGAGAGCGCGCCGGCTCGGAGAGACGCATCCTCCCGTAGAGGATTAGGAAGCGATGCGCGTCTGGAGTAGTAGCGCGCCGGCTAGACGTCTGGAGTGGGGCGCGTCGGCTTGAAGAGCGCGCATCCCCCCGTAGGATAGGGAGCGATGTGCGCCGGCTTGGAGAGCGCGCCGGCTCGGGGTCTGGAGTGGGGCGCGTCTGGCTTGAAGAGCGCGCATCCCCCCGTAGGATAGGGAGCGATGTGCGCCGGCTTGGAGAGTGCGCCGGCTCGGGGTCTGGAGTGGGGCGCGTCGGCTTGAAGAGCGCGCCGGCTCGGAGAGCGCGCCGGCTCGGAGAGACGCATCCTCCCGTAGAGGATTAGGAAGCGATGCGCGTCTGGAGTAGTAGCGCGCCGGCTAGACGTCTGGAGTGGGGCGCGTCGGCTTGAAGAGCGCGCATCCCCCCGTAGGATAGGGAGCGATGTGCGCCGGCTTGGAGAGCGCGCCGGCTCGGGGTCTGGAGTTGGGCGCGTCTGGCTTGAAGAGCGCGCATCCCCCCGTAGGATAGGGAGCGATGTGCGCCGGCTTGGAGAGCGCGCCGGCTCGGGGTCTGGAGTGGGGCGCGTCGGCTTGAAGAGCGCGCCGGCTTGAAGAGCGCGCCGGCTCGGAGAGCGCGCCGGCTCGGAGAGCGCGCCGGCTCGGAGAGCGCGCCGGCTCGGAGAGCGCGCCGGCTCGGAGAGACGCATCCTCCCGTAGAGGATTAGGAAGCGATGCGCGTCTGGAGTAGTAGCGCGCCGGCTAGACGTCTGGAGTGGGACACTGGAAAACCTCCCGCAGAGAATTAGAGAGCGCACCGGCTGTGTCCCACTCCAGGCAAACGGCGACAGGTGGCGATGGCTGGCACCTCGTCTCACGCCGGACAAGAACCAGCATACAGATACAGATAAGATACGGATAAGAAACTGTTACAGATAAGAACGACCCGACCAGGACTGGAGGGGAAGTCCAGGTATTTAAAGCCCTCTGGGGCGCTAATCATAACTTATCACAGCTGTGAAAAGTAGTCCAAGGGTGTGGGCTGTTGAGGTGAGCAGAGGAGAGGAAAACAACGCGAGGGTGGGGGCTGGTAAGGTGAGGAGACAGGGAATTAAAGGTCCAGGGAACAGGCGAACCTCACAGTACCCCCCCCTCCACGGGAGCCACCGGGCGACCCAAAAATACAGACAGAGGGGCAGGGGACATGACAAGGCAACAAACAAAAAAATTGGGCCATGCTAGCAGGGGAAGCTACACCAAAAGTGGGGCTAGCAGAGGGACAGGGAAGCTGCCAGGGCACTGCTAGCTACAGGGCCTATGCTAGCTGTACAGCTACATTAACATAGAGGCTGCGCTAGCTGCCGGAGCTAGGCTAGCAGACAGGGCTGGACCAGCATGAGAGAACAAGCTAGCTGGAAGGACAGTCCTAGCTGTGGGGAACTGACCTTGCTAGCTGAAGGGGCAGTCCTAGCAGTGGGGAAACTGACCTTGCTAGCTGAAGGGGCAGTCCTAGCAGTGGGGAAACTGACCTTGCTAGCTGAAGGGGCAGTCCTAGCAGTGGGAAAGCTACACAAAAGTGGAGGCCATGCAGAGGGACCAGGTTAGCTGCCTGGGCATGGCTAGCTACAGGGCCTATGCTAGCTGCAAGGCTGCATTAACATAGAGGCTGTGCTAGCAGCCGGGGCTAAGCTAGCAGACTGGGGCCATGCCGGTAGTAGAGGCCTGGCAAGCTGCAGGGGAGCTAACGAGGCCAACAGGGGAGCTAACAAGGAAGCTAACAGGGGAGCTAACAAAGGCTAACAGGGGAGCTAACAGGGGAGACTAACAGGCTAACAGGGGAGCTAACAGGGAAGCTAACAGGGGAGCTAGAGTGGGTTAGAGGGAACTAAAAAGGGCAAACTCAACATACACTGTCTGTGCTGGCTGGGGTCGTAGATTGGTCGGGTCGTACTGTTAAGGTTTGTAACCGACCCCAATCGCACAACACAAGACAGGTATGAGAGTAAGCCAAAACAAGGCATTTATTGAATACAAACAAAAAGCGGCACTGTCCCTTTAAGGGAGAACACAAAAACACTGGAACAAAGAAATAGGGAAAAATGTGGCACTGTGCCTTTAAGAGGCGAGCAGGCTAAGGGGAAGGCTAAGGGACAGGGCCAGGGCAAAAGGACAGGGCAGGAACAGGGGCACTGGAGAGGGGAACAGGGACAGAGGCCCGGGGAGGCGGGCTGGAGACAGGGACAGAGAAAACAGGGTTAAGGCCTTGGACAGGGCGAGGGCCAGAGCTGCTTACAGGGATGGCAGGGTTCAGACGACGGAGGCCTGGCAAGGAGATCCTCCTTGGAAGCGAAGAGACGCATCCTCCCGTAGAGGATTAGGAAGCGATGCGCGTCTGGAGTGGGGCGCGTCGGCTTGAAGAGCGCGCCGGCTCGGAGAGACGCATCCTCCCGTAGAGGATTAGGAAGCGATGCGCGTCTGGAGTAGTAGCGCGCCGGCTAGACGTCTGGAGTGGGGCGCGTCGGCTTGAAGAGCGCGCATCCCCCCGTAGGATAGGGAGCGATGTGCGCCGGCTTGGAGAGCGCGCCGGCTCGGGGTCTGGAGTGGGGCGCGTCTGGCTTGAAGAGCGCGCATCCCCCCGTAGGATAGGGAGCGATGTGCGCCGGCTTGGAGAGCGCGCCGGCTCGGGGTCTGGAGTGGGGCGCGTCGGCTTGAAGAGCGTGCCGGCTCGGAGAGCGCGCCGGCTCGGAGAGACGCATCCTCCCGTAGAGGATTAGGAAGCGATGCGCGTCTGGAGTAGTAGCGCGCTGGCTAGACGTCTGGAGTGGGACACTGGAAAACCTCCCGCAGAGAATTAGAGAGCGCACCGGCTGTGTCCCACTCCAGGCAAACGGCGACAGGTGGCGATGGCTGGCACCTCGTCTCACGCCGGACAAGAACCAGCATACAGATACAGATAAGATACGGATACGGATAAGAAACTGTTACAGATAAGAACGACCCGACCAGGACTGGAGGGGAAGTCCAGGTATTTAAAGCCCTCTGGGGCGCTAATCATAACTTATCACAGCTGTGAAAAGTAGTCCAAGGGTGTGGGCTGTTGAGGTGAGCAGAGGAGAGGAAAACAACGCGAGGGTGGGGGCTGGTAAGGTGAGGAGACAGGGAATTAAAGGTCCAGGGAACAGGCGAACCTCACAGTACCCCCCCCTCCACGGGAGCCACCGGGCGACCCAAAAATACAGACAGAGGGGCAGGGGACATGACAAGGCAACAAACAAAAAAATTGGGCCATGCTAGCAGGGGAAGCTACACCAAAAGTGGGGCTAGCAGAGGGACAGGGAAGCTGCCAGGGCACTGCTAGCTACAGGGCCTATGCTAGCTGTACAGCTACATTAACATAGAGGCTGCGCTAGCTGCCGGAGCTAGGCTAGCAGACAGGGCTGGACCAGCATGAGAGAACAAGCTAGCTGGAAGGACAGTCCTAGCTGTGGGGAACTGACCTTGCTAGCTGAAGGGGCAGTCCTAGCAGTGGGGAAACTGACCTTGCTAGCTGAAGGGGCAGTCCTAGCAGTGGGGAAACTGACCTTGCTAGCTGAAGGGGCAGTCCTAGCAGTGGGAAAGCTACACAAAAAGTGGAGGCCATGCAGAGGGACCGGGTTAGCTGCCTGGGCATGGCTAGCTACAGGGCCTATGCTAGCTGCAAGGCTGCATTAACATAGAGGCTGTGCTAGCAGCCGGGGCTAAGCTAGCAGACTGGGGCCATGCCGGTAGTAGAGGCCTGGCAAGCTGCAGGGGAGCTAACGAGGCCAACAGGGGAGCTAACAAGGAAGCTAACAGGGGAGCTAACAAAGGCTAACAGGGGAGCTAACAGGGGAGACTAACAGGCTAACAGGGGAGCTAACAGGGAAGCTAACAGGGGAGCTAGAGTGGGTTAGAGGGAACTAAAAAGGGCAAACTCAACATACACTGTCTGTGCTGGCTGGGGTCGTAGATTGGTCGGGTCGTACTGTTAAGGTTTGTAACCGACCCCAATCGCACAACACAAGACAGGTATGAGAGTAAGCCAAAACAAGGCATTTATTGAATACAAACAAAAAGCGGCACTGTCCCTTTAAGGGAGAACACAAAAACACTGGAACAAAGAAATAGGGAAAAATGTGGCACTGTGCCTTTAAGAGGCGAGCAGGCTAAGGGGAAGGCTAAGGGACAGGGCCAGGGCAAAAGGACAGGGCAGGAACAGGGGCACTGGAGAGGGGAACAGGGACAGAGGCCCGGGGAGGCGGGCTGGAGACAGGGACAGAGAAAACAGGGTTAAGGCCTTGGACAGGGCGAGGGCCAGAGCTGCTTACAGGGATGGCAGGGTTCAGACGACGGAGGCCTGGCAAGGAGATCCTCCTTGGAAGCGAAGAGACGCATCCTCCCGTAGAGGATTAGGAAGCGATGCGCGTCTGGAGTGGGGCGCGTCGGCTTGAAGAGCGCGCCGGCTCGGAGAGACGCATCCTCCCGTAGAGGATTAGGAAGCGATGCGCGTCTGGAGTAGTAGCGCGCCGGCTAGACGTCTGGAGTGGGGCGCGTCGGCTTGAAGAGCGCGCATCCCCCCGTAGGATAGGGAGCGATGTGCGCCGGCTTGGAGAGCGCGCCGGCTCGGGGTCTGGAGTGGGGCGCGTCTGGCTTGAAGAGCGCGCATCCCCCCGTAGGATAGGGAGCGATGTGCGCCGGCTTGGAGAGCGCGCCGGCTCGGGGTCTGGAGTGGGGCGCGTCGGCTTGAAGAGCGCGCCGGCTCGGAGAGCGCGCCGGCTCGGAGAGCGCGCCGGCTCGGAGAGCGCGCCGGCTCGGAGAGCGCGCCGGCTCGGAGAGACGCATCCTCCCGTAGAGGATTAGGAAGCGATGCGCGTCTGGAGTAGTAGCGCGCCGGCTAGACGTCTGGAGTGGGGCGCGTCGGCTTGAAGAGCGCGCATCCCCCCGTAGGATAGGGAGCGATGTGCGCCGGCTTGGAGAGCGCGCCGGCTCGGGGTCTGGAGTGGGGCGCGTCTGGCTTGAAGAGCGCGCATCCCCCCGTAGGATAGGGAGCAATGTGCGCCGGCTTGGAGAGCGCGCCGGCTCGGGGTCTGGAGTGGGGCGCGTCGGCTTGAAGAGCGCGCCGGCTCGGAGAGCGCGCCGGCTCGGAGAGACGCATCCTCCCGTAGAGGATTAGGAAGCGATGCGTGTCTGGAGTAGTAGCGCGCCGGCTAGACGTCTGGAGTGGGACACTGGAAAACCTCCCGCAGAGAATTAGAGAGCGCACCGGCTGTGTCCCACTCCAGGCAAACGGCGACAGGTGGCGATGGCTGGCACCTCGTCTCACGCCGGACAAGAACCAGCATACAGATACAGATAAGATACGGATACGGATAAGAAACTGTTACAGATAAGAACGACCCGACCAGGACTGGAGGGGAAGTCCAGGTATTTAAAGCCCTCTGGGGCGCTAATCATAACTTATCACAGCTGTGAAAAGTAGTCCAAGGGTGTGGGCTGTTGAGGTGAGCAGAGGAGAGGAAAACAATGCGAGGGTGGGGGCTGGTGAGGTGAGGAGACAGGGAATTAAAGGTCCAGGGAACAGGCGAACCTCACATTCAGTGCCACTCACGAGATTTCTCTGGTTTTTTATAGGTGGTTGCTAGCCACTCACGAGATTTCTCGGATTTTTTTTTTTTTTTTTTTTTTGGCGATCTGAAAAATTATTGCATCACCCGAGCCTACCCGAGTATAGCCGAGGGGCGCCGGCGATCACTGTGGAAAAAAGCGCCCCCTGTCGTCTCCCAGATGACATAAGTGATTTTGGAATGGACTCAATGAAAATGAATGGGGAAAAAAATCCGGTACTCCACATTTTCCAGTTCACTGATCCAGCCGGGGTTACCAGAGTTCATTCTGGATCCTCAGATCCCCGTGGATCATGGAGATCTACAGTATCGCGTTGGATCCATACACGTATCGATTTTTTCGAATGGTGATCAGGAATTGGAATATACCAGTTGGATACCATCTGATGTCAGGTAAGGACTATATGTTATCAGTGTTAGGATAATCAGAGTAAGTTTGATGAAGTTATAAGCTGTTTTGTGAAATGTCTTCTTTCGGTTTCACTGTAAAAGTCTGTGAGGAAATCAACGGAGCGATTATGCGTGCGCGGCCGCAATGTGCTTGCGTGCACGTATAATATTGATCATCTAGCGTTTATTTGAAAACTATTCATAAAAAGGCCGACGAATATCAACGTTGTGGAATATTCCACTAAAAGACGATTTTCATAGAATGCTCCAGAATGAGCTGTTTTTTATATCAAAACGGGGGCTTTTCTAACTGCTCTGAAACGGAAACAACGCGATAAAAAAACAATCTGCCTTCACAGCACTGACTGGAAAATAGTCTTTGATAATGCGATGGGCAGATTAGACACATAGCCATAATTTAAAACATAGATTAGGCGATATTAACGTTAACATTGGCGCCGATGGTGGCATTCAGCCGGTAAAACGGAAAACCAGGCGTGGCGCTCAAAGTGTTAATACGGACTGTATTGATCTATTTATGGCGTGAAATAAATCTCAGGCCGGTACCGGGCCGATCGGGCTTAAGAGGTTAAAAGAAACACTGACCTGCTTCATGAATCACCATTCCTGTGATTGGTATTGGATGTAGTTACATTATGACAACTTTGAGAAATGACCTGAGGTATTATGGATGAGAAATTATCTGGGGAGATACCGCGCTTGCACTTGGTTGTCATAATTAGCATCTCGATTATTCAAACGTCTGTCCTTGATACTTGCATATTCACACCCAGCCTGCTGACTGGGATAAGGCGTATCCATGTGGAAAATTGCACAAAATATATAAATGCACCAAATTGGCATCATTTGCCCTTTATTTCAGACTCTGCAGTCTGCACAGTCATGATTCTAAGTGCACAACAAATAACATTCATTATTATTATTATTATTATTAGAGTGGTAGTGAGGGAGCTGGTCTCTCTCCAGCGTAACAATAACAAGAAGCAATGTTTAGAGTGACAGATCTGGGTCACTGGGAGGAGATGGTTTCTTGCAGGCCAGCGAGGATGACGACTATCAGTCAAAGAACGGGAAGATGAAGAATCCACACTGAAGACAAGCTGGAGCATCAAAGTGGAAGGACTCATTCTCACTCTCCACGCGGTTCCTGTTTCAAAGTAATCCTTTCCCACAGCCAGAAGGGCCAGTTGGGGATATATAGAAGATTACCGACCTGTCTGTAGCCCAATCGGCTCAGAATAATTAGGTCTTGCTCCCAATCAAATCCTGTTCTACAGATACAGTTACAGGCAGATCCGATGCAGACCTCTGAACCACAGACATGTGGAAAAGAAGTCTTGTCTATTTTTTTTTATAAATGATTGCAGTCGTGTGTAGAACTCATTACAGAATATCACTCCAGTTCCGTTAAGACAATACATCTACAAAACAACTATTCTGAGGATAGGATTGACTCAATGTGAACCAGACTGTCT
The DNA here is from genome assembly GCF_963971535.1 of Notolepis coatsorum. NCBI lineage: Eukaryota > Metazoa > Chordata > Actinopteri > Aulopiformes > Paralepididae > Notolepis > Notolepis coatsorum. The sequence goes on along the minus strand of NC_140176.1, from coordinate 30,699,219 downwards.
CAATGTGAACCAGACTGTCTCAATGTGAACCCAGAGTGTCTCAATGTGAACCAGACTGTCTCAATTGACATTATACCCAGAAACACCTTCTCCAGAACACTCACCCAGAAACACCTTCTCCAGAACACTCACCCAGAAACACCTTCTCTTTGCCCACAGAGTAGGAGCCGCAGACCAGCAGGGTGCGAGGGTTGAGCGTCACCAACTCGAAGGCAGTGTTGACTGCAAAGTTGATGACCTCCTGCTGTGTGGGGAAGCTGTTCTCTGGACTGCAGTAGCTAGGGGACAGACACAGGGACATTATAGAGACACAGGGACAGTATAGAGACACAGGGACATTATAGAGACACAGGGACATTATAGAGACACAGGGACATTATAGAGACACAGGGACATTATAGAGACACAGGGACTAATGAGACACAGGGACATTATACAGACACAGGGACATTATAGAGACACAGGGACATTATAGAGACACAGGGACATTATAGAGACACAGGGACTAATGAGACACAGGGACATTATACAGACACAGGGACATTATAGAGACACAGGGACATATAGACACAGAGACATTATAGAGACACAGGGACATTATAGAGACACAGGGACATTATAGAGACACAGAGACATTATAGAGACAGGGACATTATAGACACAGGGACATTATAGAGACACAGGGACATTATAGAGACACAGAGACATTATAGAGACAGGGACATTATAGAGACACAGGGACATTATAGAGACACAGAGACATTATAGAGACACAGAGACATTATAGAGACACAGGGACATTATAGAGACACAGAGACATTATAGAGACACAGGGACATTATAGAGACACAAAGACATTATAGAGACACAGGGACATTATAGAGACACAGGGACATTATAGAGACACAGAGACATTATAGAGACAGAGACATTATAGAGACACAGGGACATTATAGAGACACAGAGACATTATAGAGACAGAGAGACATTATAGAGACACAGGGACATTATACAGACACAGGGACATTATACAGACACAGGGACATTATACAGACACAGAGACATTATAGAGACACAGAGACATTATAGAGACACAGGAACATTATAGAGACACAGGGACATTATAGAGACACAGGGACATTATAGAGACACAGAGACATTATAGAGACAGAGACATTATAGACACAGAGACATTATAGAGACACAGAGACATTATAGAGACAGATACATTATAGAGACACAGAGACATTATAGAGACACAGGGACATTATAGAGACACAGGGACATTATAGAGACACAGAGACATTATAGAGACACAGGGACATTATAGAGACACAGGGACATTATAGAGACACAGAGACATTATAGAGACACAGGGACATTATAGAGACACAGGGACATTATAGAGACACAGGGACATTATAGAGACACAGGGACATTATAGAGACACAGGGACATTATAGAGACACAGAGACATTATAGAGACACAGGGACATTATAGAGACACAGGGACATTATAGAGACACAGAGACATTATAGAGACACAGAGACATTATAGACACAGGGACATTATAGAGACACAGAGACATTATAGAGACACAGGGACATTATAGAGACACAGGGACATTAAAGACACAGGGACATTATAGACACAGGGACATTATAGACACAGAGACATTATAGAGACACAGAGACATTATAGAGACACAGGGACATTATAGAGACACAGAGACATTATACAGACACAGGGACATTATAGAGACACAGAGACATTATAGAGACAGGGACATTATAGAGACAGGGACATTATAGAGACACAGAGACATTATAGAGACACAGAGACATTATAGAGACACAGGGACATTATAGAGACAGGGACATTATAGAGACAGGGACATTATAGAGACACAGGGACATTATAGAGACACAGAGACATTATAGAGACAGGGACATTATAGAGACAGGGACATTATAGAGACACAGAGACATTATAGAGACACAGGAACATTATAGAGACAGGGACATTATAGAGACACAGGGACATTATAGAGACAGGGACATTATAGAGACAGGGACATTATAGAGACACAGAGACATTATAGAGACACAGGGACATTATAGAGACAGGGACATTATAGAGACAGGGACATTATAGAGACACAGAGACATTATAGAGACACAGGGACATTATAGAGACACAGGGACATTATAGAGACACAGGGACATTATAGAGACACAGGAACATTATAGAGACACAGGGACATTATAGAGACACAGGGACATTATACAGTCTAGGGACATTATACAGGCAGTTGGGGTGTGGTGAAATGCAGGAGTGTGTGTGTGTGTGTGTGACTGACGTGGTGTCCAGGTAGAGGGTCTGCACCCTGCAGCTCAGCAGCTCCGGGTACGTCTCCATGGAGGGATCGGCACGAAAGTCTCCTGTATGAAGCACCGTCTGGCCATCAGCCAGCAGCAACAACAACATGGCAGCTCCTGGACAACTGAGAGAGAGAGAACAGAAAAAGAGGGGGATATAATATTCTGTTTGTTTCAAGTGCCATTTAGCATAAAATAAATATGCAGCAAATAATCATAACATAGCAAAGCCCAAGAGGCAACAACAGATATTATTTATCCATATTGAGCTGCTAAATGTAACATTACTCAGTGGTATGAGTACTCACACAGTGTACTGTCAACTTTACTCTTATGAAGGTTGACTAAAACATCCCCCGTTTTTTAAGCATTAAAACCAAATGATGGACCTCAATGCATCGCACATGTAATTCCAACCTCACATGGGGAAGAGAGGGTCATAAAAATGCTCACCTACTATGCTAATATGGTGACAGGAGGAGGAGACAGGAGGAGGAGACAGGAGGAGGAGACAAGCAGGAGACAGGAGGAGGAGACAGGAGGAGGAGACAGGAGGAGGAGACAGGAGGAGGAGACAGGAGGAGGAGACAGGAGGAGGAGACAGGAAGGAGGAGACAGGAGGAGGAGACAGGAGGAGGAGACAGGAGGAGGAGACAGGAAGGAGGAGACAGGAGGAGGAGAAAGGAGGAGGAGACAGGAGGAGACAGGAGGAGGAGACAGGAGGAGACAGGAGGAGGAGACAGGAAGGAGGAGACAGGAGGAGACAGGAGGAGGAGACAGGAGGAGGAGACAGGAGGAGGAGACAGGAAGGAGGAGACAGGAGGAGGAGACAGGAGGAGGAGACAGGAGGAGGAGACAGGAGGAGGAGACAGGAGGAGGAGACAGGAGGAGGAGACAGGAGGAGGAGACAGGAAGGAGGAGACAGGAGGAGACAGGAGGAGGAGACAGGAGGAGGAGACAGGAGGAGGAGACAGGAAGGAGGAGACAGGAGGAGGAGACAGGAGGAGACAAGAAGGAGGAGACAGGAAGGAGGAGACAGGAAGGAGGAGACAGGAGGAGGAGACAGGCAGGAGGAGACAGGAGGAGGAGACAGGAGGAGACAGGAGGAGGAGACAGGAAGGAGGAGACAGGAGGAGACAGTCAGGAGGAGACAGGAAGGAGGAGACAGGAGGAGACAGGCAGGAGGAGACAGGCAGGAGGAGACAGGAGGAGACAGTCAGGAGGAGACAGGAAGGAGGAGACAGGCAGGAGGAGGCAGGAGGAGACAGGAAGGAGGAGACAGGAAGGAGGAGACAGGAGGAGACAGTCAGGAGGAGACAGGAAGGAGGAGACAGGAGGAGACAGTCAGGAGGAGACAGGAAGGAGGAGGCAGGAGGAGACAGGCAGGAGGAGACAGGCAGGAGGAGACAGGCAGGAGGAGACAGGAGGAGACAGTCAGGAGGAGACAGGAAGGAGGAGACAGGCAGGAGGAGGCAGGAGGAGACAGGAAGGAGGAGACAGGCAGGAGGAGACAGTCAGGAGGAGACAGGAGGAGACAGGAAGGAGGAGGCAGGAGGAGACAGGCAGGAGGAGACAGGAAGGAGGAGGCAGGAGGAGACAGGAGGAGACAGGAAGGAGGAGGCAGGAGGAGACAGGAGGAGACAGGCAGGAGGAGACAGGAAGGAGACAGGAGGAGGAGACAGGAGGAGACAGGAAGGAGGAGACAGGAAGGAGGAGGCAGGAGGAGACAGGAGGAGACAGGCAGGAGGAGACAGGAAGGAGACAGGAGGAGGAGACAGGAGGAGACAGGAAGGAGGAGACAGGAAGGAGGAGGCAGGAGGAGACAGGAGGAGACAGGAAGGAGGAGGCAGGAGGAGACAGGCAGGAGGAGACAGGAAGGAGGAGACAGGAAGGAGGAGACAGGAAGGAGGAGACAGGCAGGAGGAGACAGGAGGAGACAGGAGGAGACAGTCAGGAGGAGACAGGCAGGAGGAGACAGTCAGGAGACAGGAGGAGACAGGAGGAGGAGACAGTCAGGAGGAGACAGGAGGAGGAGACAGACAGGCAGGAGGAGACAGGAGGAGGAGACAGGAGGAGACAGGAGGAGACAGGCAGGAGGAGACAGGAGGAGACAGTCAGGAGGAGACAGGCAGGAGGTGACTCACTGGTTGGCCTCCAACAAGGTGACCCTGACTCCCTCCACTGTGACGGGCAGGTTCATGGGCAGGATGTGGACATACTCCTCTGAGACCTTCAGCTTGGTCTTCACCAGGTTCCCAGTGATCTGAGGGAGAAGGGTCATAACTGTCAGGTTTCCAGTGATCTGCTGGAGAAGGGTCATAACTGTCAGGTTTCCAGTGATCTGCTGGAGAAGGGTCATAACTGTCAGGTTCCCAGTGATCTGCGGGAGAAGGGTCATAACTGTCAGGTTCCCAGTGATCTGCTGGAGAAGGGTCATAACTGTCAGGTTTCCGTGATCTGCTGGAGAAGAGCCATAACTGTCAGGTTTCCGTGATCTGCTGGAGAAGGGTCATAACTGTCAGGTTTCCGTGATCTGAGGGAGAAGGGTAACTGTAAACCAAACCCATATTTCAAGTCTTTCCCCACACAGACGTTCTACTGTCAAACATCTCTGCCCAAAGAGGAAGTGTGCTACTTACATATACATTACATATAGGGAGCGTCAACAATATGTAATTCCTCAGCAATCAAACTTGTCAATGACATGAACGTATAGGTATAAGGCTTCACAGTGGCGTCTCTCAGTCTAAAAGCCATTGGAAGAAGTTTAGGAATCTTTTCTTCTTCCCGGAAGCCCATTTTCACGACACCTCAATGTTGGTAAAGTCAAGTGTGAGCCGTTCACTAGACGTACCCTGTTGCAGTAGATGTGGAACTTGGAGGTCCTCTTCAGCCCTACATAGTGGTCTGAGTGGAAGTGAGTGAGGAAGTATGCAGAGATGCCCTCAACCTCACCGTACTGAAAGGCGTCGACAGCAATCTTTGTGCCTGAACACAAATAAATAAATACACATAAAAAGAACACCAACATCAAATCACACTCTAGGGCCTAGGCTGTAGGAAATGTATGTGGATATAACGGCATCAATCTGTGGAATGTATTAAATCAATATTAATTCAAATTAATGTGGTTTGACCTGGTGCAATTCTAATGCTGATGATTGAATAGCCCAAGTCCTGTCACTGTGTTTATTATGTTTTAAAAGTATTGAAATGAATCAAACTATGGTCAAAGATGTTATGATGCACTGATTGAATCGTTGCCTCATCAGAGTTAAATGGTTCGTTTTAGGGTTTCAGTGTTGCATCATTCTCTCATCCACTGACCTGGAATCTTCTTGTAGAACGGACACCGCTTTGGTTCCCCAGATTCTCCGTCCACCCCCCACCTGTTCCACCTTCGCCTGCCTCCTCCTCCTCCTCCTCCTCCTCTTCCTCTACCACCCCGAGCAGCATTCGTTGCATGGCTGACCTCTACGGTCCGTCTGTCAGTTGAGGTCTCTGTGTCACCACCACCACCACCCCTGTGTTTCCTTTGCCAGCCTCCTCTCTGCGCCCCTCTCTTTCCTGAGCTGTCCCCAGACAGAGAGCCTTGAGGCCGGGTGTTCCGTTCACATGATTCACCCTCAGCCTCTTTCCCCTTCTCCTTTAGGGGCTTAAGGCCGAAAAACACCCCGATGTCTAACTGCTTGAGACTTCCGGCTTGGCTCTCCTGGCTCTTGCGAGGCGCCATAGCCGGAGACGGCTTTGCTTGGGTAACGGAGTCTTGAGATGAAGACACTTGACGAAGGGTAGAAGTTCCCTCCGTCAAGATGCTGTTTTCATTCAAGCTTTTGGAATGCAAGTTGTTGGAAGTGGAAAGGGTTTCTCGCAGGCGTTCTAAAACTTTACTCTGCTGGGATTGCAGACCAGGCTTGCTAGGACTGATGGTGTTGGTGACTTGCCCATGCTCTTCCTTCTCAGAGCTGGGTGTGTTTCTAGCAGCTGTAGAGGTAGCAGGCTGACCGATGACTAATGATATTATTGACCCAACCTGTGTGTTGGAGGAAGCTGAAGAGTGTTCTCTCATGAGCGCAGTCTTCGCTTCACAGTGCTCCGCGAAGTCATCAAACAGCTCATGGTCGCTGGAGAAAGCGTCGCTGAACAGAAGCGGCGAGTCTTCGCTCTCGTGGGCTTTTCCAAGTTCATCCCCGTTGACCTCAAACTCAGTAGGGAACTCTGAGAGCGGAGAGTAGGATATTTCATCGTCGTTGTAGGGGGAGAGTTCAGCTTTGACAAAACCTCCTTCAAAGGCTTGGCCTCCACTGTCCACTTTGGGGGAGGGTGACGAGACGTCTGCTTTACTTTCTTGGGAGGCGGACCTGAGACCTTTGACAGTGGGCGACCAGCCTTTCCTTTTCTTCACATCTCTAGGACCGGGAGAGCGTAGTAACAGGAGGGCATTCTTAGGCTTAGTAGGGGTCGTTTCACCGCGCAGCGTGCCGCTACCGGACGAGGCCGAGAGATCCTTGTTCTGTGAGCTTTCTGAAATGGAGCTGGCCGTGTCATTGGTCAGCGGCCCTGCAGAGCAGCTGAGGCTGGTCTCCCGCTCTTGAGACGGAACAGGTAGGACTGTGTCTGTGGCTCGGCTGTGGGCTAGCAGCGCGTGGCTGTATCTCTTGTAGTGGCTGGGAACGTTAGAGGAGCAGCGGAGGCCGTCAGGGCACTCTGTATCAAGATGAAAAAAGAAAACGTTGGTGTAGCAGACATAACATTCATTATATTTTAGAGGTGTAGCAGACATAACATTCATTATATTTTAGAGGTGTAGCAGACATAACATTCATTATATTTTAGGGGTGTAGAATAACATGCATTATATTTTAGGGGTGTAGAATAACATGCATTATATTTTAGATGTAACATAACATGCATTATATTTTAGATGTAACATAACATGCATTATATTTTAGATGTAACATAACATTCATTATATTTTAGAGATGTAACATAACATTCATTATATTTTAGAGATGTAACATAACATTCATTATATTTTAGCGGTAACATAACATGCATTATATTTTAGATGTAACATAACATTCATTATATTTTAGAGATGTAACATAACATTCATTATATTTTAGAGATGTAACATAACATTCATTATATTTTAGAGATGTAACATAACATGCATTATATTTTAGAGATGTAACATAACATTCATTATATTTTAGAGATGTAACATAACATTCATTATATTTTAGAGATGTAACATAACATTCATTATATTTTAGAGATGTAACATAACATTCATTATATTTTAGATGTAACATAACATGCATTATATTTTAGATGTAACATACCATTCATTATATTTTAGAGATGTAACATAACATTCATTATATTTTAGAGATGTAACATAACATGCATTATATTTTAGAGATGTAACATAACATTCATTATATTTTAGAGATGTAACATAACATTCATTATATTTTAGAGATGTAACATAACATGCATTATATTTTAGAGATGTAACATAACATTCATTATATTTTAGAGATGTAACATAACATTCATTATATTTTAGAGATGTAACATAACATTCATTATATTTTAGAGATGTAACATAACATGCATTATATTTTAGATGTAACATAACATGCATTATATTTTAGAGATGTAACATAACATTCATTATATTTTAGAGACGTAACATAACATGCATTATATTTTAGAGATGTAACATAACATTCATTATATTTTAGAGACGTAACATAACATGCATTATATTTTAGAGATGTAACATAACATTCATTATATTTTAGAGATGTAACATAACATGCATTATATTTTAGAGATGTAACATAAGATTCATTATATTTTAGAGACGTAACATAACATGCATTATATTTTAGATGTAACATAACATTCATTATATTTTAGAGATGTAGCATAACATTCATTATATTTTAGATGTAACATAACATGCATTATATTTTAGATGTAACATAACATTCATTATATTTTAGAGATGTAACATAACATTCATTATATTTTAGAGATGTAACATAACATTCATTATATTTTAGCGGTAACATAACATGCATTATATTTTAGATGTAAAATAACATTCATTATATTTTAGAGATGTAACATAACATGCATTATATTTTAGATGTAACATAACATTCATTATATTTTAGAGATGTAACATAACATTCATTATATTTTAGATGTAACATAACATTCATTATATTTTAGAGATGTAACATAACATTCATTATATTTTAGATGTAACATAACATGCATTATATTTTAGAGATGTAACATAACATTCATTCTATTTTAGAGATGTAACATAACATTCATTCTATTTTAGAGATGTAACATAACATTCATTCTATTTTAGAGATGTAACATAACATTCATTATATTTTAGAGATGTAACATAACATTCATTATATTTTAGATGTAACATAACATGCATATTATTTTAGATGTAACATAACATTCATTATATTTTAGAGATGTAACATAACATTCATTATATTTTAGATGTAACATAACATTCATTATATTTTAGAGATGTAACATAACATTCATTATATTTTAGAGATGTAACATAACATTCATTCTATTTTAGAGATGTAACATAACATTCATTATATTTTAGAGATGTAACATAACATGCATTATATTTTAGAGATGTAACATAACATTCATTATATTTTAGAGACGTAACATAACATGCATTATATTTTAGATGTAACATAACATTCATTATATTTTAGAGATGTAGCATAACATTCATTATATTTTAGATGTAACATAACATGCATTATATTTTAGATGTAACATAACATTCATTATATTTTAGAGATGTAACATAACATTCATTATATTTTAGAGATGTAACATAACATTCATTATATTTTAGCGGTAACATAACATGCATTATATTTTAGCGATGTAACATAACATTCATTATATTTTAGATGTAACATAACATTCATTATATTTTAGATATAACATAACATTCATTATATTTTAGAGATGTAACATAACATTCATTATATTTTAGAGATGTAACATAACATTCATTATATTTTAGATGTAACATAACATGCATTATATTTTAGAGATGTAACATAACATTCATTCTATTTGAGATGTAACATAACATGCATATTATTTTAGATGTAACATAACATTCATTATATTTTAGAGATGTAACATAACATTCATTATATTTTAGATGTAACATAACATTCATTATATTTTAGAGATGTAACATAACATTCATTATATTTTAGAGATGTAACATAACATTCATTCTATTTTAGAGATGTAACATAACATTCATTATATTTTAGAGATGTAACATAACATGCATTATATTTTAGATGTAACATAACATTCATTATATTTTAGAGATGTAACATAACATTCATTATATTTTAGAGATGTAACATAACATTCATTATATTTTAGCGGTAACATAACATGCATTATATTTTAGCGATGTAACATAACATTCATTATATTTTAGATGTAACATAACATTCATTATATTTTAGATATAACATAACATTCATTATATTTTAGAGATGTAACATAACATTCATTATATTTTAGAGATGTAACATAACATTCATTATATTTTAGATGTAACATAACATGCATTATATTTTAGAGATGTAACATAACATTCATTCTATTTGAGATGTAACATAACATTCATTCTATTTTACACTCTCTACGCCTGTACGTGTGGGGCGGGGTGGGGGTAACTGTACATTGGATTATCGACGAAACCTTACTTGGTCCCAAGAAGAGGGTCTCATGTATTATTGGGTTTAATAGGACATTTATTGTACATTGGAGGGGGTTGCGTTAGGACATTTACAGGGGCCAGTTTCGAATTGCAGTCTCTCGTAGGTGCTCTTTGAGAGTGGTTTTGAAAGTGGGTAGTGATTCACATTCCTTTACAGCTGTGGGTAGGGCGGTCCACATTGATGTGGCATAATTGCTAAACGTGTTTAGTCCCTTGTTTGAGTCGAATCTGGGTTTAACATGATTTGTGGAGCTCCCTCTGGTGTTGTGGTCGTGGTATTCACAATTTGCATAAATTAGGAACAGTAGCAGCAACACCACAGCTCACTGGGAGGGGGGGGATACTAAGGGTACCGTTTACCTCCACCATCTGTTCTCTCCCCTCCAGGTAGGATTGCATCCAGCTCACTGATAGACTATCAAAACCAATTGCTTTTAGCTTGTCAATCAGAATGGAGTGATTGACAGTGTCGAAGGCCTTTTGTAGGTCCAGCATGACCATGCCGCAGTATTTGCCCACGTCCACCTCTTGTTTGATGTAGTCGTTCAAATAGAGAAGGCATGTGTCAGTGGAGTGGGATGTTCTGAAGCCAGATTGGAATTCGTAGATTAGATTTTTTTCCGCAAGGTACTTTTCGACCTGTTCGTATACTATTTTTTCCATGACTTTCGAGATGGAGGTAAGGATAGAAACAGGGCGGTAGTTGCCTGGGTCTAATTTGCTGCCCTGTTTGTGCAGGGGTGTTACTCCCGCAATTTTGAAGTCTTTGTCCCTGTTTTATGGAGAGGTTTATTATGTGTGTGATGACTGGGGTGATGGCGGAATTTGGAGGGGATATTGTCATGGCCAGTGGCCTTGTTAGGTTGGAGGGTGCTCAGTTTTTTGAGTACCTCAGCTGTTGTTACCATTTCTAGTTTGAAATCGTCTTTGCGGACCCCTAGGTTATTGTAGTAGGCTATGATGTGTTCTACCCCAAAATGCCCTGAGTGGGAGGGTAGTTTGTTTACCAGTGTTGTGGCTATGTTTGTGAAGAAAATGTTTAAGTAATTGGCTACATCCAGCTTGTCTGTGATGAGCGTGTTGTCCGTCTTTATGTTTATGTTTGAAAATCTGGTTTCGAGTTTTTTACTACAGCCTAGTTGATTATTGAGTAATTTCCAAAGTTCACGTGGTTTGTTTTTGTTTTCCTCAGTTTTGTCATTGATGAAATTCTTTTTTTGCAGTTTTGATCATGGAGTTTACGTCATTTCTTAGTCCGTTTCTTTCCAGTTTGAGTTCAGTCACGTGGGCTTGGAGTTCACTGCTCAAGCTTTTGGTAAGCTTTGACTAACTTTTACAAAACACAAGCATTTTTTTGTCTCTGGTTTTCATAGAGGCCAATATTTCGGAGTGCATCCACGGCTCTGCATGATTTTTTACCCTGGTGGTTCTTAGGGGGGCCATGTTGTTTAGTATTGTTGAAAATTTGGTTTTGAAACCAAGCCATGTTTCTTCAACCAGTGTACCATTGAGCTCATCTGACCAGTCCAGGCTCTCCAGTTCAAGGGTAAAGGCCTCGCTAGAGTAGGTTTTGAGGTCTCTAGATGTGACTGTTTTGTGACAGCCGGCCTTTTGTTTTAGCTTTTTGCGGGTACAGAATATCATATAATGATCACTTAACCTGCATGCTATAACCCCTTTATTGGAGATCTTGGACTTGTCAGAGGTCAGGATGAGGTCAATGGTAGTCTGAGTTGATTCACATACACGTGTGGGTTGGGTGATCAGCAAATCACAAAACCTATTGAAGGATTTGAAGACGGGTGCATCTTTTTGTTGCATATCCGTGTTCCAATCCCCAATAAGAATATTTTCTGCATCCTCAGCTCCAGCTAAGCACACATCCAGCGTATCATAAAAGCCATTTTGATCTGGCGGTCTGTACTAAATTGTGCCGACTAGAACAGATTTAGCCCTTTCAAATAGAATTTCCAGAAAAGTAAACAGATTATGTCTTTTCTGCATAAGGAAACCATACCTTTATGGCCACGTTCAGCTTCGTTTCCATGGACACAGTGAATTTTCAGTTCTATAACTATACTATAAAACTATAAAATATGGGAAGGACAATAATATAATATTATTTATTCAATATGTTAAGGAAATAATATGAGTATAGGTAGCACCAGTTAGTTTACTTCCTGTTTGGGCAGAGAAGTTTGACGGTAAAACGCAAGTGGAACATCGTCCAACTCTCTGCGTAGGAGAACACAATAAGGCACAAGTCTACACACATGACACATGGCCTACCTTTAATTTTGGCCATAACAGGACTGTCAAGACATTCAGCTACATGCCATCTTTCAGACTGCACCAGCAAAATAGAGAACGGCATCTGACATATAGGGCAGAAATCACCAGGAGATGCTCTCTCTTCTTCAACAGGGTCAGATGCGAATAAATCCTTTGTTTGACTTGTCTGTGAACTGAGAGACTGTGTCCATAGCTTGCTAGGCTCCTCTTTATACTGACTAGGAACATTTACAGGTGAATTACTGGAGTTAGAAGTGTCTCTCCTGACAGTGTCTCTGGGGTTAGAAGTCTCTCTCCTGACAGTGTCTCTGGAGTTAGAAGTGTCTCTCTTGACAGTGTCTCTGGAGTTAGAAGTGTCTCTCTTGACGGTGTCTCTGGAGTTAGAAGTGTCTCTCTTGATGGTGTCTCTGGAGTTAGAAGTGTCTCTCTTGATGGTGTCTCTGGAGGTAGAAGTGTCTCTCTTGACAGTGTCTCTGGAGGTAGAAGTGTCTCTCTTGACTGTGTCTCTGGGGTTAGAAATGACTCTCTTGACAATGTCTCTGGAGGTAGAAGTGTCTCTCTTGACAGTGTCTCTCTTGACAGTGTCTCTGGCGGTAGAAGTGTCTCTCTTGACAGTGTCTCTCTTGACAGTGTCTCTGGCGGTAGAAGTGTCTCTCTTGACTACTGTGCATCTTCTCTTTGCCGCAGGACAAGGTTCCTGTCGTTTCTTTTTGTTAAGCGGCTTGTATTCCCAAATGTCACTTTCAGAGTCGTCATTCTGTGCCATTTGGAGTAGGGTGTGATGTCACACAATGCAGCTGTGGGGAAACTCCACCGTAAGAATCAAACATGTGTGACGTCAAGTATAAAGTCTGGAGCTGCTCCACTGACAATGAATGGGAGGCAGTTCTGAAACAGAAAACGTACCTATGAACTCAGAACATTCCCAGTGGTGGTCAAATGTATTATTTAAAATACATTTACATGTATGACCAAATATATTGCAACATATCCCCATGTATCTGCAAATAAAAACAAAACATTCCCCTCAATAAAAATGTTAAATTCCGTGCATTAGCTTCTGCAACAGCATAAAATACTAGCAGGAGGCTAGGAGGCTGGAGCTACGAAGAAGAGCTCTCCTTCTGCAGTGAACAACACAGCAGTGACAGCAGCACTTTCCAGTTTAACCTCAACTACTTTATCTTTACCAACATTAAATATAGTCTAGTAAAATGTCACACCTGCAAACAATGTAATGTGTTTCTAACTCTGGACGAAACACGACATGCCTTCATTGTTTGTCAAAATCCTTTTTTATTTTGTATTTTGTCGAAATAGCTGATTCGCTACTTCCGGTTTCTACAGACCGGTTGTTGTGGTAAAGATGGCGTCCAGCCTCTCTGCCTTGTTTCACACTCAGAGTCAACTAGACTGCGATCTGGACGACGCTGCGACGCAGCAGGATAAACAACAACTCGTGGACCAGTATTTAAAAAAGCTCGACGAGCGAGAGGATCTGAAGATACCGGATTTCGAGCCAGGTTGGACCCGTTTAGACCCGCTTACACCAAGCAGCTACATAACCCAGGGAGTACAGGGAGACTATAGCAGAAGGAAGGGTCGACACGTCAGAACCAAGGCAACCATAAAAGAAGGAAGGGAGACAAAATAAGTCAGTAGCGTGAACCCAGTTCGGCCGACATTGAGTTGAATGGGATCAACCATCTCATCGTTTATGACTTGCCATTTAAACAGGTTATTACCTCGGATGTCAGAAACAATTTGTTGTATTGTTTACTAGCTAATGTTTGATATATTGGCAGAGCATAGAACGCCGGTATTCTGACGTGTTGACCCTTCCTTCTTTTATGGTGTCCCTGCTCTTGTAGTCTGACAGCAGCACACGGAAATAAGTTTGGAATCCAACCAGAGTGCAAAACTGCAAATGTAACAGTAAAGTTACAAAAAATATTAATATACAATGTACATGTGATTAAACTGGGTATTAGATATATAAATGAGTAATAGTGCTAAGCAGTTGTACTGTGTACAGAGTTGCAGTATTAATATGTAAAGTGACAGGTATAAAGACACTATGGTAGTAAGTCATACTGGCCAGCAGCGTAACTAGTTTGTAACTTTGTTTACATTTTTAGTTAGTTAAGTTTTAGTTTTGGTCTGATCTTGGTAGAGCCTGAGGTGTGGCCAGCAGTAGCAGCAACCCCTCCCCCTGTCCCCACTAAACTCCAACCCACACATCAGATCAAAACAAAACATTTAAACAAAGTTCCCCAAGTGATACTCTTTTGCCTGTAGGTCACTGTTTGATGCTATTACAGATTCTACCTTTAAAGGCCCAAACAGTGATCCAAACATGAACAAATAAGACATCGAAATGGAGACATGTTTTCTTTCATACTTCATACATGTGCTGCAGGTCTGCAGTGTCTAAACACTAAACATACATGTGCTGCAGATCTACAGTGACTAAACATACATGTGCTGCAGGTCTACAGTGACTAAACATACATGTGCTGCAGGTCTACAGTGTCTAAACACTAAACATACATGTGCTGCAGGTCTGCAGTGGCTGAACACGGAGGCTCCTCTGACCTTCAACAAGGAGCTGTCTGGCAAAGTGGTGCTTCTGGACTTTTTCACCTACTGCTGTATCAACTGCCTGCACATCCTGCCTGATATACACCGGCTGGAGCAGCAACATTCTGTCAAAGGTACACACACACACACACACACACACACACACACTGTTCTTGTTGATGAGGCTCACTGCAGAGGGGTAGAAGCTGTTCTTGTTGATGAGGCTCACTGCAGAGGGGTAGAAGCTGTTCTTGTTGATGAGGCTCACTGCAGAGGGGTAGAAGCTGTTCTTGTTGATGAGGCTCACTGCAGAGGGGTAGAAGCTGTTCTTGTTGATCATGCTCACTGCAAAGGAAGCTGTTCTTGTTGACGAGGCTCACTGCAGAGGAAGCTGTTCTTGTTGATGAGGCTCACTGCAGGGGGGTAGAAGGCAAGCTGTGCTCCTAGTATCTCCCACTGTCTGAAGCGGAGCGTTTGATCCCGGACATGAATATACGTCACACAGCATCAGACTTAACAACCGAATAGGGACATGCTACCATATCATTTCATTGACACAACACAAGGATTCAATGACACTGGTGGTCATATTCAAACTCATTACCTCTCAATAACTAAACTAAATGAATGTGTGCAAAACTGTTTAGAGCTTTTGTATGTGTGTGAGATTATGTGCAAAATAAATTAGCATTGTTCTTTGTGAAGCGCTCCTTTAATAGCTGATAAGGAAATTCTAGATGCTTGGTGCAATAAGATAAGATATTCCTTTATTGATCTCTTGGGGGAATTCAGGCTTCATAGCAGCATGGTGGGGAGGGGAGGTACAGGTATGGTAGGGTAATAGTAGAAAGACATATTATAGGCAATAGAATTTGATCTGAATATAAAAATAAACAAAGGTGTAGGGTCTGTATGCCTGTTATGTTATACGTTACAATAATAAATATATATATATATATATTATCTTAATATGAGTAAGAGTGAAAGTAAACCGTATACACAAGGTACCCTAACTGGTATGATGCAACTGGCATGATTAGGTTATGTCATGGGCATTAAACGTAGTGTAATAATAACACGGTGTGTTTGCGTGTGCGTGCGTGTGTGTGAGAGGGTCAGTTGGAGCCTCCAGACTATGGGAACATAGTTCAATAAGGCTGCTATATCCAGCCTTCTGTCCCCTTTCTGTCCCGCGTCCGCTCTTATCTATACTGTCGAGTGATGGCAACTAAAAATACCACTCCATTCTCAGTGAGTAGAGGACCACATCTTGTGCCCTGTTATACTCTGCTCTGCCCCTAGCTTATTATAGCCTGTCCATGTAAAGCAAACTCACATCCTGTCACTAACCCTGGAAAAGGAGCATTTGAGGAAACTTGAGTAAGAGAGATGAGATAAGATAAGATATTAGTTTATTGATCCCCTTGGGGAAATCCTGGCATCATAGCACCATGGGGGAGGGGGGAGGGGAGGTACAGGTATGGGCAGGGTAATAGTACATAGACATAAATATAGGCAATACAATCTGAATATAAAAATACAAGAATATAAATAAACAGTGTAAACTATATTATTAATATAATTAACTAATAAACGGCATACACAAGGTAAAGGTGAGGGTCTGGACCCTAACTAGCATGATATACACAAGGTGAGGGTCTGTACCCTAACTAGCATGATATACACAAGGTGAGGGTCTGTACCCTAACTGGCATGATATACATCATACGTTACAAATATAAAACCTACCTACCTACTCCTTTTGCGTTTGCCAGGCTTTGGATCCACCCCCTTCACCACCACTACGAACATACACTCAGAGACACTCAGAGACGTACAGAGACACACAGAGATGTACACGGAGACACACAGAGACGTACAGAGACACACACACCCTATCTCACTGACTCTATCTCTGGCACAGCTGTGGGTACATTCTGTACTTCTTCCCCCAGGCCATCAGAACACTGAACACTGATCTCTCCACAGTCACACAAGCACACATGAACACACACACACGCACACCACACATCCTGCACTCTCTCACACACAAACACACTACAGGTCACAAAAAAAAAAACGATGTTTTTGTATAGTTATAGTATAACTGTATATTGTATAGTAGTGTATATAGGACTCATTACCTTTTAATTTGTAAGCTTAGCATTGTATTGTATTTTATCTTCGTACTTTTGATCATGTCTATTTTATTATCTATTCTATTTTATTCTATTATTTGTATTTTTCGCACAATCAAGGCGGGCATGGCCACCTTCATTTCACTACATGTCTCGTGTATGTATGTGATGAAGAAATCTCTGGAATCATGAATCTTGTATGCTGCTCTGACCATAGAGGTGTGGGAGCAAAGCCCCCCCCCCCTTGCTCGCCCCCCCGCCCCCCTCCATCACCAGTCAAAGCCCCCCATCCTGGCAGCAATGGGCGCTAGTGGGCAGGGTGGTAGAGCACACTGTCTGTGATTAGAGGTAATACTGGTTCTGTTAGGAAAGTCATGACAAGAAGTGTTGCTCTTTATGAAGCTCTTTATCAAGCTCTTTATGAAGCTCTTTATGAAGCTCTTGATTAAACTCTTTATGAAGCTCTTGTAACAAAGTACAAAGTCGATAGTTATACATACCTGTACTTTCTCTGGTACAATAAACAAATCAAGAGCAGATTGGAATACAGTATATAGATTAATTGAATAAATAATTTCCATCTCATGATCGCTACTCAGGAAGTGGCCGATAACCACCTCAGAGGAAGTCATTGATCAAGATGGAAAGACTGGGAGTGCGGTCAGACTGACTAAAGGCTACACACTTTATTCAATATATCAGATAACGTTTTTAAAAACAACAACATAAAGATTAAAGATCCCCTCCACTCAAAAATGTAATTTTTTTTTAAATTATGGTTAATTCCTCTTGGAGGCATGCCTTTGACTATACAGATAGTTATTTATGATTAACTCCTCTCCTTCATTCTCCTCTCTTTTTCATTCTCCTTTTCCGTTCTCTCTTTTTCATTCTCCTTTTTTATTCTCCTCTTTTCCATTCTCCTCTTTTTCATTATCTTCTCTTTTCCATTATCCTCTCTTTATCATTATCCTCTCTTTCATTATTCTCTCTATTTCATTATCCTCTCTTTTTCATTCTCTCTTTTTCATTCTCCTCTCTTTCATTCTCTTCTCTTTTCCATTTTCCTCTCTTTTCCATTCTACTCTCTTTTCCATTCTACTCTCTTTTCCATTTTCTCTTGATCATTATCCTCTCTTTCATTCTCCTTTTTCATTCTACTCTCTTTTCCATTTTCTCTTTTTCATTCTCCTCTCTTTCATTCTCCTTTTTCATTCTCCTCTCTTTCATTCTCCTCTCTTTCATTCTCCTCTCTTTTTCATTCTCCTCTCTTTTTATTCTCCTATTTTCCATTGTCCTTTCCAGATGGTCTGGTTATTGTCGGAGTCCACTCAGCCAAATTCCCCAATGAAAAGGTACGTGTGAATATTGCAGTTTCACCAGAGCGATGGTGGCCTATTGATTGATTGATTGATTGAAAAGTTTATTAACAGATTGCAGAATGGGTACAGTACAGTACAGCTCAATACATACAATTGTTAAGGGGATGCAGACCAGAGAAAGACTTTCATCTTGTTTACATCAGGGTCCCCCATTTTCAATTCATCATAACATATATGACATACATGACATACAGATAGACAGTACTGCTACATCTATACATTTATGACATATCAGATTTGCAAATACAGTACTGTTTGTGATACAAAAGTGTCCAGAAAAGGAGTGTATATACATTTGGCGTAGAAACTGTACATTGGAGGAGGTTGGATGGGTGGGGTGGGGTTGGGTGGGTTGGGTGAGGGCTGTACATTGGAGGTGGGGGGGGGGGGGGGGTTGGGTAGGGGACACACACACATTTTACACTGTACATTGGAATACTGACAAAGCCTTACTTGGTCATTTACTGTACAACTAGGTTAGGACATTTGTAGGGGCCAGTTTCGAATTGCAGTCTCACGTAGGTGTTTTTTGAGAGTGTTTTTGAAAGTGGGTAGTGATTCACATTCCTTTACAGCTTTAGGTAGGGCGTTCCACATTGATGTGGCATAATTGCGAAACGTGTTTAGTCCCTTGTTTGAGCCGAATCTGGGTTTTACATGATTTGTGGAGAGGTTCTGGGCAGGGGAAGTGAATGAAGCGCTCTCAGATCCCAACTGTTGAAGTTCACTTGAGCAAGGCATTTAACCCCCAACTGCTCCAGTGGAGATGGTCGGTGGTCAACACTAAAGAACATGCCTGCTCAGCAAACTAAAGGTGAAAGTACACTTGGAAAGAAGTAGACACTATGTCTGGTGGAGACACTACCAATGTAAATGTGCTCTGAAAGTAATTCTGGAACATTAACAGACATGATTGACAACGGACCACAGCGGGAGAGAGGATCAAAAGAAAACACTGAAATGAGGGAAATTATTTCATTTATTTTGTCTGTCTACATTTGAAAGCCATCGCAGCAGTGCAAATCATGTTCTCTGTTTGAGTTGACTGTTGAGTTCAACAGAGTGCTATAATGTTAATCATCAGTCTCACTGTATTTCACACAGTGTTGTTGTAAATAAGAGCTTCACTGAAAACATATTTCCCTCAACTTCTTCGTCACAGGTCCTGGACAACGTGCGCAGC
Organism: Notolepis coatsorum; assembly: GCF_963971535.1. Taxonomy (NCBI): domain Eukaryota; kingdom Metazoa; phylum Chordata; class Actinopteri; order Aulopiformes; family Paralepididae; genus Notolepis; species Notolepis coatsorum. The sequence goes on along the minus strand of NC_140176.1, from coordinate 30,679,446 downwards.
GCGGTGCTCCGATACGACATCCGGCACCCGGTGGTGAACGACAGCGAGGCCCGTCTGTGGCAGGACCTGGAGGTGGCCTGCTGGCCCACGCTGGTGGTCCTGGGGCCGCGCGCCAACCTGCTGTTCTCCCTGGTGGGCGAGGGCCACCGCGACAGGCTGCCGCTCTTCGTGGACGCGGCCCTTCGCCACTACGGCGAGCAGGGCCTCCTGAAGGAGCACGGGGTCGGGACCAAGCTCTACCGAGACTCCCTGCCCCCCTCCGTCCTCTCCTTCCCCGGGAAGGTGGCGGTGGACCGGGACACGAAGAGGCTGGTGGTAGCAGACACGGGACACCACCGCGTGCTGGTGATATCCTCCACCGGCCAGGTGCTGCACAGTGTTGGAGGTAAAGCATGAAGCCTTTCTATATCTGTAGCCTATAGCCTCAGCATGAAGCCTTTCTATAGCTGTAGCCTATAGCCTCAGCATGAAGCCTTTCTATATCTGTAGCCTATAGCCTCAGCATGAAGCCTTTCTATATCTGTAGCCTATAGCCTCAGCATGAAGCCTTTCTATATCTGTAGCCTATAGCCTCAGCATGAAGCCTTTCTATATCTGTAGCCTATAGCCTCAGCATGAAGCCTTTCTATATCTGTAGCCTATAGCCTCAGCATGAAGCCTTTCTATATCTGTAGCCTATAGCCTCAGCATGACGCCTTTCTATATCTGTAGCCTATAGCCTCAGCATGAAGCCTTTCTTCTAGCTCTGGCTTGTTGCTTGCGTTCGCCATACTATGAGGCCAGTGTTTCCCCTAGGATTTCTTTCAGGGGGGGTGGTAGGCCCCCAAAATTACTAGTGTTTTCGCGGGGCGCGCGTGTCACGGATACGTGGTGTCAACAGTGTCGTCATAGACGCGCACAGTAAGGCGGTTGTTAGTATCGGTGCATTTCTCTACACTGAGCTGAAATGAAACGATTGCACATAAATTAGGTAAATAAAGATTAACAAGGTGATTGATTGAATGAAAATGTTATTAACAGATTGCAGAATGGGTACAATACAGTACGGCTCAATACACACAATTGTTAACACATTGGTCACCAAAATCGCTTTACAGCGTTATTGCCCGCCATGCGTTGAATGCCAACATCGCTGTACAGCGTTTTTTAGATCAACATTTCATTTTTTCGCCATGGCATTCATAATTCATCCACCCAACCCCCGGTGCCCTAGCGGGACCCTGAATGAGACTGCAACGCCTCAATACCGCCGCCTGGTGGATGGTCGGGCGAGTTACACTCTCAACACCGGATGTTGTCATCGGTGCGTCAAGGAAATTCCTCCGGCAGTCACATCTCGTTACGGGACTCCTGACAAACACTGGCGTGCATATGGATCGCTGCCATAACGCAATAATCGATATGATTTCGGCGTTTATTGCGCCATACAAACCGGAAATGGATCTCTAGGAGATCGGCGTCGAATAATTGGGATCTTTCTCCTCCAGTCTCATCAGCGAACGGTAAGAGGCAACTAACGTTACTTTCAGCTTGATTGTTTATTCATTTCACTGCAAACAGTCTGATCAATATATCAACCCATAGTAAATAAAGCCGTTACTGACGATCAAGGAATTATAAACGACCCCCCCCCCCTTTCCTCCACGCATGATGAAGCATAATGTATACCGATCATATACATTTGAATTTTTTAATATAGCGTGTATAGGAGAGAAGCGCCAATCGATAATCTATATATGCTTCAGGGCCTATAACTACTGTTTTTGGAATTACAGCAGAAAAGATTAAAAACATACTTATATTCTAGAAGGTATTAACACAACAATGTATGAATGAAAAAATATAACGTTCCCACATCCTGAACGATAGATAATCGATGTTGAATGGGCCATAGTAATGTCAATATAGCAATACAATTTAAAAAGTTATAGCCCTGCAAAGAAGGTAAACATCTCCATAGGCTTTTAACGGTGTCAGAGAGTGGTATAAGATGGGCACAATACCTGGTGCCTAATGTGTTAAGGGGATGCAGACCAGAGAAAGACTTTCGCCTTGTTTACATCAGGGTCCCCCATTTTGTAAGCACCGTGCAATCCATTCTTTGTGGATCTAGCCCTGTCTCCGTACACCGTGCCGCACCACCGTTTTAATGTCTTGATTGAGATTGATTTATATGAAAACCAATTTATGTATAATTTAGCTAGCTCGCCAACGTCACTGTGATTAAAGCAAACTTTAAACAAAAATGTATTAAAAAAAGGAAAAATAAAATATTTTGTTTTTTAAATATTTTTGTATTATAATTTTTTCTGGGGGGGAAACACTGGAGGCTATGCTAAATTACAGGTAATCTCTCAATGGTGTGCGTGGGCTGAACAAACAACATCCGGCCCTTTGCACACGTTATATTTTGGGGGTGAACTTGGGAGTTTTGAATTAAGTTCCGTACAGAAAAAAAAAAAGTTCTTCACATGCGTTCCGTTAGCGGTTAAAGTAACGTTGTATTCGTTCGGTACACACTAACGGCGACCAAAGGTCCCATATTGAAATGGTTCGGTATGAATACGTGTACCGTTACACCCCTAGTAGGTAGTAGTATAGACATATTAGCATAGTAGGTAGTAGTGTTGTCAAAAATATCGAAGTATCGATACATATCGATACTGAATATTTAAAACGGCTTCGATACTCATTTCCCGAAGTACCGATACTTTCTGCAGTATCGGTACCTACTACCAGCTGGCTTGCTCCCGCAAGTTGTTGACAGACAGACGCGCTGCCAGAGCGCCCTTCCGCCTCCTCCTCCTCCTCGCTCAGAGCAACAGACACAAGCTGCTACAGCCTCCTCGAGTCCTCCCCCCTCACAGCCGGGCAGCGCAGCCCTGTCTTCAGTTTGTAAACAACGCTATTATTAGCTAACGTTAGCTGTCGTGGCTATCGTTCTGGGAGCTAACGTTAGTAGTACTAGGCTGGTGCGTGCGGGCTAACTGGCTATCGTTCTGGCAGCTAACGTTAGTAGTACTAGGCTGGTGCGGGCTAACTGGCTATCGTTCTGGGAGCTAATGTTAGTAGTACTAGGCTGGTGCGGGCTAACTGGCTATCGTTCTGGGAGCTAACGTTAGTAGTACTAGGCTGGTGCGGGCTAACTGGCTATCGTTCTGGGAGCTAACGTTAGTAGTACTAGGCTGGTGCAGCCTAACTGGCTATCGTTCCGTGATTTGTTTACTTGGTAACACGGGTTGCTAAGGAATTTAGGTTCGAGGTTGAAGAAAGTGCACTTTAGCTGTCGTTCCTCCGTTAGCTTAATGCTAGCTAGCTGGCCACCTATTACTTCATGGAAACAGAGTAACGTCAAGCCGAGCCCACTACACCAGTACACACATGAACTCGACACAACTACCCCGTTTCCAACGTTAGGTCTAGCGGAGCCGGAGCCCATCCTACACCAGTACACACATGAACTCGACACAACGTTACCCCGCCTCCATGAAGTGTCTAATTAGCAGCAATGTTGTTGAAAATGTAACGTTAATAAATGCTCCGAGCATAGCTCCGGAGAACTCTCTCTCTCTCTCTCTCTCTCTCTCTCTCTCTCTCTCTGGGTCATAACTAGAAAGGTGCGCTCAGTAGAGCCACTCTCTTTCTCTCTCTCTCTCTGATCTAAAGATAAACAAAGGGTTTTAAAAGTGTATTTATCTTCTCGTATAGTACCAGAGAGAAGCTGAGGAGAATCAACCAGCAACAAAAGCAAAATTTGTTAAAAAAAAAAATTATTATTATAATAAAAGAAAAATTATTATTATTTTTTTTTTGGTATTGAAAGTATCGAAAGTATCGATACTTTTCAAGGTATCGTATCGAAGTCGAAATTCCAGTATCGTGACAACACTAGTAGGTAGTAATATAGGCACGGTAGATTACTTATTCCCTGTTCACAGCTGGAGGGTTAAACAGCACAGTGACTGTTAGAGACACAGCTGGAGGGTTAAACAGCACAGTGACTGTTAGAGACACAGCTGGAGGGTTAAACAGCACAGTGACTGTTAGAGACACAGCTGGAGGGTTAAACAGCACAGTGACTGTTGGAGACACAGCTGGAGGGTTAAACAGTACAGTGACTGTTAGAGACACAGCTGGAGGGTTAAACAGTACAGTGACTGTTAGAGACACAGCTGGAGGGTTAAACGGCACAGTGACTGTTAGAGACACAGCTGGAGGGTTAAACAGCACAGTGACTGTTAGAGACACAGCTGGAGGGTTAAACAGCACAGTGACTGTTAGAGACACAGCTGGAGGGTTAAACAGCACAGTGACTGTTAGAGACACGGCTGGAGGGTTAAACAGCACAGTGACTGTTGGAGACACAGCTGGAGGGTTAAACAGCACAGTGACTGTTAGAGACACAGCTGGAGGGTTAAACAGCACAGTGACTGTTGGAGACACAGCTGGAGGGTTAAACAGCACAGTGACTGTTGGAGACACAGCTGGAGGGTTAAACAGCACAGTGACTGTTAGAGACACTGCTGGAGGGTTAAACAGCACAGTGACTGTTAGAGACACAGCTGGAGGGTTAAACAGCACAGTGACTGTTAGAGACACTGCTGGAGGGTTAAACAGCACAGTGACTGTTAGAGACACAGCTGGAGGGTTAAACAGCACAGTGACTGTTAGAGACACAGCTGGAGGGTTAAACAGCACAGTGACTGTTAGAGACACAGCTGGAGGGTTAAACAGCACAGTGACTGTTAGAGACACTGCTGGAGGGTTAAACAGCACAGTGACTGTTAGAGACACAGCTGGAGGGTTAAACAGCACAGTGACTGTTAGAGACACAGCTGGAGGGTTAAACAGCACAGTGACTGTTAGAGACACAGCTGGAGGGTTAAACAGCACAGTGACTGTTAGAGACACAGCTGGAGGGTTAAACAGCACAGTGACTGTTAGAGACACTGCTGGAGGGTTAAACAGCACAGTGACTGTTAGAGACACGGCTGGAGGGTTAAACAGCACAGTGACTGTTGGAGACACAGGCCGGTGGTGATGTCAGCAGGTGTCTTACTAAGCACTTTTTATTTTACACTTGGGACTAGAGTCTGTCCAGTCAGCTGCTTGCTGACCTTCATGAAGCTACGTGGGGAGGACATTGCAGTGGGTCTGACTTTTCTTGGCAGTTTTTATTGATTTATTTTACATAATTTCTTTAGTTTTTCTTTTTCAAAACAAACAAACAAACCACAAAAACAAAAACTATAGAAGTAGAGAGAAAAAAAAGCAGAAGGATAAAAACAGCAGGCCCAGAGCTCAATAGACAAGACAACACGGCATCAAACATTATTAATGAACTTAACCATATCTCATATAAAAAATCTGAATCAGAAAGGTCTTCATTGCCATGTAGTTTAAACACATACAAGGAATTTGATTTGGTCGTTTTTGGTGCGACATTAACGGACAGACAATTACGGTAGAATAAAATAAAATTGAATATAAACTAAATTAAAATAGAAGCACAATAGAATAGAATAGAATTATACAATAAAATAGACCAGGGCTGTACAATTGTGCACGATGTGGTCAAGTATATACACTAATTAGAATAAAAACAACAATACATTGGGATGGAATATTTTGCAGGGCTGTGCAATTGAGCAATAATGTGCAAAAAGTATGAACAGTGAAGTTTGAACAAGTATGAAGGGGGGGGGGGGGGATTGTGAATTATTATATACTTACCGGTATATTATATACTTTGGTACAATGCTGCTACAATGTTTTCTTTTGTTTTAATTTGACTCCAAAACACATTAAGGTGGCCATACATTGTGTCTACTGTGGGTGAGTGACATTGATCAGCAGCAGAGACATTCACAGACAGGCTCCTCCTTCTAACCAATCAGAGAAGCTCAAACATAATTTCATCTGAATAAACATGTTTAGTGGTTGGTTCTACGTGGTCCTCATTCACAGTCCAGCAATGAGGTACATTGTAGCTTCACCAAAAAACAATGCTGATTTATTTTGCACATAATCTCATTTGACTTTCTTATGGTTGACTTTCTCTTGGCTGACATTATAATAACTTTATTTATTTTATTTATTTATTTGTATAGCCCCTTTCATACAGGGATTGCAGTTCAAAGTGCTTTACACCAGTAAGAAATAAGACATAAAATCTGTGTAAAACAAGCAGCAAGAGCAAAGCATAAAGTGGGATAAAATAATGCAGATATATTAATCAAATCATTATCAGAACCTCACATTCCAATATGCTTACAAAACATGATAAAGGTCAGAGTATGCACCCAGCGGATAGTGGGACATAGAGATAAAAGTAAAAATAACAGCAAGGGTAAAATGAGCAGACATATAAAATCAGTTTTTCACATTAGGATCTAACATCCCAACAGGTCATCTTGTTTATGGTTTGATTCAGTTTTAGTAGAATAGAAAAGACATGAATGATGAAATGAGCACATAAAGTGCAGACATACTATAAAATCAGTTTTTTACTAATAGAGTAAAATAGTGCAGTGCAATAAAAATTATAATAAATAATAAAGACACCAAGACTTGGTCTGTAAAGCCTTTCACATTTCCTGCTCACGGTCCCAAAACGTCCCGCCTATCTGTGGGAAAACAGTAATTGACTAGTACGGATGTCCAGCCTCGGATATATAAAATAAAACAGAATAGAAACATTAAAACATAGAGAAATAGACTAGTGCAATGTCAATCACAGAGAAATAGTGCAGTATAATAGTGTAAAGTCAGTCAAATGCTTTGGTAAAAATGTCTAACGTATTGGCTTCCCTAATATTGTTTGGTAACGTGTTTCACAGTTTTGGGGCGTAGTTTACAACGGCTGCATCACCGATCTTCTTATGACTGTAATCTTATGACATTACAGGGCCTGAGAGCGGGATGCAAAATGGCGACCTATCAGAGGCCTCTTTCAGCTCCCCCCAGGGCGTGGCTATCGCAGGTGACATGGTGTACGTGGCAGACACTGAGAACCACCTGGTTCGAAAGGTGACTCATCTACATACCCAGAGAAAACAAGCCTCTAAAGCATGAGCTGCTGTCTGTCTGTCTGTGTACCTCTGTGTGTCTGTCTGTTTGTCTGTTTGTACCTCAGTCTGTCTGCTTGTGTGTTTGTCTGTCTGTCTGAACCTGTGTGTCTGTCTGTCTGCTTGTTTGTTTGTTTAAGATAAGATAAGATAAGATATTCCTTTATTGATCCCCTTGGGGAAATTCAGGCATCATAGCAGCATGGGGGGGAGGGGGGGGTACATGTAGTAAAACAACACAGTATACAGGTAGTAAAAAACAACACAGGCAGTGTAAACAATTTGATCAATATGGTCAATATAATTTACTATCTGACTAGCTGAGGAATATTCACATTATTCACAGTGTCACATAAGGTGCAGTATGCATGAGGTAGTGTTATAATTTACTATCTACTGAGTATACATTATTCACAGTATCACGGTATCCACTGAAATATACATTATTCACAGTATCACAGTATCACAGTATCTACATAGGGTGCAGTAAGCCTAAGGTAGTGTAGGTTGTCCTCCTTGGGTTCCTATAAGTCCCAGGTCAATGTCTGGTAGCAGTCGCTGTCGCTGCCCCCTGTTGTGGAGCATTTGTATGTCTGTCTGTACCTCTGTGTGACTGTGTGTCTGTCTGCCTTCTGTCTGTCTGTACATCTGTGTGACTGTCTGTCTGCTTGTTTGTTTGTTTGTTTGTCTGTAGTCTATACCTATGTGTGAGTGTCTGTACATCTGTGTCTCTGTCTGTCTGCCTTCTGTCTGTACCTCTGTGTGTCTGTCTGCTTGTTTGTCTGTCTGAACCTCTGCGACTGTCTGTCTGTTCGATTGAATTGATCGATTGATTGAAAACTTTATTAACAGATTGCAGAATGGGTACAATACAGTACGGCTCAATTATACACACAATTGTTAAGGGGATGAGAACCAGAGAAAGACTTTTGTATGCTTGTTTGTCCATCTGTAACTCTGTAGGTGTGGGGGGGGGGCGGCGGTAACTGTACATTGGATTATCGACGAAACCTTACTTTGTCCCAAGAAGAGGGTCTCGTGTATTATTGGGTTAGGACATTTACTGTACATTGGAGGGGGTTGGGTTAGGACATTTACAGGGGCCAGTTTCGAATTGCAGTCTCCCGAAGGTGCTCTTTGAGAGTGGTTTTGAAAGTGGGTAGTGATTCACATTCCTTTACAGCTGTGGGTAGGGCGTTCCACATTGATGTGGCACAGTGGCATAATTGCGAAACGTGTTTAGTCCCTTGTTTGAGCCGAATCTGGGTTTAACATGATTTGTGGACAGGGCGGCTAGGTGGTGTAGTGGGCAAGGCACTCGCCACCAGTGTGGAGACGCTAGGATTCGCGTGTTCGAATCCAGCTCTCCACATTGTTTTCAGTTTAGCTGGTCGTCCGCAGTAATACACATTGGCCGTATTACGGGGAGGGAAAACTGAAGGGTGGGGATCGAACGTTGTGAACAAGCGACTCCTACAAGTCGGTTGGTGCGCCTGCGCAGTAGAATCAGGAAGTGTCGGGGGCAGCGTGAGCCTCCCACGCGTTACTCCTCGACACTGAGAGATCGAGCTGCGCAGGTGAAAAGATGCGACTGCTGTTACCTCAAGTACCGGAGGGGACTTGTGCTATGTATGACTTAGTCCACATTGCAGCCGGCTTGTGGGAGGCAAGAAACAGCGTTCGTGACAGGGGAGGGTTGAATTGGATGATACGAAATTGGGATGGGAGAAAATATAGAAAAATGGGAGAAAAAGTGGATCAAAAAAAAAAACATGATTTGTGGAGCTCCCTCTGGTGTTGTGGTCGTGGTATTCACTGACCTTTGGGAAGTATTTTGACATGTGGGTACCTTAGTGGTGTAGTGTATCTTGTAGACCAGGCCCATTGCAAGTTGCTGTACTCTGTCGTCTACTCTAAGCCATCCTAGGTTGTCAAAGTGGGCAGGGGTGAGGTGGGTTCTAGGAGTAAGGTCAAGCAGTAGCCTGACCAGTTTGTTTTGTGATGTTTGTAATTTTGTTTTTAGCGCCTTTGAGGTGCTTTGGTACCATGAGGTGCAAGCATAGTCGTAGTACCCTTGAATGAGTGCTCCTGCCAGAGTCTTCAGGGTATTCTTGTTTACCAGAGAGGAGATCCGGTACAAGAATCTAGTTCGTTGGTTGACTTTTTTTGATTACATTGGATGCCATTTTGTCACAGGAAAGATTTGCCTCTAGGATGGAACCTAGGTATGTAATTTCATCTTTCCTTGTGACAATATTGTCACCCACTGTAACTGAGAAGCCGTCGGTCTTGCTGAGTTTGTTATTTGCGACTGTCTGTCTGCTTGTTTGTCTGTCTGTCTGACCCTCTGTGTGTCTGTCTGTCTGAACCACTGTGTGACTGTCTGTCTGCTTGTCTGTACCTCTGTGTGACTGTCTGTCTGCTTGTTTGTCTGCCTGCTTGTTTGTATGTCTGTCTGCTTGTTTGTCTGTCTGCTTGTTTGTCTGTCTGTCTGTCTGTGTCTGTCTGTCTGTCTGAACCTTTGTGGCTATATGTCTGTCTGAACCTCTGTGTGATTGGCTGTGTCTGTCTGAACCTCTGTGATTGGCTGCATGTCTCGTCTGTCAGATTGACCTGTTGGAAGGACGAGTCAGCACTCTGGCTGGAGTTGGTGTTCAAGGCACAGACAAAGAGGGCGGAGCCATGGGACCCCAACAGCCAATCAGCTCACCTTGGGATGTGTGCCTTGGTACTGCAGGTGAGTCATGAAAGGATTGTTCACTATTACATAATGGTTGAACTTGAGCATGACACGAGAAATAATGATCATTGATTAATATATACAGTATATGTATTAGCTTTGGTTTTCATCTTGCATTAACACTTTGATTACCACTGGTGAACATGGTAAAACGTGGTTAAATGCCAGCACCCACTTCAATGATACCGTTGTGAACGCATAATCTCTGTCTTAAATTATGGCTGTGTCTAATCTGCCCGTCGCTTATCAATGACTTGTTTGCAGTCAACATTGTCGAAGCGGATTGTTTTTTAATCGGTTCATTTCCGTTTTATAGCATTTTGAAAAGCCCTCGTTTTTCACAAAAATATATAGATTCCGTGATAAACGGCATTTACTAGAATATTCTGGCATACACAAAAACGTTGTCATTTTTCGGCCTATTTATGAATCGTTTTCAAATAAACGCTAGATTATCGATAGTATATGTGTACTTATGCACGCTATAGAAGCTATCTGAAAAGTATATTCTCTCATTTCCTGATCAGTGAGCACACACACCACACACACACATATATGGGACACGTTGATATATCTGTGAAAAAAGCTCTGATTACCCCAAGACTGGTAAAATAGATTCCTTACCTCAGATCAGATGTTATCCAAAAAGATTATTCCAATTCCTGATCGCCATTCCAAATATCGATCGCGTTTATTGATTCAGCGTTGGGTGCTGGAAATACATAATCCACGCTGTTCTGAGGGCCGGCGATCAACTTGGGTCTCTTCAGTTGGCTTGACGGAAAAGTAAAATGAGGTAACTGGCCCCCCCCCCTTCATCAGTCTAAACTAATGGGGTGCAGTTACACAGGGAGAGATGATAGGGGCGATATCTTCCCAATTGAGCTCAGAGAGACTCTGCAACACTAGCGTGAGGCTCGATTGATGAAATGTTAATTAAAATCACCAATAAAAAAAAAATACGACAAACAAGCGCTATATAGCGTTGCCGGCACTCAACTGGCGGCATGAACTAATGACAAAACGCGTCGCTGGCACTCAAAGTGTTAAGAGTAATAAGTCAAAAATTCTCACACCACACAAACTAAAACCCCTCCCGACCTCCCTTTCCCAAACCGTTCATTCATACAACAATTTTTTTTATGCTGCATGATCATGTATACATTACATTCATTATGTATTATTATGTAGTATTATGTTTAAATATCAACATTATCTGGCCATGCTCAGTAAATGAGAGAGAGCGAGACACCTTTTCCAGGTGAGAGGCATTCACTGGTAGGGGGTAGGTGCGCGAAAGTTACCATAGCTCAGCGTATAGTCACGGTGACCAAGTGCGTCCACATTTTTATAGGATTCTATCACATTTTCATAACAATAGCGAATATTACTTACCCTGCGCCGTTTTCATTGGGGTTTCTTACAAATTAACAATGTTTTGTTTGTCCTTTATATGCGGATAACATTCAAATCTTAAATTGTACCATTATGTTCCCGTTTTAGACAACAAACATAATGCTAATGATGCACTTTTGTTAAGATAATTAGTTTACCATTCGCGGTCACTGTACTGACGTTGCATTAATAGTTTACCGCTGTTCAGATCGCGTCAAAGAATAGACTCGTCCCAGTGACCTGTGACCTGTGCTAACGCTCTTGGGAAATGTATTGTTGTAGTTTTCAACATTTTCACCTTTTAATTTTAAACCAATGCTGTCATCTACTGACAACAGAAAGTGTTGTGTAGCGTCACCTTGAGAGGCACTTCCGTATACACCGTCGCCCAAAAGACATTCTAGAGATTCCCACTTTTTACTGGGAATGGGGCGTGGCCGTATTTGGTCCCAGACAATAAGAGTGGCTGCGATTGGTCTACGTTCCGTTATGTGTTCGGGAGACTCGGGTGCATACAAACCTGATTATGATCATGTCTCTACCACAACCACAGCCCAAGCTGAGAGTGAATTACGCGAAGGGGAGCATTATGGCAGGAGACTTATTTTTACAGAAAAGAGTGAGGCGCGGGCGGAAGTGGCAATTTTTCAAAATAAAATACCCGGAAGACTAATGAAAATAAAATAAATTTCCTTTTAAACAACTTTATTCTTTCTTTGCGGCCCGGTACCAAATGATCCACGGCCAGGTACCGGTCCACGACCCGATGGTTGGGGACCTCTGCTATAGAGCCTTCTCTCTATACTCTGTTATGCGCAAGTTTACAGACTTGCGGAGCACATACTGGAGTAGCCAGCTTTTGTGCGACGGAGAAATACACTTTCAATTGCGACAGAGAGATCATCTCCCGATTCAGATGCAATTTAACACTTAACTGTTTCAAAGATATGAATGTTTCTCTGCATATTTTCACACCGCCAACAAAGCACTGGGCCCGTTGTCTCGGAATGGATTTTGGTGCGTCTGCTCTCCTCTCATTTCTGTGCCTCTCCTCTCCAACACCAGAGACAGAAAGTACTTAGCCAGTAGCCACTCCCCTCCGACACAACTGTCGTTTTTTTTCACACAGCGAGGAAAATAATACTGTCGGACAATCTAACAATAATTAACACATTTACAAGTCGTATTAAGTTTAGCAAATAAGGAGACATATAGAGAACATATAAAAATCGCCAATATCTCCATTTCGACCTATTTCTGAATTACATGACATTTGGGGGTTTTCTGAGGAATCGTGAGCTCCTTAACAAGACTGGTTAGACTGCCGGGTCACATATACATACACACTTGCGTTTGTGTGTGGCATGCACAACTCAAGTGCAAGTGATGACATCATATGAATGTGGATGACATAACCGTCTCGGCCAGTCCTTCATGCCAGCGGCCATCAGGCTCCACAACCATGGGCATGGACTCTTCAGCTGGAGAACTAACGTCTGCAGAACAAAAAAACTAGGAATGTCTGACTCTTAACCACCAAAACCTGCACGGACTACAACGTATGATGTATATCTATTAGTGGTGGGACTCGATTAAAAAAAAATTATCTTACATTTATTGAAACAGGATCACATGGCTTCCTTGCATCCTTGCACCTTTACTGTAGTGTGTGTGTGTGTGTGTGTGTGTGTGTGTGTGTGTGTGTGTGTGTGTGTGTGTGTGTGTGTGTGTGTGTGTGTGTGTGTGTGTGTGTGTGTGTGTGTGTGTGTGTGTGTGTGTGTGTGTGTGTGTGTGTGTGTGTGTGTGTGTGTGTGTGTGTGTGTGTGTGTGTGTGTGTGTGTGTGTGTGTGTGTGTGTGTGTGCGTGCGTGCGTGCGTCTTGGCCAGGTCGCTCTTGGAAAAGACACTTGCTGTAGCTTCTAACATTAATACAGATATCTGCAACTAAACTCTTAATTCATCTTTAATTACATTTTGACTTGGCAGAAAGAATTTGAGATCAAGTTAATGGAAATGCAAATATGTCCAATCAGCGTTGATGGTAAATGTAATCCATTGAAGGAATACATCCCTCATTGCGTGTTATATTGACTGAGGAATCTCAGCTAACAGAGCGGTGCTGGTAGGATGTTAGTACTTCAGCAGTTCAGGACCTGAAGTTGTTCCTGATAAGCACAGTCCCATTAACAAGCTATTGTTAGACCTGTTGAACACACATCATTATGAACACAAACACACACATCATATGAACACAAACACACATCATATGAACACAAACACACACACACATCATATGAACACAAACACACATCAACACAAACACACACATCATATGAACACAAACACACATCAACACAAACACACACATCATATAGACACAAACACACACATCATAGACACAACTACTGAACTGAGACTGTATGTGATACTGACCAGGCATAAAGCAGCTAATGATCAGTTTAATCACACAACGTGTTATGAGCACCATGGTGATGAGGCATGAAGCTAATGATAATCACACAAAGCTTATTAGTCTGTTTAATACAAACAATCTGCATTAGCCATAATGAGAATGTGGCTGACGTTGGGTGCGATAATTATTTAAAGTGACACATAATATGGTAATGAAATTTGCAAGCCTAGAGAAACCGCCCACATGAGAACGCTGAGGTTGATTGATTGAAAACTTTATTAACAGATTGCAGAATGGGTACAATACAGTACGGCTCAATACACACAATTGTTAAGGGGATGCAGACCAGAGAAAAACTTTTGTCTTGTTTACATCAAGGTCCCCCATTTTCAATTCATAATGACATTAATGACATACGCAACATACAGATATATATCATGACATTTCTGACAATACATGACATACAGGTATACAGTACTGTTACATTTGTGACATACAAGATATGCAAATATACAGTACTGTTAAACAGAGATCCTAACAGATAATATATACATACGAGGGGGAGGAAACTGTACATTAGGAGGGGGTGGGAGGGGGGGTTTGGACATTTATGGGGGCCAGTTTAGAATTGCAGTCTCCCGTAAGGTAATGGGCGATGGGACCTCAGTCCCAGGCTAATCAGTAGGTCTACAAGGAGCCCAACGTCTGGAATCTGCATTTTGATTGGCAGTAACAATTACAGGCCGTTACGTGGCTCATGAGGAGTCTACTCTAGACATCAGCTGTAGCATGCTGCTCAGCGCTAGTGTCATTTATTTCTGATTTTGTTTTATTGTGTTTTTATATTAAGCTGTAGTGTAAAGCACCCTGTGCTGTGAAGGGTGCTATATAAATAAAAGTCATTCATTCATTCATAAAGAGGTAGATATCAGCTGTAGCATGCTGCTAGCTCAGCGCTAGTAAAGAGGTAGATATCAGCTGTAGCATGCTGCTAGCTCAGCGCTAGTAAAGAGGTAGATACCAGCTGTAGCATGCTGCTAGCTCAGCGCTAGTAAAGAGGTAGATACCAGCTGTAGCATGCTGCTAGCTCAGCGCTAGTAAAGAGGTAGATATCAGCTGTAGCATGCTGCTAGCTCAGTGCTAGTAAAGAGGTAGATATCAGCTGTAGCATGCTGCTAGCTCAGCGCTAGTAAAGAGGTAGATATCAGCTGTAGCATGCTGCTAGCTCAGCGCTAGTAAAGAGGTAGATACCAGCTGTAGCATGCTGCTAGCTCAGCGCTAGTAAAGAGGTAGATACCAGCTGTAGCATGCTTCTAGCTCAGCGCTAGTAAAGAGGTAGATATCAGCTGTAGCATGCTGCTAGCTCAGTGCTAGTAAAGAGGTAGATATCAGCTGTAGCATGCTGCTAGCTCAGCGCTAGTAAAGAGGTAGATATCAGCTGTAGCATGCTGCTAGCTCAGCGCTAGTAAAGAGGTAGATATCAGCTGTAGCATGCTGCTAGCTCAGTGCTAGTAAAGAGGTAGATATCAGCTGTAGCATGCTGCTAGCTCAGCGCTAGTAAAGAGGTAGATATCAGCTGTAGCATGCTGCTAGCTCAGTGCTAGTAAATAGGTAGATATCAGCTGTAGCATGCTGCTAGCTCAGTGCTAGTAAAGAGGTAGATATCAGCTGTAGCATGCTGCTAGCTCAGCACTAGTAAAGAGGTAGATATCAGCTGTAGCATGCTGCTAGCTCAGCGCTAGTAAAGAGGTAGATACCAGCTGTAGCATGCTGCTAGCTCAGCGCTAGTAAAGAGGTAGATATCAGCTGTAGCATGCTGCTAGCTCAGCGCTAGTAAAGAGGTAGATATCAGCTGTAGCATGCTGCTAGCTCAGTGCTAGTAAAGAGGTAGATATCAGCTGTAGCATGCTGCTAGCTCAGCGCTAGTAAAGAGGTAGATATCAGCTGTAGCATGCTGCTAGCTCAGCGCTAGTAAAGAGGTAGACATCAGCTGTAGCATGCTGCTAGCTCAGCGCTAGTAAAGAGGTAGATACCAGCTGTAGCATGCTGTTCACCGCTAGTAAAGAGGTAGATATTAGGGCTGTCACCTTTTTTTTAATATATATCGAACTATCAATGGAACCTGGCCAAATGTAAACTGATAGACTGTAATAATGTGATCAAATTAAAATGTATATGAATTCATTAATATCCAGGCGTCTGCTTTTCTGACTGCTGAGCACAGCAGAGGCTGGGGCTGAGTTCATCCAAACTGATCACATCATATGGGCACAAAGCTCACTACAGGAGCTGTGTCCACCATTATGAATAAGAGGATCTCTGTCATCCTGTCTATTGTGACATTGATCGCATGGGGGGGGGGGGGGGTATATTAGATCATTCTGATCCTCAGTCTCCTGTCCGCAGTCTCCATTCTCATCCTCAATACGTCATTATCAAACACCAAAGGAACATTAGGACCATGAAGACCCAACTAATCAAGGCTTTAACTAAACAGACAACGGGTTGCTTCGACTAAGTCATCTGATCTGTAAAATAGGCGTTCTGGCCTTGCTGATTAAAAAAAAATCCCATAATGGTTGTTAGGCAAATGACTGGACAACATCTTCCTTGCTCTCTCCTGCTTTTCAATCTCACTCACTCTCACTCAGTGTTTACAGTTAGAGTTCCTGCGCTGTTACCCAGTGCTGTTCACCAGAGGCAATGCTTCCAGCAATGTTTCCAGCTTCTAACCTTTTTGCATTATCGTGTGTGTGTGTGTGTGTGTGTGTGTGTGTGTGTGTGTGTGTGTGTGTGTGTGTGTGTGTTCAGGGGGAGAGCAGGGGAATGTGCTGTGGATAGCCATGGCCGGCTCTCACCAGATCTGGGCTCTATTCCTAGAGGATGGCAAACTGCCCAAAGGAAGGTGAGCGATGAGCAGGTCATCACCATGGTTACCATGGCTACACCACCACCACCAACAATCCCTTCCTCTCACGTGATTGGTTACTGTATATTAAAATATTATTGTCAATACTCTAGTAGTGTGTGACATGGCGGTGATACTCGTTAACTCAGTAGAACGTTGTTACATCTGAATGCTTATTCATTTCAAATGTTCAGATTATTGAAATATTCATGAAAATACATGGATCTCCTCTGAAATATATTTTCATTGCAAAGTTTCCATTGTTTGGCAGGAAAATGTGTTTTCTATTTGGTATAATGTGCTTAGATATCAGATAGGCAGGTGAAGTAGCTTAGATATCCGATAGGCAGGTGAAGTAGCTTAGATAGACGTCTCACAGGACTAAAGTATGTCTTGAAGTGAGTCCACTAGATGTCCCACTGACTAGACCACCAGCCTGTCAGCGTGTCTCACAGGACTAAGATATGTCCCTTAAACTCTTTACAGTGAGTCCAGTGCGGGGACCTGCGTGCGCTGGGTGGGCAGCGGCAACGAGGAGAACCGGAACAACTCGTACCCTCACAAGGCGGGCCTGGCCCAGCCCTCCGGCCTGACGGCGGCCCCCGAGGAGCCCTGGGGCTGCCTGTACGTGGCCGACAGCGAGAGCAGCACCATCCGCAGCCTGGCTCTGAAGGACGGAGCCGTCAAGCTGCTGGTGGGGGGAGAGCGGGACCCACTGGTGAGCCGACGGATTCACAATCACATTAGATTAGATTATCTGGCAGGTGCCTGTCGGCACATCTCACAGGACTACCTCTCCTATTACCGCCCTATCTCCAATCTGCCATTTCTCTCTAAAACCTTTGCCGCGCCTCCCAACTCCACTCCCATCCCCAGTCCAACAACCCTCTATGAACCCCTTCAGTCTGGCTTCCGTCCATCTCGCGGCACCGACACCGCCCTGGTCAAAGTTATTAATGATCTCCTCATCTCCGCTGATTCTGGTGCCCTCTCAACATCCTGATCCTACTCGACCTTAGTGCAGCCTTTGATACAGTGTGTCACTCCATCCTCCTCCAAAGGCTGTACCAACTGGGTGTTGAGGGCACTGCACTCGATTGGTTCACCTCCTACCTCACCGACAGACCTCAGTTCATCTCCCTCTCCGGTCACACCTCTTCCCCCTCTTCAGTCACACAGGGGGTCCCCCAAGGCTCGGTCCTCGGCCCCCTGCTCTTCATCTACTATATACTCCCCCCTTGGTCACATCATCCGCAAATTCAACCTTGACTTCCACTGCTACGCCGACGACACCAAAATCTACATCAGCACAAAATCATCCCATAACCCACCCCGCAGTCACATCGAGTCCTGCTTATCCGAATTACAATCCTGGCTGACCCACAACGTCCTCAAACTCAACAGTGAAAAGACAGAACTATTCCTCATCGGCACCAAATCCACCCTCAGCAGATCCGGAGCTATCACACTCTCTATAAATGACTCAACCATCACCCCCCCCCCTGGTTCGCAACCTCTGCGTCATCCTGGATCCCACGCTCTCATTTGACCTCCACGTCCGCACCGTCATCAAAACCTCCTACTTTCACCTCCGCAACATCGCCACAATCAGACACTGCCTCTCCCCCCGCGCTGCTGAATCCCTCACCCACGCCTTCATTTCCTCCCGCCTAGACTACTGCAACTCCCTCCTCACCGGCATCACCTCCCGCTCCCTCCATAGACTCCAGATGGTCCAGAACTCTGCTGCTCACACCCGGTCCCTGGCCACATCACTCCTCCTGTCCTCCACTCTCTCCACTGGCTCCCGATTAAGGAACGCATACAGTTCAAATTACTACTCCTCACCTTTAAAGCCCTCCATAGCCTGCCCCCCCCTTCCTGACTGACCTCCTTCTACCTTACCGCCCCACCCGATCCCTCCGGTCCTCTTCCACTGCTTCCCTCATCGTCCCGTCATCCAAATTAAAACGTTTTGGTGATCGGGTTTTCTCACGTGCTGCACCCTGACTCTGGAACACCCTCCCTCACACTATCAGAGACTCCCTCACTCTCCAGTCTCCACCTTCAAATCCCGACTCAAAACCTACCTGTTCTCCCTAGCATTCAACCTTCCCTACCCAACCACCCCCCTTTTCCCCTCCTCTACCTTCTCTCCTCTCCTGCCCCCCCCCCCTCTCTCTGTTTCCCTTACTTACTTCCCGACTGTCTCCCCTACTGGCTCCTGTATTTGTTGTCTGTTACTCGTGGTTTTATGTTCTTGTGTATTCATATTGTTCCCCGTTTCCCTGTGGTTCTATATTTCGTTGTGTCTTGCCTATTGTCAGCGACTTTGGGTAATTGAAAAGCGCTATACAAAATAAATGAATTATTATTATTATCTGACAGATTCACAGACTATCTGACAGATTCACATCACATTAGATTAGACTATCTGACAGATTCACATCACATTAGATTAGACTATCTGACAGATTCACATCACATTAGATTAGTTGACAGATTCACAATCACATTAGATTAGATTAGTTGACAGATTCACAATCACATTAGATTAGATTAGTTGACAGATTCACAATCACATTAGATTAGATTAGTTGACAGATTCACAATCACATTAGATTAGATTAGCTGACAGATTCACAATCACATTAGATTAGATTAGTTGACAGATTCACAATCACATTAGATTAGCTGCCGCCAGTCAACATAATCTCTCACTGGGGGGGATCTTTGGTGTTTGATTTCCATGTTGAGGGCTTCTATTCTTACATAATGCAATGGTTGCTATTTGCTGGCCTGTTCTTTGACCTAAAATGAGCTTGGAAATTATATAACCTCCTGGTTTTGTTTTATTGATGGATTGTTGATGTTCTGTGTTGGCTGGAGCAGAACCTCTTTGCTTTCGGGGATGTGGACGGGAAGGGGGTGGATGCTAAGCTGCAACACCCTCTCGGTGTCGCCTGGTCTCCAGAAGGCAGCCTGCTGTACCTGGCCGACTCTTACAACCACAAGGTAACTGATTTTACATTCCTGGGGGGAGAAATTAGACATTTTCAGAAAGGTAAAAAAAAAGATAAAAATAAATATTTCCATAACTGGCCGACAGTGGTTCAGAAGGTAGAGCGGTCATCTGGTAATCGGAAGGTTCCTGGTTATCTTCCCGCTCCTCCCGGCAGCGTGTCGAAGTGTCCTTGAGCAAGACACTTAACCCCTAATTGCTCCCGATGAGCAGGTTGGCACCTTGGCACCTTGCATGGTCGCCTCCGCCGTGAATGTGTGAGTAAATGGTGAATGTGAGGCATAAGTTGTAAAGCGCTTTGGATAAAAGAGCTATATAAATGCAGTCCATAACTGAAAAAAACTAATAAAAGTGGGTCCTTAGAATATGGTTGGAAGCAATACAGGTACCTATAAAAACCTCCTGTTGCACTGGTGTACTGGTTCAAATTAAGCAATACAGGTACCTTTAAACCTCCTGTTGCACTGGTGTACTGGTTCAAAACATGAGCATTAATATCAGATATCAGATATTTTTTGTGATACTCAAGAATTCAGTCTCTGAGTCTCTTATTTATTGGACAAACATTACAACATAATAGTTTATTAACCCTAGGGCATATCTCTAAGTGTAACTCTGAGAAACAAAACAGACATTCCTGGTCTTTCTGTGGTTTCAGGTTATCAGGTCAAATGCCTGCAGGGGTCTGTGATTACCATCTATTTTAGAATGTTGGCTTGTTTGTTCAGCCTTTATTTCATGACTCTGCCTTCATCTCAGGGTATTTAAGTGCAGAGAGAGACCATAGAGAGGGGTCTCTGGCTGATAATCACAGGAGCCACGCAGAGCAGTAAACCACAATGATCCTACTCAACCTTAGTGCAGCCTTTGATACAGTGTGTCACTCCATCCTCCTCCAAAAGCTGTACCAACTAGGTGTTGAGGGCACAGCACTCGATTGGTTCACCTCCTACCTCACCGACAGACATCAGTTCATCTCCCTCTCCGGTCACACCTCTTCCCCCTCCTCAGTCACACAGGGGGTCCCCCAAGCCTCGGTCCTCTGCCCCCTGCTCTTCATCTACTATATACTCCCCCTTGGTCACATCAAATTTCCACAATGAAGAAATACCTCTTCTAAATCAAGGAATTAATGAAGCGATACCTCTTCCAAATCAAAGAATTAATAAATAATTACTTCTGAATCAAAGACTTAATGAGGAAATACCTCTTCTAAATCAAATAGTTAATGAGGAAATACCTCTTCTAAATCAAAGTATTAATTTGTTTGCATGATATAATCACTAGGATATTAGACATGATATAATCACTAGGACATTAGACATGATATAATTACTAGGACATTAGACATGATATGATCACTATAGGATATTAGACATGATATGATCACTAGGATATTAGACATGATATGATCACTAGGACATTAGACATGATATGATCACTATAGGATATTAGACATGATATGATCACTATAGGATATTAGACATGATATGATCACTAGGACATTAGACATGATATAATGCCTATGGTGACGTTTGCAGTCAGCTGTTTACTTTATGTATACAGGGATATTCATGATCCTGATCCAGACTCGGATCCTAACGTGAATATTAGCTAGAATATATCTAATTGTGTCTCGTTGGTTGGTGTCTGTTTGTCTGTGTGTCTGTTTGTCTGTTTGTCTGTGTGTCTGTGTTCAGATCAAGGTGGTGAATCCTAAGACCAAGCAGTGTGACACATTAGCCGGCTCAGGGGAGGCTGGACACACAATGGGCTCCGGTTTCCTGGAATCCACCTTCAACGAGCCGGGGGGGCTCTGCGTGGGCGAGGGGGGGCGAGTCCTGTACGTGGCCGATACCAACAACCACTGCATCAAAGTGCTGGACCTGGAGACCAACACTGTGTCACTGGTGAGTACTAGACACCAACACTGGTGAGTACTAGATACCAACACTAACACTGGGTACAGTGATGCAGGTATCCAGCAGTGTAACTAGTAAGAGTGGGTAGGGATATGTACAGATATAGATATAGTATCTACAGATATGTAACAAGGATTATATGCAGGTATGTACAGACAGGATATATATATATATATATATATATATACAGTATGTATGTACAGACATGTGGGGGACCCTGATGGAAACAAGACAAACGTCTTTCTCAGGTCTATTGTACCCATTCTGCAATCTGTTAAATAAAGTTTTCATTCATTCATTCATTCATTCATTCATTCATCATTCATTCATTCATTCACACACATGTGGATAGATATTAGGGGTGTAAGGGTATACATATCCGTACCAAACCGTTTCAGTACTGGACCTTCGGTTCAGTACGCGCTGTGTACCGGACGAATGGAACGGTACGTTAACCACGTGCAGAACTTTTTTTTTACCTGCAGAATTTTATTCAAAACTCCCATGTTCACCCCTTCCCAAAATATAACTTGCGCAAAGGGCTGGATGTTGTTCGTTCAGCCCACACACAACACTGAGAGATTACCTGTAATTTAGCATAGCCTCATAGTGTGGCGAACACACACACACACACACACACACACACACACACACACCCTCTCTCTCTCAGTGTGTGAGGAGGAATTGGTGCTAGATTGAGAAGGGGCTGTCTCTCGGAGATCAAATCAATGATAGTTTACACTACAGCATATAGAACGGACATTCATACACAGCAACGAGCCTCCGTTGTGTGATAAACATGAATCGATTTATTTTCCTTGGCATGAAACAAGAAATAGTAATTAAACCATTAGGGACCTGCATGACGCTTTTGTCTCTATTCAATAAAGTTTTACCTTGAGGGATGATTTACAATTAGTAGTAAAAAAGTAGGCTACTTATATTCTTGACGCTAGAACTCCCAAAATAGCGTTAGCATAAAAAGGTTTTAATAAAATAAGGTAGGCCAGCTGTAGTTTACATAGCTTGCATAAAACTGTCTCGATGTTCCACAAGTTAATCAAAATCCGTAGTATTTCCAACCGGGGCTTGTGATTGCTCAGAGTTCAAATCACTGTTATTGTTGTTGTTCATTACTACTCGCACGTTATTCAGCTCAATGGCGTCACGTGTCTCCTATCCGTAGAGCCATATGAAATCCACGTTCACCGAATTGCGGATGGAATTGCGGAATTGACCAATAAAAATGGAATCGGCTGTAAAACGTGGAATATTGAACAATTTGCCCTAATCTGGACTGAAATTCTGTTTTCGGGAGAATATGGAACATTTGGTGCAAAGCAAACATGACTGGGGACGCTACAGCGTGTTACAACGCATACGTCACTTCCACACTGCTTCACAACAATGTCCCAGCGTCTGGCTGCTTCGGTGTTAACGTCGTCAAAAAAGCTAACAAAGCAGTATCCTGATGACTTTTATGCCTCAGGCGATAAGGTGTTTTGCACCTCAACATACCGTAGACTGGACCCGCAAAGACATGTGCAAAGATCACTTAGTCTCGAAAAGCCATGTCAGGAACAAGGAAAAACACTGTGCTTCCCAAAACACACCAGCTCTTCTAAATGACCATTACAGCAAGTACCTCATCAGCATAGTGTCATAATCCAGTGCAAAAGAGTGGAGTGTTTTGTTTACAGTTATTTCTCTTTTTTACTTGAAGCACAGAGTGAAAAGTTTGCTTAAAATGTGTTAAAAACTCAGAAGGGAATGTTTAGTTTACAGTTGTTTTTTCTTTACTTGAAGCAATGAGAAGAAGCTTATAAGCACCTTAAAATGTAACTGTATTTCTGAGTTGCAGCACTTAAAAACATTAAATGGACTGTTATATCTTATTAATTTGTGGACATTTATTCATTCCCACTTATTAGACACTATTTCTGATTGTAAAATTAGCGTAAAAAGCAAAATACAGAATTCCGAAATATTAAAACGAGAAAAATAGAATTTGGGAAAAAAGATTATGGAATTTGGAAAAAAATAAAACAGATTTCATATGGCTCTACCTATCCATCATGCAGCACATTCAGGCGCAAAAATGTATAAATTTTTTAACAAGTCAATTATTAATTTTGATATAGAATATTCGTTGACAGCCCTACTTAACAGTTACTGCACACTACACCCCTGAGTGGAACATGGAAAGCCAAACTTTCCCCCACTGTACCAAAAACCCGTACCGAACCGTGACTTCAAAACCGAGGTACTTACCGAACCATGGTTTTTGTGTACCGTTACACCCCTAATAGATATATATATATAGTTTGTCTTTAATTTAAAAACAAACGAGTATCTTTTTTTCTTGCCCAGTTCCCCATTTCTGTGGATACCACAGACTCCGTGCCTCCAAAGTCCTCCGGACCGCCCAGAGCCCCCAGGCTTCCGAAGTCGGCTCCCAGGCTGGACATGGTCCCACTGGTGGTGTCACCGGGTCAGATTGTTACCATGGCAATAACTCTGTTGCTTCCGGAAGGTTCCAAGCTCAACAAGGAGGCCCCGAGCTTCTGGGCCCTATCAGCCGAGGGTAAGAGAACAGAGGATTGCGATTTTCAATCATACATTATTATTGTTTTATTTTATTTTGATCCAAAACATATCCTAATGCACACACTCTCTCTCGGTCTACTGTTAGTGAGTGTGATCAGTGTAGCAGCAGAGACATTCTAAAGACAGGCTCCTCCTTCTAACCAATCAGAGAAGCTCAGTGGAGTTAGAATAGAATAGAATAGAAGTACTTTATTGAGAGCGGTCAGGTGGCGTAGCGGAGATTGCGTTCGTCACCAACACCGGAGATGCTGGATTCGTGTTCGTCTGTTCGAATCCAGCTCACAGCTCCGGCGTTGTCACCAGCTTGGCTGGCCTTTCACACTAATACAATTGGCTGTATTAGAGGGTGGGAAAGCTGGCGGGGTGGGTCCGGGTCGTTGTAAACAGCGACTCCTACAGTTCGGTCGGGGCGCCTGCTCAGCGTGGATAGGATCTAAGGGGGGTAGTGTGATCCTCCCACACGTTACACCCTCTCAGTGAGAGTCCGCGCTGCCAGGTGAAAAGAAGCGGTTGATTGGCTAGACGTGTGTCGGAGGAAGCACGTGGTAGCCTCCACTCTCCCAGACTGACTGTGGGGGGTAAGTGCGCAGCGACCAGGAAGGGGATTGGGAATTGGCATAACGACTAACATTGGGATGGGAGAAAATCGGAGGAAAAAAAAAAAATATATATATATATTTTATTGATCCCGAGGGAAATTCAGCACTACAGATCGCTCACAGTAAACATTTAGGTAGTCAAAAATCTAAAGTCATAAATAAGAATAAAAATACAGTCTGGGATATACATTCTAAACTATGTATATACATTCTAAAATATACAGCCAAGGGTTAGGGTCTTTAGTGGGTGTGTAACGTTCTATCTATTTCCTGTTTCCTAGGTAACGAGTGGTTGCTCAGTGACCAGGTGGTTACTGGGAACATCCTGGACTTATCGGAACCTCTCTCCATCTCAACCAAACTCCCAGCTGTTACTGAAACGACGGAAACCAGCCCGTCCCTCACCGTGAGCGTCTGGGTGTACGGCTGCCTCGTGGTGGGAGGAGCCTGCATGCTGAAGGCCGCCTCTCTCCGCCAGCCTCTTCAGATAGGCCCCGCCCCCGGCGAGGGCGTCGTCACTGTGGAGTTCACTCATGCCTTCTGAAGCCATGTCAGCAAAGATGCTTTATGTAGACGAGGGTGTTGGACACAGGCCCCACTTCCTGACATGCCTACTGTATCTCAGGCACGAGTCTGACCAGGGTCTTAATGGGAGGAGAGGTGTAGATATCTTCTGTGTCCAACATCTCAAGAAAAAACCATGTTTTATACATGTATGTATGTGTAATTGTTTAGCAAAGGAAGTTCGTTTGGAATCTGATGTAACAATAGCTTTGTTGACTAGGGATGGGCACCGAATTCTGTACTTTTAAAGGTACTTACCGAAACACGTCGGTACTACAGAGTATCGATTCACGTGAGATACCGTAAAGAAAATATATATATATATTTTTTTAAACCTTTTTTCTTTTCATGTCAACGTTCACACGCACAATATACGCTTACCTAGGATTTGACTTGATTCAACAACAAAGCAGTCAGGGCAATGGCAAGCCGAAAACGGTAGTTATTTAACCTTGTGTAACAATAGCTTTTTTGACAGAGTTGACTTAATGTAACAATAGCTTTGTTGACAGAGTTGATCTGATGTAACAATATAGCATTGTTGACAGCTGATCTGATGTAACAATAGCTTTGTTGACAGAGTTGATCTGATGTAACAATATAGCATTGTTGACAGAGTTGATCTGATGTAACAATAGCTTTGTTGACAGAGTTGATCTGATGTAACAATAGCATTGTTGACAGAGTTGATCTGATGTAACAATAGCTTTGTTGACGGAGTTGATCTGATGTAACAATAGCTTTGTTGACAGAGTTGATCTTTTTCTATTGTATTCTTTTCAAAAACAGAAACCCTAACATGAACGATTTTCAAAATGTCTTAAAATGGTTTTAAAGGTTTACTAACTAAAAGATAGGATAAAAAAATTGTGAACCTTCCCTTTAAGCTGCTTCCCATCCTTTGAGATGTTTGAGAACCAGATCCATATGTTTGAATATGGGATGAGGGGGTAAAATAACTGGGTCTATAAGCAAAACATAGATCAAATTCTTCTATTTGAATACTGTTATGTAATTAATATATTTTCTAATAAGTATAGTACCAAAGTATTCACTGTGTATTTATGGGTAAGAGGATTATGTGCAGTTAAGGCAATACGGTCATCATCATTTTTTATACAATATATAAATATAATAATTATGGCTATAACATAACGTACATTATGTACCTTTTTTCCTGTGGTCGAAACTTTATTTAAATATTTTAAACGCGATCAGACTGACATGGGTCACTGTAGTTTAAAATCATGCTTCTGCTATAGATTCATTCATAAATATCTGTCAACATGTATGTTGCTACACTTCAAGGAGTGGTTTACATGAGTGGTGTTTTGTTAAAAATGTGTTTCTGTCGTTGCTTAACCAGTGCTTGTTTTTTTTCATCGATTATGTAACAGTTTTTGTTTAATTTGTTGTTTCATGGAGCACTTTTAACTTTGAATGCAAATGGGTCAAATGGGTCAATTGCCATGAGCAGAATACTGAATAAAGTGCCTATTACAGAGACTGCAAACAACTGATCAAAATGTGTCTGTCTCTTACCTTCAGCTCTGTTGTGTATGTGTGGCTGTCTGTCTCTTACCTTCAGCTCTGTTGTGTATGTGTGGCTGTCTGTCTCTTACCTTCAGCTCTGTTGTGTATGTGTGGCTGTCTGTCTCTTACCTTCAGCTCTGTTGTGTTTGTGTGGCTGTCTGTCTCTTACCTTCAGCTCTGTTGTGTATGTGTGGCTGTCTGTCTCTTACCTTCAGCTCTGTTGTGTATGTGTGGCTGTCTGTCTCTTACCTTCAGCTCTGTTGTGTATGTGTGGCTGTCTGTCTCTTACCCTCAGCTCTGTTGTGTAGGTGTGGCTGTCTGTCTCTTACCTTCAGCTCTGTTGTGTTTGTGTGGCTGTCTGTCTCTTACCCTCAGCTCTGTTGTGTAGGTGTGGCTGTCTGTCTCTTACCTTCAGCTCTGTTGTGTTTGTGTGGCTGTCTGTCTCTTACCTTCAGCTCTGTTGTGTTTGTGTGGCTGTCTGTCTCTTACCTTCAGCTCTGTTGTGTTTGTGTGGCTGTCTGTCTCTTACCTTCAGCTCTGTTGTGTTTGTGTGGCTGTCTGTCTCTTACCTTCAGCTCTGTTGTGTATGTGTGGCTGTCTGTCTCTTACCTTCAGCTCTGTTGTGTTTGTGTGGCTGTCTGTCTCTTACCTTCAGCTCTGTTGTGTTTGTGTGGCTGTCTGTCTCTTACCTTCAGCTCTGTTGTGTTTGTGTGGCTGTCTGTCTCTTACCTTCAGCTCTGTTGTGTTTGTGTGGCTGTCTTGTCTTTTACAGATCTGGTATGATTGAACTGATAGATAGTTTAGGTTCTAATGGAGGGACATGAACTGATGGATAGTTTAGGTTCTAATGGAGGGACACGAACTGATGGATAGTTTAGGTTCTAATGGAGGGACATGAACTGATGGATAGTTTAGGTTCTAATGGAGGGACATGAACTGATGGATAGTTTAGGTTCTAATGGAGGGACACGAACTGATGGATAGTTTAGGTTCTAATGGAGGGACATGAACTGATGGATAGTTTAGGTTCTAATGGAGGGACACGAACTGATGGATAGTTTAGGTTCTAATGGAGGGACATGAACTGATGGATAGTTTAGGTTCTAATGGAGGGACATGAACTGATGGATAGTTTAGGCTCTAATGGAGGGACAGGGGAACTGATAGATAGTTTAAGCTCCTGGTGTCTTGAGAGATGAAACCTTTACCAAGCAAAGGTTCTAAACATCTTGTAACGCCTTCATTTCTGTCAAGTAACGTTAATGGTTGTCAAGTGTCACCAGCTTGTTCAGTTTGACTCACCACAGAGCTAGCCTTCCTCACCAGCTTGTTCAGTTTGTGTGTGTGTGTGTGTGGATTGACTGCAAAGTGCTTTAACCCTGAAATTAGACCTATAAAAGGTCTATTTTAAAGAGAGAGGAAGAGAGAGAGGGAGATAAATAGTGTAAGTGTGTGTGTGTGTGTCAAGTGTCGAGCAATAAAACATCTTTGCAAAACATAACCTCTAACAAACATGTATACACATAATGGATGAGGTAACATTGATCGCTTATATGTTGCGTTACTGTAACAATGTGTGTTATTTTGTGCTTTTACATTGTGCCTTGAGTCTCATGATGCTGTGTTTTTACATTGTGCCTTGAGTCTCATGATGCTGTGTTTTTACATTGTGCCTTGAGTCTCATGATGCTGTGTTTTTACATTGTGCCTTCAAGGGAACTTTCTATTGATTGGTTTATAAAAGGCTGCAATAAACGAGACTAATAAATAAAGCATATTTAATTAAAATTGTGTTTTACGTATGTGTTTTACTTGGGGGGAAATGGCCTGAAGCCTAATAAGCCTGTATTTTCCTCTGCCTGATAGATGGTCTGATAGATGATAGATGACCTGATAGACTATAGACAGTATGATTAATGGTCTGATAGACAGTATGATGGATGGTCTGATAGATGACTTTGTTGACAGAGTTGATCTGATGTAACAATAGCTTGTTGACAGAGTTGATCTGATGTAACAATATAGCATTGTTGACAGCTGATCTGATGTAACAATAGCTTTGTTGATCTGATGTAACAATATAGCATTGTTGACAGAGTTGATCTGATGTAACAATAGCTTTGTTGACAGAGTTGATCTGATGTAACAATAGCATTGTTGACAGAGTTGATCTGATGTAACAATAGCTTTGTTGACGGAGTTGATCTGATGTAACAATAGCTTTGTTGACGGAGTTGATCTGATGTAACAATAGCTTTGTTGACAGAGTTGATCTGATGTAACAATAGCTTTGTTGACGGAGTTGATCTGATGTAACAATAGCTTTGTTGACAGAGTTGATCTTTTTCTATTGTATTCTTTTCAAAAACAGAAACCCTAACATGAACGATTTTCAAAATGTCTTAAAATGGTTTTAAAGGTTTACTAACTAAAAGATAGGATAAAAAAATTGTGAACCTTCCCTTTAAGCTGCTTCCCGTCCTTTGAGATGTTTGAGAACCAGATCCATATGTTTGAATATGGGATGAGGGGGTAAAAGAACTGGGTCTATAAGCAAAACATAGATCAAATTCTTCTATTTGAATACTGTTATGTAATTAATATATTTTCTAAGAAGTATAGTACCAAAGTATTCACTGTGTATT
Organism: Notolepis coatsorum; assembly: GCF_963971535.1. Classification (NCBI taxonomy): domain Eukaryota; kingdom Metazoa; phylum Chordata; class Actinopteri; order Aulopiformes; family Paralepididae; genus Notolepis; species Notolepis coatsorum. The sequence continues at coordinate 30,650,032 of NC_140176.1, read as the reverse complement.
TATGGGTAAGAGGATTATGTGCAGTTAAGGCAATACGGTCATCATCATTTTTTATACAATATATAAATATAATAATTATGGCTATAACATAACGTACATTATGTACCTTTTTTCCTGTGGTCGAAACTTTATTTAAATATTTTAAACGCGATCAGACTGACATGGGTCACTGTAGTTTAAAATCATGCTTCTGCTATAGATTCATTCATAAATATCTGTCAACATGTATGTTGCTACACTTCAAGGAGTGGTTTACATGAGTGGTGTTTTGTTAAAAATGTGTTTCTGTCGTTGCTTAACCAGTGCTTGTTTTTTTCATCGATTATGTAACAGTTTTTGTTTAATTTGTTGTTTCATGGAGCACTTTTAACTTTGAATGCAAATGGGTCAATTGCCATGAGCAGAATACTGAATAAAGTGCCTATTACAGAGACTGCAAACAACTGATCACAATGTGTCTGTCTCTTACCTTCAGCTCTGTTGTGTATGTGTGGCTGTCTGTCTCTTACCTTCAGCTCTGTTGTGTATGTGTGGCTGTCTGTCTCTTACCTTCAGCTCTGTTGTGTATGTGTGGCTGTCTGTCTCTTACCTTCAGCTCTGTTGTGTTTGTGTGGCTGTCTGTCTCTTACCTTCAGCTCTGTTGTGTTTGTGTGGCTGTCTTGTCTTTTACAGATCTGGTATGATTGAACTGATAGATAGTTTAGGCTCTAATGGAGGGACATGAACTGATGGATAGTTTAGGTTCTAATGGAGGGACATGAACTGATGGATAGTTTAGGTTCTAATGGAGGGACATGAACTGATGGATAGTTTAGGTTCTAATGGAGGGACATGAACTGATGGATAGTTTAGGCTCTAATGGAGGGACAGGGGAACTGATAGATAGTTTAAGCTCCTGGTGTCTTGAGAGATGAAACCTTTACCAAGCAAAGGTTCTAAACATCTTGTAACGCCTTCATTTCTGTCAAGTAACGTTAATGGTTGTCAAGTGTCACCAGCTTGTTCAGTTTGACTCACCACAGAGCTAGCCTTCCTCACCAGCTTGTTCAGTTTGTGTGTGTGTGGATTGACTGCAAAGTGCTTTAACCCTGAAATTAGACCTATAAAAGGTCTATTTTAAAGAGAGAGAGGGAGATAAATAGTGTAAGTGTGTGTGTGTGTGTGTCAAGTGTCGAGCAATAAAACATCTTTGCAAAACATCATAACCTCTAACAAACATGTATACACATAATGGATGAGGTAACATTGATCGCTTATATGTTGCGTTACTATAACAATGTGTGTTATTTTGTGCTTTTACATTGTGCCTTGAGTCTCATGATGCTGTGTTTTTACATTGTGCCTTGAGTCTCATGATGCTGTGTTTACATTGTGCCTTGAGTCTCATGATGCTGTGTTTTTACATTGTGCCTTGAGTCTCATGATGCTGTGTTTTTACATTGTGCCTTGAGTCTCATGATGCTGTGTTTTTACATTGTGCCTTGAGTCTCATGATGCTGTGTTTTTACATTGTGCCTTGAGTCTCATGATGCTGTGTTTTTACATTGTGCCTTCAAGGAAACTTTCTATTGATTGGTTTATAAAAGGCTGCAATAAACGAGACTAATAAATAAAGCATATTTAATTAAAATTGTGTTTTACGTATGTGTTTTACTTGGGGGGAAATGGCCTGAAGCCTAATAAGCCTGTATTTTCCTCTGCCTGATAGATGGTCTGATAGATGATAGATGACCTGATAGACTATAGACAGTATGATTAATGGTCTGATAGACAGTATGATGGATGGTCTGATAGATGACCTGATAGATGACAGATGACAGTATGATTAATCGTCTGATAGATGACAGTATGATTAATGGTCTGATAGACAGTATGATTAATGGTCTGATAGATGGAATGGTTTTGAGAAAAACACAGTCTCTTTTCTGAATCACAGAAAAGTAAGTGGATGATATTTAGGTCAAATGTATCTGGTTTCAACCAAATACTGTAATGAAACCTCAGGAAAGGTGATCTTGTGACAATGATAACTGTGTGTGTGTGTGTGTGTGTGTGTGTGTGTGTGTGTGTGTGTGTGTGTGTGTGTGTGTGTGTGTGTGTGTGTGTGTGTGTGTGTGTGTGTGTGTGTGTGTGTGTGTGTGTGTGTGTGTGTGTGTGTGTGTGTGTGTGTGTGTGTGTGTGTGTGTGTGTGTGTGTGAGAGAGAGAGATAGACATTTTTTACCACATTAATTTCTTCTTGTGGGATGATAGAGTTTATCTTGACTTTTGACCTAAACAAAGATATGGACATAGAGACTTCCGTTCTCTCTCTACCTCTTCTCTTCACTCCCTCTCTCCCTCCCTCTTTTTCCTCATCTCTCTCTCCTTGATCTGCTCACTTGCTGTCTTTCTTCTGACAGGATCATTAACCTTGTGACTCCTGCTGGTAACAACCACACAAAAACACACACACACACAGCTCAGGGTCATTCCAGTTAATTTGGAGCACATTGTAATCAGTGAGATGGAAGCGCAGAACAAACACAGGAAAGACAAACTGGTATCTCCTCAGCGAGGCATCAGTGGTAGACCAGAGAGACCAAGCTGTTAGAGAGACTGGAGAGACCAAGCTGTTAGAGAGACTGGAGAGACCAATCTGTTAGAGAGACTGGAGATACCAAGCTGTTAAAGAGACTGGAGAGACCAGAGAGACCAAGCTGTTAGAGAGACTGGAGAGACCAAGCTGTTAAAGAGACCAGAGAGACCAAGCTGTTAGAGAGACTGGAGATACCAAGCTGTTAAAGAGACCAGAGAGACCAAGCTGTTAGAGAGACTGGAGAGACCAAGCTGTTAGAGAGACTGGAGAGACCAAGCTGTTAGAGAGACTGGAGAGACCAAGCTGTTAGAGAGACTGGAGAGACCAGAGAGACCAAGCTGTTAGAGAGACTGGAGAGACCAGAGAGACCAAGCTGTTAGAGAGACTGGAGAGACCAGAGAGACCAAGCTGTTAGAGAGACCGGAGAGACCAAGCTGTTAGAGAGACTGGAGATACCAAGCTGTTAGAGAGACTGGAGATACCAAGCTGTTAGAGAGACTAAGCTGTTAAAGAGACCGGAGAGACCAAGCTGTTAGAGACCAGAGAGACCAAGATGATAGAAAGACCAGAGAGACCAAGCTGTTAGAGACCAGAGAGACCAAGATGATAGAAAGACCAGATAGGCCAAGCTGTTAAAGAGACCAGATAGACCAAGCTGTTAAAGAGACCAGATAGACCAAGCTGTTAAAGAGACCAAGCTGTTAGAGAGACCAAGCTGTTAGAGAGACCAGAGAGACCAAGCTGTTAAAGAGACCAAACTGTTAGAGACCAATCTGTTATAGAGACCAGAGAGACCAAGCTGTTAGAGAGACTGGAGAGACCAAGCTGTTAGAGAGACTGGAGAGACCAGAGAGACCAAGCTGTTAGAGAGACTGGAGAGACCAGAGAGACCAAGCTGTTAGAGAGACTGGAGAGACCAGAGAGACCAAGCTGTTAGAGAGACCGGAGAGACCAAGCTGTTAGAGAGACTGGAGATACCAAGCTGTTAGAGAGACTAAGCTGTTAAAGAGACCGGAGAGACCAAGCTGTTAGAGAGACCGGAGAGACCAAGCTGTTAGAGACCAGAGAGACCAAGATGATAGAAAGACCAGAGAGACCAAGCTGTTAGAGACCAGAGAGACCAAGATGATAGAAAGACCAGATAGGCCAAGCTGTTAAAGAGACCAGATAGACCAAGCTGTTAAAGAGACCAAGCTGTTAGAGAGACCAGAGAGACCAAGCTGTTAAAGAGACCAATCTGTTATAGAGACCAGAGAGACCAAGCTGTTAGAGAGACCGCTACTTAACCACAGATCCCTGCCATAGGCAACGTGTCCCCCTCCTCTGTCCCTGTATAGCTGCCCCCCCCTCCTCCTCTGTCCCTGTATAGCTGCCCCCCCTCTGTCCCTGTATAGCTGCCCCCCCCCCCCCCCCTCTGTCCCTGTATAGCTGCCCCCCCCCCTCTGTCCCTGTATAGCTGCCCCCCCCCCCCCCCCCCTCTGTCCCTGTATAGCTGCCCCCCCTCTGTCCCTGTATAGCTGCCCCTCCTCCTCTGTCCCTGTATAGCTGCTCCTCCTCTGTCCCTATATAGCTGCCCCTCCTCCTCTGTCCCTGTATAGCTGCTCCTCCTCTGTCCCTGTATAGCTGCTCCTCCTCTGTCCCTGTATAGCTGCCCCTCCTCCTCTGTCCCTGTATAGCTGCTCCTCCTCTGTCCCTGTATAGCTGCCCCTCCTCCTCTGTCCCTGTATAGCTGCCTCTCCTCTGTCCCTGTATAGCTGCCTCTCCTCTGTCCCTGTATAGCTGCCCCCCCTCTGTCCCTGTATAGCTGCCCCTCCTCCTCTGTCCCTGTATAGCTGCTCCTCCTCTGTCCCTATATAGCTGCCCCCCCTCCTCTGTCCCTGTATAGCTGCCTCTCCTCTGTCCCTGTATAGCTGCCCCTCCTCCTCTGTCCCTGTATAGCTGCTCCTCCTCTGTCCCTATATAGCTGCCCCCCCTCCTCTGTCCCTGTATAGCTGCTCCTCCTCTGTCCCTGTATAGCTGCTCCTCCTCTGTCCCTGTATAGCTGCCCCTCCTCCTCTGTCCCTATATAGCTGCTCCTCCTCTGTCCCTGTATAGCTGCCCCTCCTCTGTCCCTGTATAGCTGCCCCTCCTCCTCTGTCCCTATATAGCTGCTCCTCCTCTGTCCCTGTATAGCTGCCCCCCCCCCCCCCTCTGTCCCTATATAGCTGCTCCTCCTCTGTCCCTGTATAGCTGCCCCTCCTCCTCTGTCCCTATATAGCTGCTCCTCCTCTGTCCCTGTATAGCTGCCCCCCCCCCCCCCCCCTCTGTCCCTATATAGCTGCTCCTCCTCTGTCCCTGTATAGCTGCCCCCCCTCCTCTGTCCCTGTATAGCTGCCCCTCCTCTGTCCCTGTATAGCTGCCCCTCCTCTGTCCCTGTATAGCTGCCCCTCCTCTGTCCCTGTATAGCTGCCCCTCCTCTGTCCCTGTATAGCTGCCCCTCCTCTGTCCCTGTATAGCTGCCCCTCCTCTGTCCCTGTATAGCTGCCCCTCCTCTGTCCCTGTATAGCTGCCCCCCCTCCTCTGTCCCTGTATAGCTGCTCCTCCTCTGTCCCTGTATAGCTGCCCCTCCTCCTCTGTCCCTGTATAGCTGCCCCTCCTCTGTCCCTGTATAGCTGTCCTCCTCTGTCCCTGTATAGCTGCCCCTCCTCTGTCCCTGTATAGCTGCCCCTCCTCTGTCCCTATATAGCTGCTCCTCCTCTGTCCCTGTATAGCTGCCCCTCCTCTGTCCCTGTATAGCTGTCCTCCTCTGTCCCTGTATAGCTGCCCCTCCTCCTCTGTCCCTGTATAGCTGCCCCTCCTCTGTCCCTGTATAGCTGTCCTCCTCTGTCCCTGTATAGCTGCCCCTCCTCTGTCCCTGTATAGCTGCCCCTCCTCCTCTGTCCCTGTATAGCTGCCCTCCTCTGTCCCTGTATAGCTGCTCCTCCTCTGTCCCTGTATAGCTGCCCCCCTCTGTCCCTGTATGCTGCTCCTCCTCTGTCCCTGTATAGCTGCCCCTCCTCCTCTGTCCCTGTATAGCTGCCCCTCCTCTGTCCCTGTATAGCTGCTCCTCCTCTGTCCCTGTATAGCTGCCCCCCCTCCTCTGTCCCTGTATAGCTGCTCCTCCTCTGTCCCTGTATAGCTGCTCCTCCTCTGCCCCTGTATAGCTGCTCCTCCTCTGTCCCTGTATAGCTGCCCCTCCTCCTCTGTCCCTGTATAGCTGCTCCTCCTCTGCCCCTGTATAGCTGCCCCTCCTCCTCTGTCCCTGTATAGCTGCTCCTCCTCTGTCCCTGTATAGCTGCCCCTCCTCCTCTGTCCCTGTATAGCTGCTCCTCCTCTGTCCCTGTATAGCTGCCCCTCCTCTGTCCCTGTATAGCTGCTCCTCCTCTGTCCCTGTATAGCTGCCCCTCCTCTGTCCCTGTATAGCTGCCCCTCCTCTGTCCCTGTATAGCTGCCCCCCTCCCCCCTCTGTCCCTGTATTATGTATAGCTGTCCTTTAGTGAACACAGCCTCTGTAGGGACACTGTGTAAATGACTCTGTGCTCTGCATCCTCTCTGGTGAAAAGCCTCCATGTAGGGTCTATGTTTTTCCCAAATGAGTTAAAACTAGAAATAAATCACAATTTACAACATTTTAAATATATACTGTATATGTATATGTTTTTTTTTACCTTAACCAGGTGTAGGAGCCATTCTTGAGTTATTTAATCTTTGAGTTTGTACCATGCAATTATATGAATTATGAAAATGCTTTATGGATTACGAAATATGAAAACGAAAACTTATTTGATTGACAAGTCATGATATTATTTACACTGATTATCTTATTGTAACTATTCTTATGATTTGAAACTATGTGCACTTTCCCTTTAAAGAGACCTACCTGAGCTATCCACCTGTGTAGTTTACCTTGATAAGGGGTGGTGGCTTGCGTGGGAGACGTGGACCAGGAAAGCAAACAGTTTTTGTACCGCACGCACAGACGCACTGCACGCAACGCACGCATGTATTAGATATACGAGTTTTGTTTGTTTTGCTTATTAGAAATAAATGATTGATTCATTGTGACAGCCAAACGGATGGATCAGAATCTTTATTATGTGCGCGTAGACTAAAGCTATCCCCGGAGTGGAAGTGGCAAATACAAAAGACAAAATTGTTTGTAAATAGCCACTATACCAGGGTAGGTTCACTGAGTATGGATGCTCTTTTTCAGCAACGCCCTGCTTCACATTCACACAGTTACATACATTCACACCTGGTCCACAGTCTGACACTGTTGACCATGGGAGCTGCCCAGTACAACCACAGTCTGACACTGTTGACCGTGGGAGCTGCCCAGTACAACCACAGTCTGACACTGTTGACCGTGGGAGCTGCCCAGTACAACCAGTCTGACACTGTTGACCATGGGAGCTGCCCAGTACAACCAGTCTGACACTGTTGACCACTACAATCAGTCTTCCTCACCAGCTTGTTCAGTTTGACTCACCACAGAGCTAGTCTTCCTCACCAGCTTGTTCAGTTTGACTCACCACAGAGCTAGTCTTCCTCACCAGCTTGTTCAGTTTGACTCACCACAGAGCTACCTTCCTCACCAGCTTGTTCAGTTTGTTTGTGTGTGTGTGTGTGTGTGTGTGTGTGTGTGTGTGTGTGTGTGTGTGTGTGTGTGTGTGTGTGTGTGTGTGTGTGTGTGTGTGTGTGTGTGTGTGTGTGTGTGTGTGTGTGTGTGTGTGTGTGTGTGTGTGTGTGTGTGTGTGTGTGTGTGTGTGTGTGTGTGTGGATTGACTGCAAAGTGCTTTAACCCTGAAATTAGACCTATAAAAGGTATATTTTAAAGAGAGAGAGAGGGAGATAAATAGTGTAAGTGTGTGTGTGTTTATGTGTGTGTGTGTGTGTTTAAGTGTGTGTGTGTGTGTGTGTTTAAGTGTGTATGTGTGTGTGCGTGTGTGTGTGTGTGTGTGTGTGTGTGTGTGTAGTTGTGTACAGCCTACACATGGCCACAGCGGCATGCAGGTGATAGAGGCTCTGATGTCCTCTAGTGCAGCTGCAGCTAGAATGGGGGGGGGGGGGGGGGGTGATTAGGATCCTATCAGGCAGAAGTGCTCCTACAATAAATAGTAAATGCTGCATTTATAGCAGCTTTTATCCAAAGCACTTTACAGTTTGTTCTATTTTGGGAAATTGTCATTTGCTCCCTGTGGGCGCATGTAGTGCAAGTCGTGTGTGTGTGTGTGTGTGTGTGTGTGTGTGTGTGTGTGTGTGTGTGTGTGTGTGTGTGTGTGTGTGTGTGTGTGTGTGTGTGTGTGTGTGTGTGACGTGTGTGTGTGTGTGTGTGTGTGTGTGTGTGTGTGTGTGTGTGTGTGTGTGTGTGTGTGTGTGTGTGTGTGTGTGACGTGTGTGTGTGTGTGTGTGTGTGTGTGTGTGTGTGTGTGTGTGTGTGTGTGTGTGTGTGTGTGTGTGTGTGTGTAATATAATTTTATGTAATGTTTATGTAATATAATTTGTGGAACCAAATAAAGTATTAAAATGTGTGTGTGTGTGTGTGAGAGAGAGAGAGAGACCTAAACAAAGATATGGACATAGAGACTTCCGTTCTCTCTCTACCTCTTCTCTTCACTCCCTCTCTCCCTCCCTCTTTTTCCTCATCTCTTTATCTCCTTGATCTGCTCAGCTGCTCACTTGCTGTCTTTCTTCTGACAGGATCATTAACCTTGTGACTCCTGCTGGTAACACGACCACACAAACACACACCGACGGACGGTGCAGGCAACCATGCAGGGTGCCAACCTGCTCATTGGGAGCGTTTAGGGGTTAAGGCCCGGGAGGAGTGGGAATCGAACCAGGAACCTTCCGTTCCGATGACCAGATGGCCGCTCTACCTCCCGAGCCGCTGTCTCTGCAGAGCGCCGGCCAGGGGCTTCAACCAGGCAGCAGTCATGTAACTGAATT